>NW_006399773.1:24590653-24598092 GCF_000299155.1 Elephantulus edwardii
ACGGCGCAGGAGAGGAAGGCCCTCTATGAGGTGGATTGATTCAGTGACTGGGATAATTGGGATGGGAGTGTCAGAGACAGTCCGATTGGCACAGGACAGAGCGGACTTTAGGGCTGTTGTACATAGGGTCGCTATGATTTGCAGGTGACTTGAGGGCACATAACAACAACAACAACAACAACATATAGATTTATATGATAGCTATATAACACATATTAATGTAATGAGGATAAAATATATACTCTTGAACAAGACTGTATAAATGTTTGCTTTTATTAGTATTGTTGTTACATGTTGTTGAGTCACCTGTGACTCCCAGTGACCCTGTGCACAGCAGCTTTGAAACATGCCCTATCTTGAGGCAATTTGTTTGACTCTGACACATTCGTTTCCACTACCCCATTTACTGAGTTAATCCATCTCATCCTGGGTCTTCCCTCTTGCATTATCCCTCCACATTTCCAAGCAAGATGTCCTTCTCCTAGGTCTGGTCCTTCCTGGCCATATACCCAAAGTATTTCAGACAGAACTTAAAAATCATTAACTCCAAGGAACAGCTTGATTTCACCCTCTCCAGGAAAGACCTGTTTGTCTCTTGGCAGTCCATGGTATTTTCAGTACTCTTTTCCAGCACCACAACTCAAAGGCATCAATTCTTCTATCATCCTTAGTCATCGTCCAACTCTTTGATTTATTGCAAGTAAATTTTTTATCAAGTAACTATTTAGTACCCTAGACCCTTAAAAAAAAATCTAAGAAGGCAGAGTCTTACTCCATTAACTCCATAAAGGTGAACGTCCCCATAATAATATCCAGTATATAAAATTGATCTTGAGGTAGGACGCAGTCCACCACATTGCTACACCAATTAATCACAGGATCTCATAGTCATCTAAAAAGTTTTGGAATTTATTAAGGAAATAAGTTTGGGGTTGTTGGTAGGAGGGGAAGGCAAAGGATATCATACAGATTCAGTGCAGCAAGACAAATAAACCTCTGGCTTCAATCATCCCACAAATGCCATCTCTCACAGCAGTGTCAAGTCAGTTCTATTAGCTCTGTCAGGCTTGCCCCACCACTGTCTCTCCCCAGTCTCTTAAGCTTCCTCTCTTGTGTAGGCTTCACAGCTGTTGATGATACTGAAGACATTGGTGAGTCGTGAGCCCTGTATTTGCAGCTGAGACAACTTGAGACCATGTCCCCATATGGGCTAAGGTAATGGATAGAAAAAAAACATTTTTCAGAGTTATGACACCAATCCACTCCTTCAGGAGAAATGAGAACTTCTGCCTTGTGGAATCTGAACAAATATCAGTCGCTTAGCACTAACTTGTCCTCATCTGTCAAATGGTTACTCATCTTTCTATACCCAGATTAATCATTATTGGGGTTTAACATAATAATAGAGACTCTAGAATTAGTTGACATTGATTTGAATTTAAGGCATAATTACAGAAGCTTCATGATCCTGAATAAATTTGCTTTTTCTTAGAATATGTTATATATAGATAATATTATTTAGTGTGTCTAGAATTAAAAGAAACAGGATCATTGTACAAATACCCTAACCCAGGACAGTTTTTTAAATATTAATTTATAGAAAGGAAAGCTTTGATTAATTTTATATCATATCTAATTTGGCTATTTTATTACATTCAATCATGTAATTTTGCATTTGTTTTGGGCTATCTTCTGCTTGAGGCATGACAGCCATTTCTACAGGAATTTTGTTTTTTCCATTATACCATCTCTAAGACATCCCAGTAATCGTTTACAGTATGCATTCAATAAATACTTACTAAGTGAATGAGGGAAAACATTTCTCTGTATAAACAAAGGATAAATTATATTTTTTTATTGTTCCTACCATGTCACTGTAAAGAAAGTACACTTTTATTGTAAACATATATTGGCAAAATTTAAGATAATTTCTAAAACCTGATGGAACATCAACCACAAAGAAGAAAGAAGTCCCTTAGGATATTATTCTCCTAATAATGGCAGTAATAATTGTATACCCTGGAGGTGAGTTATATCTGTGATAGAGATGAGTAAAACAAATAGAGAAAATAAGACTCTTGTTGGCATGATATAAATAGAGGGACTTAGAAAAGAAGGAAACATATTTCCTCAAAATAGACAATATTTTTATTTTATATTAGTTTGCACATAAAATTTGTGTAAGTTGGGTTTCATTCATATGTATTGTGTTTTTCACATTCCTTCATCCACACTGTGTTTCATACAATCATTCCCATACACTCACACTGTTTTATAAAATTGATCACCATTGATCTATATCCACTGTAACCCATCTTTTCAGAACTCTACTAGATCTATCCTAATTTCTTCACTCCTTCCCTCTGAGTGACAAACTTTGTGACTTTGTGATTTCCCTCGCCCTATCTTTGGCACTCCTGTCTTTTTTTCTTCCCTCTTTAGAGTTGTATAAACATCTGACACTGGTTACAATTCTATTTTTATAATAATGGTCTCATGTAGTATTTGGCCTTGTGAGACTGAATTAGTTCACTCAGTGTAATGCTCTCAAGCCTCTCTCATGTTATATAATATTTTATAAAATTGGCATTCCTTACTGTTGTATAATATTCTGTTATTTTAAATGTGCTACAATGTGTCAATCTATTCATTTGTTGATGCACAATTGGGCTGTCTCCACGTTCTTGCTATTGATGATAATGTTGCTATGAACATAAGCATACACAATTTTGGAATGAAGACTTGTTAGGCTTGTAACATCGATGCATTTTACTAAGTTTTAAACACAGTCATTGAAAACTTTGTAGATAATGTTATTAATGAAATACAATTGAGGAGATAGAGAGTGTTCATATAGCTGTAGCTACTGAATTAGTTAGCAGACCATCAGAGCTAACATCTGAGTTAAAACCAGACTAGTCTACTCTGACTCATAGGAACTTCATAGGAACAACAAAAATACCCTCTGCAGATTCTGTACCATCTTCACAAGCTCCACTATGCTTTTAGCTCACTGTTGCAGTCACCGTGTCAATCTATCTCCTTGATAGTCTTTCCCATTTTTGCTAACCTATTTTTTTTTTTTAAAGAGAAAGGATTTTTTTTCCTTCTATTTTTTTTTTTAAATTTAGGTTGTTTATTTTTCATTTCAATGAACATCTACAGAGATTTTGGAATTCCATTCATTCATTGTTGCACCCTTCTCCCCGCACAAACCCCTCCCCCTCCCCCCATTTGCTCCTCTCCTTGAAAAGCAAAAGAAAAACTCCCTCATTGGTACACAATCCCCTCCCCGCACCTCCCCAAACCCCACCACCTACCCCCCAATATAATCCACTCTGCAACCCTCATTGCATACTCCTACGATAAAAATAATGCCCTTATAATACTTTTAGACTATTCTCTCCCCGATAGACTTCAATGCCGTAAACATATTTCATCCAGTTTTTACAAACATAACAGGGTTGGAGTTGTTTTGTTTTTTCCCCCTCCTAGGGACTGACCACTGATACTCAGGATATTATAGGGAAAGAGAAGAATGAATCTTTCTGGACATCTTTCTGAATCGTTTTAGTCATTTCTGTGGATACCATTGCCGTTCCAGATTCCTGTACTGATCAGAAAACTGCTTGCAAATGTTCACAATGGTTTCATTTTGTCAAGTCAGTGTATGATTCACTGCTCCATCTGCCTTCTTATTTTACTTTTTCTGTTCAGTTTTTTCCATGAGTCAGTGTTTTAATTACTTAATTTTTCATTAGCTTTGAAACTAGGTTCTCAAGATTACAATTTGTATCTGTTGTATTTGTTTTCTGGTGCATTGAATGTAGAGTCTGAGTAATTGTCTGTATACTGCACTCTTGCTAGAACTCTATAATATAAACTTGTATGGCTACTTTTTCAGAAGCAAATCAATAGGCCTTGTTGACAAGATACATCTAGATGAACTCACACCTGGAACCTTTTTGTTAAAGATGAAACGTGTTAAACCCTTGAACCGTCTAGAGATATTCATACCATTGCAATTATTTATTTTTTTAAAAAAAGCATGGAAACTAGAACTATTGGGAGTAATTTTAATAAATTGGAATGTTCAAACACAGATCCTGATATTGGAAAATAGGGCAGCAATTAGTATGGAGATGTCTAAAAAACTTATATATAGAATTAACATAACAATTTAATTCCTAGATATACTCGATGTCTTAAAAGAAGTGATTCGGTGAGGTCTAGTGGCCTAGTGGCAAGAAGCTGCACTGCAATCCCAGAGGTGAGCTGTTTGAATCCACCAGACTCTTTGCTGGAGAAGGAGGGACAATCTCTTCCTGCACCAGTCAGATCTGATTTGATGGTACACACAAAATAATAATAATTTTTTAAAAAAGAAGTGATTCTAACAGATGCCTATATATTTATACACTGTAATATTATTCAAAATAGCTAAAAGTTATAAACAACTTTGGAATCCATCAAAAAATTAATGGGAACACAAATAATTTACCAACAAATGGGAAGATTCTTCATCTACAGAAAGAAATATGGAGTTATACTATGACATAGGTGAAACTTGAAAATATTATCTACATGAAATTGAGCAGACAAAATCCCTCTCCACATTATGAGTAGAATTAGTCCCACTGAATGATGTTGTTATTATGTGCCACTGAGGCAGAATTAACTCATAGCTAACCTTTCAGCGGGTTTTTAGTGAATATAAATGGCAGAAAAGGAGATTGCCAATCTTTCTTACTTAAAAAAGCTAGTGGATTCTGCCACATGCCTTCAGGTTTGCAGTGCAACTCACATATGTTTAGGTCACTAATTTTTGTTATGTGCCTTCGAGTTGTCTGCCATTTATAGTGACCCTATGTACAACAGCTTTGGACCCTGCCCTATCCTGAGTGAGTCTCACTATCTCCCACATGCCTAAGCCTCATTACCCCAGTTACTGTCAATCCATCTCATCCTGTGTCATCCTTTCCTGTGCTGTCCTCCACCCTTCCAAGCATGATATCCTCCTCCAAGGACTCGTGCCCCTGGCAACATGCTTAAAGTATGTCGAACAGAGCTTCAAATCACTTTGAACAACTTCCTGTTTTCCTAGATTAATACTTCCTATGGTCTATTAAAATTTGCTTATAGCTATTTGTCCTTATTTTGAGTAACATTTACTCTTTATACCTCTAATACAATATTCCTTTGTGGTTTATAAGGTTTTGAGAGGGCTGCTACTTCAGAAATGCATTTGAGAAATGTGAGGATGGAACAGTGCAGGACAAGGTTCAACTCTATTTTTCAATAGGCTTTCTATGAGTCAGTAACACCCAACAGGAGATGCCATCTAGTTCATACCGACTCAAAAACCTCCTGTCTCTCTATGTATAATAGACAGAGACCTTGCCAAGTCCTGGAACTTCCTCATAGTTTCCATATTTAAGCCTGAATGTGTCAATCCATTTTGTTGAGGATAATCCAATACTTCCCAGAACCTCTACTTCGCCCAAGCATTATGTTCTCTTCCATGGACTGATCCTAACTGACAACATGCTAGGAAAAAAGTCCTCAACATCTTTGCTCCTAAGGAATACTCTGAGTATTCCTCTTCCAAAACATTTCTTTCTTCTTTTGGCAGTCAATGATATATTCAATATTCTTAACCAACATCATTAACCAACCATTCTTTTCCCCCCTTTATTTATGTTTTATTTTTTAAACGTTTTTTTATTAATTAGTTTTAATGAAAGTTTACAGAGACTTTGGATTTCCACTCATTCATTGTTGCACTTTTTTCCCTGCCCAACCATTCTTAACCAACATAAGTCAAGGGCATCTGTTCTTAAGTCTCCTTTATCATACTCCAACTTTCAATTGCTTACACAACAACTGAAATCAACACAGCTTGATCAGCCACATCCTAATCTTCTAAACTCTTTCCCTTCTTTAGCATTTAAAAGGGATCTGGAAAGGATATTTACTTGGAAAGATAAAAGTCAAATGACTTTAGTTTGCTTGACTGATGCTTCCATTGATATTAACTGTAGATCCAAATTAAATTAAATCACTGACTACTGTTATCAATTTTTTCTCTGCGTACTGTGATATTTTTTTATTGGTTGGGTTATGATTGTTTTGGTTTTCCTAATATTGAAGTGTAATCCAGTAAGCACTTAAGTTTTCTTTACATTTTGAAACAAAGTCATGACATTTATATAATAGAGGTTATTGATGAGGATTTCCAGTCTCGATGCCACATTTTTCTTCATATAGCCCAGATTATTTGATTATTTACTTGGTATACATCTTGAGTAGGCATACTGAAAATATATTACCCCGAAGCACTCCTTTCCTGATTCTAGACTATGCAGTCCAACCTTGTTATGTTTCAAGGAGTACTTTTTGGTTTTTGTACAGATATTTCACATGACCAAAATGAAAGTATTCTGGCATTAATATGTTTTCCATTAATTTCAGAATAATGTAATTGCATAGTAAAAAAACACAAATATCTTTCTGGTAATCTCTGCTTTCAAGCCAAAATTCTTGCAACGTTAGCAATATCTCTTCTTCTATATCTTCTGAATCCAGTTTGAATTTCTGTAAGTTCACTATTGCTGTATTTCTACATCATTTTAAAAATAATGTTAATCACAATTTGACTTGTATATATTTTTAATAATAACATTTCAAAGTTTCCACATTACATTGTATCACCTTTTTTAATGAAATGGCCACAAAAAATGGATCTTTTCCAGTCAATTTGCCAGCTAATTGTCCTCCAAATGTTTTGGCTTGATGTGTGAGCTCATTCAAGGCTACATCTATGTGCCAAAACACCTAAACGCTTTTCTGTCAATATATGAAATTTTATTTTTTAACAATGTCTACTGTACAATGTTAGCTTCATCTTCTTTAGTAGTACTGTTCTTTACTATATGCTACTTTCTAAAATGGTTTTGTGTCAACCAATTATTTCTGATACAGTGTCAAACAATTATTTTTGATACAGTGACTCAGTATTTCTTTCATCTTATTTTTATTTTTCTTCTATCATTCAAAGTTATGTTTATCACTCATTTAATACTACTATATGAGGCCAAATTTTTTTTTCTTCTTGTACAACTTTAGAAATTCTAACCATATTCTTTCCTTCTGGTTGTCTAATTTCAGGCCTTTGCATATTTAATTATTATACTCTTTAAAATCTACTTATTTATACTTCATTATTTTTCCCTTAAACTTCCATTTCCCTATAGTAAAGATCAAATCTTACAGTGTTTTCTGATACCTATCTTAGACTTTTCTTTGCTGTTGCTTTTTTAATTTTTATTTAATTTCAGTGAACATCTACAGAGATGGAATTCCATTCATTCATTGTTGCACTTTTCTCCCTGCCCCCCACCCCGTTTGCTCCTCTCCTTGAAAAGCAAAAGAAAAACTCC
>NW_006399773.1:24598192-24629135 GCF_000299155.1 Elephantulus edwardii
TATGTTAGACGAAGCCTCAGAATACTTGCCTCCAAGGAACAGCCCGGTTTAACCCTTTCTAGGATGAATCTGTTTGTTTTCTTAGCAGTCCATGGCACCTTCAGCACTCTTCTCCAACACCAAAGCTCAAAAGCATCAATTCTCCTTCTATCCTCCCTGGTCCAGCTCTCTGACGCATAACAAATGATTGCAAAGACCATGGCCTGTACCATACGTACCTTAGTCTCCAGAGGTACATCGTTGCTCTTGAGTACTTTAGAAAGGTCCCGAACAGCAGACTTTCCCATCACAATACATCTCTTAATTTCCTGGCTGCTGGTGCCAAGAGTGTTGATTGTGAAGCCAAGCAGACTAAAGCTGTGAACAATCTCAGTCTCTTCACCATCCATCCTGATGCTGCCAATTTGTTCTGTGGTAAGAATTTTTGTCTTCTTGACACTGAGCCTCAATTGGAGGCTGCAGTCCTTGACCCTCAGCAGCAAGCGCTTCAGGTCCTCCTCAGTTTCAGCAAGCAGAGTTGTGTAATCGGCATAACGTAGATTGTTGATAGATCTTCTACCAATCCTGATGCCACATTTCTCCTTTTAGAGCCCAGCCTCCCAGATAATCTGTTCTGCATACAGGTTGAAAAGGTATGGAGATAGGACACATCCCTGGCATACACCCTACCACCTTCATTTCCCACCAGGTGTTCCCTAGATCTCAAGTTAGAACACAAGGTTTGTCACAGCATGAACCCTGCCAACTTTAATGATCCAAGGAAATCAGTAAGCAAAAGAGTGTGTGGAAAGTGCAAAACACTATAGCTACAGCTCTAGCTCCAGGAGGGACAGCAATGAAACCAGTTTGTTGTTGTTATGTGCCATCGAGTCACCTGTGACTCATAGCAACCCTATGTACAACAGCCCTAAACTCTGTCCTATCCTGTGCCAATCTCACCATCTCTGACACACCTACCCCATTACCCAAGTCACTGAATCAATCCATCTCTTTTTAAAAAATATTTTAATTTATTTATTTTTCATTTCAATGAACATCTACAGAGATTTTGGAATTCCATTCATTCGTTTTTGCACCCTTCTCCCCACCCACCACACCTCACCCGCCCCGTTTGTTCCTCTCCCTGAAAACCCAAAGAAAAACTCCCTCATTGGTACACAATCCCCCCCCGCACCTCCCCCAACCCCACCCCCTCCCCAAATATAATCCACTTTGCAACCCTCCTCATTCCGTACTCTTATGATAAACATAATGCCCTAAAAGATAATACTTTTATACTATTTTCTCCCTCATAGACTTAAATGCAGTAAACATAATTTTTTTAAATTATCATTTATAATCTTCATGCCTGACATCTTTAATGCCATTTCATAAATCACCTGGTCTTCAGCTCTTAGTGTTCAATGCATCACATAAGTTCTTGTGATGTTTTTTAAACTCAGGTGAGATAACCTCAAATTAATATTTGGGCTTTTGTGGAATTCTCTTAATTTAGTCCATCTTTAATTTGAACTTGTTTATGAACAAGTTGTTTATGAACAACTCAATTGTTTATGAATAATTGAGCCACATTCCTCCTCGTACAGACCAGCATCTTGGATGATCTGTCCTGCATAAAGATTGAAAAGGTATGGAGACAAAATACATCCTTGACGGACCCCCTTCTTGATTTTGAACCATGTAGTATCTCCTTGTTCTGTTCTGATGACTGCCTCTTGGTCCAAGTATAGGTTTTGCATTAGCACAATCAAATCTGAGATTCCCATTCTTCTCAGAGTCAGCCACAGCTTATGATCCACACAGTCAAAAGCCTTTGCATAGTCAATGAAGCACAGATAGACATTCTTCTGGTATGCTCTGCTTTCTGCCAAGATCCATCTAACATTAGCTATAATATCCCTAATACCATGACCTCTTCTAAATCCAACCTACATATTTGGCAGTTCTCCGTTGACATTTGCTCCAATCAGTTTTGGATAATTTTCAGCAGAATCTTGCTTGCATGTGATATTAATGATATTGTTCGATAATTTGCGCTCTCAGTTGGGTCACCTTTCTTTGGAATGGGAACAACTATCGATCTCTTCCAGTCAGTTGGCCAGCTGGCTGTCCTCTAGATTTCCTGACATAACTTAGTGAGCATATCCAGGGCAGCATCTGTTTGTTGAAATATGTCAGTTGGTATGCTGTCAACTCCTGGAGCCTTGTTTTTTTTGCCAATTCCTTCAGAGCAACTTGAAATTCCTCCTTCATCACCACAGGCTTTTGCTCTTATTTCAAGAGTGTTAGAAATGAATGAAACATTGATCCTATAAAATTTTGTCACGTAATCTTCAGCTTCATTTCCATCACCAAGCCATATTTTCTAATTACCAATCTTTCTTTTTCCATTTTTTAAAAAATTCTAGTCACCAGTTCTTCTTACTAATACCTCTTTATTGCATATGAGATAATTTTTAGACTGTAAAAATTTGTAGATATCCTCACTTTCTTCATGTTTGGATTTAGTGATTATGTTGTTGCTTTTAAGAATACAATTAATAGTGACCCTATGAACCGTAGACTTGACCTCTGTCCTATTGTGTGCCATTCTAATCATCTCTGAAACACTTGAGCCCATTGCTGAAGTCACCCTGTCAATCCGACTCATTTGGAGTCTTTCTCTTCTGACCCTCCACTTTTCCAAGCATCAGTCCCTTTATAAGGAATAGATAAAATATGTGAGATCAAGCTTTGTTATTTTCGTCTCCAAGAAATTTTTGGCTGAACTTTCTTCAGGACATATCTGCTGGTTTTGGTTTTTGTTTGTTTGTTTTTTTTGTGGGTTTTTTTTTTTTGGCAGGCCCTGGGATCTTCATTATTCTTTTCCAACACCACATCACAAAGCCATTCATTCTTCACTTGTAAACATTATTAATTATCTAGTTCTCAGGTGCATAACAAGTGATTAAAAAGCTCATATCCAAAGTATGAGATACCAAGCTTTGCCATCTTTTGATAATCTCTACTGGTCTTCTGTTTTTATGTGCATGTATATTTATGTATCTGTATAAACATGTGTATATATGTATGTGTGTATATATACTACATATATATGGGTTATCAATACAATTCTTCCATTTTATCATAATAAGTATTATTAAGCAATAACTTTCCTTTCAGCCTATTTAGAAATTGTCCAGTATATGTTAAGACTCTTTTAATGACACCAAATACTTCAAGACTTAAAAGTTCTATATAAATTAAGGACTAAATATATATAAACATTTATTTAACCATTAGAAATTCTCAAAGAAAAAAAGGCATATTCCTTAAAATAATTCTTCTTGAATAGAAAAAGTCAATTGCTATAGGTAGATTATTTATCTTTCTAAAAGATTTAGTAAAAGTGATTATAAGTTCAAATTTCCCTTAACTTCAAGAAGTTTACTTTTAGGAAATACATGACCAAGATACAAATACCAAAAACAAACAAACAACCAAATAAAATTTATTTAAGAATAATTAAATTAAGACATTTGGAAAAAATTTAAGATTACATGCTTTAACAGAAATATGTGATTAACAAACAATTTTTGCATTTATTAAAATCAGTGAGCTTTAAAAATAGAAAGTAGGCATTATAAAAACTATTGATGGGTACAATAAGAAATATCTAATCTAAAACTTATAGCCAAAATGGCATGAGATTGATACCATGTGAAGCTGTGACAGCATCAGTTCTAACCATTATGCACAATATAAGCCACTTTCAGTCAGAAATCAATTTCTTTAAGGAGTTTCTGGAACAAATACAAATCCAATTCAGAAATTCAAGTGTGCTTGGTCATGGTAAAGCTAGACAACTGAAGAGTGGAGAAGAAATAGCAGTGTTACATTGATTGTCTGACCCTTATTGAAAAGGCGTTAGACAATTCATAATTCTACAAGGTATAAACATTGATCCCTTGAAAAAAATTATTGGAGTCATCGCGAGAGCATGCCAGGCAGAACTTTGTGTTTCTTTTACTAGCTGCTCCTTCTCCATAATCAGGTCAAAAATAATAAAAATTCAGGAAACAGTGTAGCAGTAACCCCGTGATGATTGGCTTTTTCAAAATAAAAATTCAAGTCAATGAAACATATGTAACCAAAAAGAGTAGAGGACAAAACGTACATTATTTTGATAACATATTAACTGTGACAGAATGAAATGAATTTTAACATTTTTATGGCCAAAATCAGGTAAACTGTGTCAGGGTTGTTTTCTTTCACTTTAACTATTGAACATGTATGTTGCACAAATAATGTGAGAACCTGTATAATATGAAAAAGAACACAGCCTCAAGATTGGAAGAAGACTCATTAGCAACCAGCAATATGCAAATGAGAACCTTGCTTGCTAAAAGCAAAGAGGACTTGACACAATTGCACATAAAAATCAAAGACTATGTATGGCCTATTGATAACTACTCAACATAGGAAAACAAAAATTCTCACCATTGGACTCAACAATAATATCATGATAAATGGAGAAAACATTGAAATGATCAAGACTTTAATTTTACTTGTATTCAGAACAAGTATCTGTGGAAGTAGTAGGCAAAAATTAAAAAGACAACATATTACATTGGAAAAATCTGCTGCGAAAAGACATCTTAAAATTTTTGAAAAACAAGGATGTGACTTTGAGGTGCATCTAGCACCTGACTTAATTCTATAAAATGCATAGAAAAGCTGGACAACGAATAAAAAAGACTGAAGAACTGATAACTTTGTATTATTATTCGGTTCCGTTCAGTTGAGAACAACTTATAGCAATGTTCCACGTAACAGAACAGAATTTTATCTCAGTCTGTGTCATCTTCACAATCACCGCCATGCTCAAGTTTGTTATTACAGTTCCTATGTCAATCCATCTCAGTGAAGTTCTTTTCATTGTTGTCATGTGCTACTGTGTCACTTCTGACTCTTTGTAACCCTGTGTACAGGATCCCTAAACCCTGTTCTGTCCTGTGCCAACCTCACTGTCTCCAACACACCTACTCCCATTAACCCAGTCACTGAATCCATCCATCTCATCAAGGGTCTTATTCTCTTGTGCTGTTCCTCTACCCTCCCAAACATGATGTCCCTCTCCAAGGACTGGTCCCTTCTTGCAACATGCCCAAAGTAAGTCAGTCGAAGTTTCAAAATCCTTGCCTTCAAGGAGTAGCCCAGTTTCAGTCTTTCTAGGACAAACCTGTTTGTTCTCCTAGGAGTCCATGGTATAGTCAATACTTCAGCACCACAGCTCAAAGACATCAATTCTCTTTCTATAATTTCTAGTCACTGTCCAACTCTATGACACATAGCAAGCAGTTGCAAAGACTATGTCCTGAATCAGGCACACGTTAATCTCCACCCTGACATCATTGCTCTTCAGTACTCTGGAGAGGTCCCTCAGAGCAAACATTCCCAGTGCAATTCGTCTCTTGGTTTCCTGGTTGTTGGTACCAAGAGTGTTGATTGTAGAACCAAGCAAACTAAAACTCTTAACAATCTCACTTTCTTCACCATTCATATTGATGCTGCCGATTGGGCCAGTGCTAAGAATCTTTGTTTTCTTGCTGTCGAGCTTCAATCCATATTGAAGGCTGCAGTCCTTGACTTTCTGCAGCAAGGGCGTCATATCCTCCTCAGTTTCAGCAAGCAGGGTTGTGTCATCTGTATAATGCAGGTTGTTGATGACTCTTCCTCCAATCCTGATGCCACATTCCTTCTCATACAGCCCAGCATCCTGTATGATCTGTTCTGCATACAGATTGAAAAGTTAAGTCAAGTCTGTTTTTATAGGTTAAAATTCTTCCTTACCTCTGAATATAACGATGACTTAAGATAATAACTTCTCTTAAGTACTTGATAAGTTTCTCAGCAAGGACAATAAAACTTATTGGAAGTTAACACTGCATGATTCCAAAAAGAAAAGCGTAAATCAGTGCATGTTTTCTTTCTTTACTCTATTACTAAATGGCAACATTTTTCTGAGTGAATAGTTTATCAGAAAACAAGATCCTAATTCAGTTGTCTTAGAAAACAGAAGCTGGATATGGAGTTAGAAATCACATATTAAATTGTTGTTGTTGTTGTTGTTGTTATGTGCCATCGAGTCGCTTGCGACTCATAGCGACCCTATGTACAACAGCCCTAAACTCTGCTCTATCCTGTGCCAATCGCACAGTGTCCAACACACCCATCCCGATTACCCCAACCACTGAATCAATCCACCTCATAGGGAGCCTTCCCCTTCTTCGCTGTCCCTCCACCCTACCAAGCATGATGTCCCTCTCCAAGGACCTGTCCCTCCTTAGAAAAGGAAAACAAATCCAGTAGAGTAGGAAAAAGTAATTGAACAATTACATAGAAAATAGAAATGCTATGGATGGCGAAGAGACTGAGATTGTTCACAGCTTCAGTTTGCTTGGCTCCACAGTCAACACTCTTGGCACCAGCAGTCAAGAAATCAAAAAGTGTATCGCGATGGGAAAGTCTGCTGTTAGGGACCTCTCTAAGGTACTCAGGAGCAATGGTGTCTCTCTGGAGACTAAGGTGCGCCTGATACAGGCCATGGTCTTTGCAATTGCTTGTCATGCATCAGAGAGTTGGACAATGACTAGGGAGGACAGAAGGCGAATTGACGCCTTTGAGCTGTGGTGCTGGAGAAGAGTACTGAATGTACCATGGACTTCCAGGAAAACAAACAGATTCGTCTTGGAGAGGATTAAACCAAGCTACTCCTTGGAGGCAAGGATTCTGGGGCTTTGTCTGACATACTTTGGACATGTTGCCAGGAGGGACGGGACCTTGGAGAGGGACATCATGCTTGGGAGGGTAGAGAGACAGCGTAGGAGGGGAAGACCCTCTATGAGATGGATTGATTCGGTGACTGGGGTAATCGGGATGGGTGTGTCAGGCAGCGCGGTTGGCGCAGGATAGAGTAGGGTTTAGGGCTGTTGTGCATAGGGTCACTATGAGTCGCAAAGGACTTGACGGCACATAACAACAACAACAACAACAATGAAGATCTTGAATTTACTTAGGCAATGTTTTTGCTTATTACTAAAAAGGCCATGCACTAAAACAAAATACCAAAGTAGTTCATGATTAAATGACACATCTTAAAGTGAGAAATATTTACTGCTTTATGCTTTAGAAATAGGTGTGTTTGTATGTGTTAATATTTTAAATCAATAGGAAAAATAGTCTTTAGAGGTAATATTTCATTTATATCCATATAATTTATTCAATTTACTCAAAATAGAGTGTAAGTTCAAATGAAGTATTATTTGAATGCTTACATTTTATCAGAACGGTAGTAAATTCCTTATACTATGTTCTTATATTCTTATTAGGTGCCATTGAGTCTAGTATGACTCATAGTGAACCTATGGACAACCTTATTTGAACCCTGTAATATCCTGTGTCATTCTCACAATCTCTCACACAATCCATTGCTACAGTCACCATGTCAACCCAGCTGGTTAAGGGTCTTTTTCTCCACCTTCCCAGGCATGATATCCCTCTCTAAGGAATAACCTCTCGTAGCTACATGCCCAAAGTATGTGAGAGGAAGCTTCATTATCATTGCCTCCAAGAAGTACTCTGGCTACACTTTTTTCAAGACTTATCTGTTTTCAGTTCATGGGATTGTCAACACTTTTCTTCACCACCATAGTTTAGAGGCATCAATTCCTTGGTCATCTTTAGTCATTGTAAAGTTCTCAGATGGATAGCAAGTGACTAAAAAGACCATAGCCTGAATTAAGTACACATTAGTCCTCAAACTAACATCTTTGCTCCTCAGTAATTTGGAGAGGTCCCTAACTACTGAGACTTTCTAGCTCAATACATTTGATCTCTTGACTGCTGGTACCAAGTATGTTGATTGTGGATGTGAGTAAGATAAAGTTGTTGAAGTCTCAATCCTTTCTCCATCCATCACAATTTTGCTTATTGTTCCAGATGTGAGAAGTTTGTTTTATAAGCATTGAGATGCATTCCACATTGAATGCTACAGTATTTAACCTTCTGCAGCAATTGCTTCGAGTCCTCTTTGCTTTTAGCAAGCTAAGTTATGTCATCTATATAATGACAGTTACTGATGAATCATCCTCTAATCCTGATGTCACATTCTTCTACATAGAGACTAGCTTCTCAAATATAATTTGCTAACCCTACAGATTACATAGCTATTAAGAAAGGGATGCAACCCTGATGCACAACTTTCCTAATTTTAAACCAAGTAGTGTTTCCTTTCTGTGTTCATACAGTAGCCTCTTGTTAAAAGTGTAGGTTTTGCTTGAACACAATTAAGCAAACTGGGTTTCCCACTCCTAATGTTATTCATGATTTGTGATGATCCACACAGTTGAATGCCTTTGTGTTGTCAATAAGCACAAATAGACATTCTTCTGATATTCTTTCCTTTCAGCCGGAATCAATCTGACATCAGTAATAATATCAGTGGTGCCATGGCCTTATGTCTTGTTTGTTGTTCTTGTCCTGTGTTGTCCAGTCAGAATTAATCAATAGCAGATGCAGCAGAGGGTTTTCAGTGGAAATACACAGCTTGAAAAGAGATTGCTTATCCTTCTTCCATGGAGCAACTGGTGGATTAAAATCATATGCCTTTGAAATGACAATGCAACTTCTTTCCCCCCAGGGAAATCTGCTTTCTACCATCTCAGAGAAATTATTGACAAATTCTTTTGCTAGTAAATGATCCAAGTTGTAGGGAATACATAATATCAATAATCACCAGGTATTTTAGTACTTATAATAGATGGAAAAGGGTGCAGGAACGTGGGAACATATCTAACCTCATGAGAATTGGTTTTATGTTGTAGATGATGTTAACTGGGACAGTTCCCCTTTTTGGAGCTAGTAGAAGACAGACTCAGCTACTTTTGCTCTTTTTACCTGCTGAAAGAGAAATAACACAACTGGGCGGTGACTTTAGTAGAATGTACTTTTCTCACAATTTAAGAAATTAGAAATCCTAACCCATAGCACCACTGGACCAATTGGCAGCATCAGGATGGATGGTGAAGAGATTGAGATTGTACACAGCTTTAGTTTGCTTGGCTCCGTAGTCGACAGTCTTGGCACCAGCAGCCAGGAAATTAAAGACGCATTGCTATGGGAAAGTCTGCTGTTAGGGACCTCTCCAAAGTGCTGAGGAGCAATGGTGTCTCTTTGGAGACTAAGGTACGTCTGATACAGGCCATGGTCTTCGCAATCACCTGTTATGCATCAGAGAGGTGGACAATGACCAAGAAGGATAGAAGGAGAATTGATGCCTTTGAGCTGTGGTTCTGGAGAAGAGTACTGAGAGTACCATGGACTGCTAGAAAAACAAACAGACTTGTCCTGGGGAGGGTTAAACCGGGTGGCTCCTTGGAGGCAAGGCTTCTGAGGCTCCGTCTAACATACTTTGGACATGTTGTGAGGAGAGACCGGTCCTTAGAGAGGGGAGAGGAAGGCCCTCTATGAGGTGGATTGATTCAGTGACTGGGATAATCGGGATGGGAGTGTCAGAGACAGTGCGATTGGCACAGGACAGAGCGGAGTTTAGGGCTGTTGTACATAGGGTCACTATGAGTCGCAGGCGACTCGGCGACACATAACAACAACAACAACAACCCATAGCACCAATTATAAGGCAAGAGTCTCTGTTCTCTGTGAGAAAATAATTTTCTTAATTTTTCTGGTATTTTTGAAAGTCTTTGGAAATTTACAGATGGCTCCTATCCTCACTCAAGAGCTCTAGTGGCCTAGTAGGTAAAGAATTTTTCTGTAAACACAAACGCAGGAGTTTCAAATCTTCTCAACAGAAAATGGACAATTTCCTCTTGAATGATGTATAGCCTCTGAAGATCCACTGTAGTCTTAGCTATGAGTTTATTCTGACTCAGTGGCTATGGGAGATAGAGCTCCTTATTCTATTTCTGCTTAGTTTCTTCCGTTTCTAGGTGTTTTTGGTGTTTCTTTTGTCTAAAAAGTGAATGATTTAATAATCTCAACACTGATAAAAGCTTATTAACAAAACAAAGAAAATTTGATTCCCAAATGGAATTACATCTACAAGTATACAGATTAGGTTTTAAAACACATATTTGGCGGAGACACAATTTAATCAATAAGAGAGGTCTAACTTAGAGTATTACAAGAAGTAAATTTTGTGCATAATTACAAGGATTTTTTACAGAATTTAATCATTGCTTATGGTAGTATTTAGTTAAATATGTCATTATGGTTATTTCTAGAAGAAATAATTGACTAACAGAAATATTTCAAGAAGTAGCATATGGTCATGAACTAATGATAATAAAATAAGAAGTTCAATTTGTTCTGAAGGAATTGACAAAAAATAAGGCTCCAAGAATTGATGGAATATCAATTTGCATATTCAATAAATGTTGGATGTGCTCACTGGGATGTGCCAAGAAATCTAGAGGACAGCCACCTGGTAAACTGACTAGAAGAGATCTACATTTATTCTTGTTACCAAAAGTGTGGCCTAAAAGAACATGGAAATTCTTGAACAATGTCACTATTGCATGCAAGCAGAATCTTCCTGAACAGTATCCAAAAATTCTTAGAACAGTACATCAACAGAAACTTCCATAAATACAAGCTGGGTTTAAAAGAGACTGTGGCACTAGAGATATCAGTGATGAGGCAAGATGGATCTTAAATGTAAGCAGAGAGTACCAGAGGATGTAATTTATAGAGTCAAATGCTTTTTATAAATGCATTTGACTGTGGGGATAACAACAAATTTTGACTAACATTGAGAAGAATGAGAGTTTCAGAATACTTGATTATGCTCATGTGTGATCTATCCATAGACCAAGAAGCTATTGTTCAAATAAAACAAGGAAACACTGCATGGTTCAAAATCAAGAAAAGAATGCATCAGGGATATATTCTTTCTCCATTTATATCCTTTCCAATTTATACAATGAACATATAATTTGAAAGGCTAGAAGGAGTTAGAAAATCAAAAGATGAATTGCACTGGGAAAATCTGTTATTAAGGAACTATTCACAGTTTTAATCCACCAGATGTTCCACTTGAGAAGGAGGGGCAATCTTATCCTGTGCCAGTCAGATCTGATTCGACAGCACACAGCAAATAAGCAAAACATACATACATACATACATACATACATACATACATACATACATAAATAAGGACCTCTTCAAAATACTAAACTGCAAAGATGTCAGTCTAAAGGCTAAAGAATGACTGATTCATGTAATGTACTTCTCAAATGTTTTCTGTGCATGTGAGACCTGGACAAACTTTAAGATGGCAAAAGAAGAATTGATGGCTTTGAGTTGTACTGCTGAAGAAGAGTATTGAACATACTGTGAACTAAAAAGATAACAAATAAATCGGTCCTAGAAAAAGTGAAATCAGGTTGCTCCTTGGAAGCAAGAATTTTTAAACTCTGTCTCACATACTTTGGGTACATCGTCAGGAGGGACCAGTCTTTGGAGAAGCACATGATGCTTAGAAAGATAGAAGAAGGTCAGTTAAAAAGAGGAAGTTGAAGAAGTTTATCTTTGGCTTTTCAAAGAGGGGAATGAACTGGGGGGGTATAGAAAAAAGTGCAACAATGAATGAAAATCCAAAATCTCTGTAAATGTTCATTAAAATTAATAAAATAATTTTTTTTAAAAAAGAGGAAGACTCAGTCACATAGATTGACTACAGCAAGAGGCTCAAGTGTATCAGAGATAAGTATGGCACAAGAGAGGATAGGGTTCAGGTCAGTTGTTCATAAGGTCACTATGAATCATACTCAGCTTAATGACAACTAACAACTTATGCTATTTTGTGTAAAAGTGGTCATAAACTGGCTATGGTTTTATTCTCCTTCTCCTCCTTCTCCTTCTCCTTCTTTTTCTCCTCCGCCTCCTCCTCCTCTTCCTCCTCCTTCTCCTTCTATTGTTAATGCTGTACTTTGCTCAGTATAATATTTCTCAGATTCATCCATGCATTAGGGCTCCACAACTCTTAAATGACCAAGTGGTAAGGAATATTGCTGCTTAACCCTAAGGCACATGGTCTGAATCCATTAACTGCTCTATGGAAGCAAGCTGGACAAACTCCTCCTCTGGAAATCCTCTGGAGGGCCAGCTGTAATTTGGTTCTGACTCAATGGCATATAACAACAACAACATGGCTATGTAGGGAGCTCTGGTGGTTTAGTGGTAAGAATTGAACTGCCAACACAAAGGTGTGTTGTTTGAATCTGTGATCTGCTCAGTAGGAGAAAGATGATCAATCTCCTCCACATCATATACTACATAAGAAAACCTGCTGGAGGGTCAGCTATGAGTCTGTTCCAACTAAACTCTACACAGCAAGTTGTCTACAATTGTATGCATATACCTATCCCTGCTCTAGTGACCTCTTGGTTTTGGAGTTGCTTTACCACAACAATAGACAGCTGATTTGAATCCACCAGGTACTTTAAAAGAGAAAGATGGACAATCTCCTCCAGTGAGATTTACAGCCTCTTAAAAACTCACCCAGAGGTCAGTACTGACTTGATGGCAGTGAACTGACTGAGTTGGCTTTTAATTTAATACATATCCAGGGAAAATTTCAAAATATGCCTGATTATTCATACCTTAATTACCTTATGCTTTTATTGTTTATTTTTCTGCCACTGAACATTGATACCATCTTTTATTAGATAATCTCTCAACTCATTGCTTTAAAGTTAGAACTGACACAACTGTGAGCTTTCAGAGATTGTAAAGCACACAAGAGGAGATTGCCCAGCTTTCTCCCCCAAAGCAAAAGATAGATCTGAACTGGCCATATTTTAGTTGGAAGCACAATTCTCTACCCATTGATATATCCAATGACGTCATATGCTGTCAGTTGGAACCAACTTATGCCTGTCCTGCAGTAGGTTTTCAGAGGTATAAACAGCACAGAAGGAGATTGCCTATCTTTCTTTCTCAGAGCAGCTCATGAGTTCGACTTGCCTTTTTGGTGGGCAAAACAGTAACTTACTAATTGAGCAAGGAACGTCCTTTTTTACAATCATGGTAAACTCTCTATATAATAATTACCAAATAAACATTTATCACAAGTATCTTTTGGTGACACCAATTACATCAATGATGTTGCATAACCAATATCTGCTGTCAAATGTTCTGTCACCATAATAAAAAAGTCAATGCATTCTAAATAATGACTCTAAGTTCTCCTTTAACTTTCAGCCCTTGTTGTTAACATTCTTCTAGTATTCTCACCTTTTACACAAGATCCTTCTGACATCTGCTATGCTATGTCTTCTAAACCCAGCCTGAACTTCTGGCAGTTCTATGTCAATGTACTATTCTAGCCCTTGTTAGATGATCTTCAATAATACTTTGCTCACCTGTGATATTAATGAGCTTTGGTGGCCTACAGGTAAGAAGCTGTGTCACTATTCCAAAAATGTGTGGTTCAAAACTAGCAGTTGCTCCACTGGAGAAGGATAGGTGATCTCCTCTTGTATGTTTTACTGCCTTTGAAAACCTACAGAAGGATCGACGATAAATCTACACCGACTCAATGGCATACAGTGGCAATAACAGTGATATTAATGACACTCATTTGATAATTTCCAAATTCTGTTGGATCATCTTTCTTGGGAATGAAAACAAATATAACTCTCTTTCCATCAGTCAGCCAAGCTGCTATATTTCAAATTTCCTGGGACGTACTAGTGAATCCAGGGTTGCATTTTTAAGCTGGAATATAAATTCCTGACACCTTATTTTTTGTCAATGTATTCAGTGTAACTTCAACTTTTTCCTTCATTACTATTAACTACTGTTCATATGTTATTTTCTGAAATTTTTCAGTGCTAATCAATTCTTTTTGGTACAGTGATTCTATGCATTCCTTCCAGGTTCTTGCAATCCTTTGTGTAGCACTCAAGATTTTCCCCATTATATCTCTTAGCACTACAACTCGAGGCTTGATTTTGTTTTTTGCAGTTCCCTTATCTTGAGAAATGCCAATTAGATTCTTCCCTTTTTATTCTTTAACTCCAGCTTTTTGCACATTCCATTACACACATTTGCAAAAATTCTTTACTTTTATAAGACAAAGCACAGTATTTCTGTCCCTAGTTACCACTGATAAACTTTGATCTCTATAGTTATGTTGTTGTTGTTGAGTTCCACAAAGTTGCAACTGACCCCTAGCTGACCCTTCAGTGAGTTATCAGTGAGTTTTACTCACACAAGAGGTGATTGCCTATCCTTCTCTCACAGAGCAGCTGGTGAATTTGGACCGCATGCCTTCGAATTGCAATGCAGTTTCTTGCCTCTTTTTTAAAAATGTTTGTGTTAGTTTGTCTGTAATTATGCATTTACATTGTGTTTTGCACACAGACTGTATTATATAATCATTCATATACTGTGTTTCACTAAAGTATGTGTGTGTTATATAGCCATTCATATCCATTATATTTTGCATCATTAAATACCATTGCTATGCCTATTGTTATGTGCTGTCAAATCATCTGTGACTCATAGCAACCCTATGTACAATTGCTCTGAATCTTTTCCTATCTTGAGAAAGTCTCACTGTCTTTAATACACCAACCCCATTACCCCAGTCACTGTCAATCCATCTCATCCAAGGTCTTCCTCTCTTGTTCTGTCCCTCGACGCTTCCAAGGATGATGTCTTTCTCCAAGAACTGGTCTCTCCTGGCAACATGCCCAAAGTACATGAGATGGAGCTTCAGAAATCCTAGCCTCCAAGGAGAAACTTAGTTTCACCCTCTCCAAGACAGACCTATTTGTTTTCTAGGCTATCCATGATATATGCAACACTGTTCTAGAGCACCACAAATTAAAGGCATAGATTCTTTTCCTATCATCCTTAGTCATTTCCTACCTGGATCAAGTGCTCCTTAGTCTCTAGATTGAGCTTGTTGCTCTTTAGCACCCCGGAGAGATCTCTGAGAGCAGATTTACCTAATACTTTTGATTTCTTTATTGTTGGTGTCAAGAGTATGGATTGTGTAACCAAGCAAACTGAAACTGTGAACAATCTTGATCCCTTTTCCCTCTATGATGGTGCTGCCAATTGTCTCAGTTGTGATTATCCTGCCATATTTTCAAGTCCTCATTGTACATTTTCCATACCTTTATTCCTTATCCACCAACCTTTGGTATACCAGTGATTTTCCCCCATTCTCCTTTTTCCTGCCTTCCTTTCTATTTTCCATACCCCTTTTGAATATTTGTACACATCTTGCTCAGTTATCTTTCTGTTATCACAATAACAGTCTTATACAATATTTGTTCTAATCTAATGGATATTTTTCACTCATCCCAATGCTCTCTAGTGTCTCTGAAGTTATATTCCATATATGAAATTGCTGTTTCTTGGTGCTGTATAGTATTCCATTGCATAAATGTAACACCATTTCTTAATCCATTTGTTTTGGGACATTTGGACTGTTTTCACTTTCTTGCTCTTGTAAATAATATTGCTAAGAATTTAGGTGTACATATCTGCATTTGTGTCTCAGTTGTGATTTCTTTTGGATTTATTTATAGCAGTGGAATAGCTGGGTCACATGGAAATTCTACATTCAGCTTTTTGAGGAAATGCTAAATTGCCTTCCATAGTGTTTGTACCATTTGACAATCCCAACATCAGTTTGTTGCTTTTGTCCATAATTTTTTGTTTGCTGTGTTGTTAAACTTTACTACTGTTCTTGGAGTGAGATGGTATAGCAATGCTATTTTGATTTGCGTCTCTCTGAGTGCTAATGATTTTTAACAACTCTTCATGTGTCTATTGATTAGCTGAATGTATTCCTTTGTGAAGAGTCTTTTAATGCTTTTTTCCCATTTTGTGATTGTCAATCTTTACCTAGTAGAGATTTACCTAGTAGTAGACCTGCTGTGTTCTATAAACTTGTAAGAGCCTTGTCTGAAATGTCATTGACATTGAAGTTTTCCCCCCAAATCTATGGGCTTTCTTTTCACTTACACCAGAGAAAGATTTTGATGTACACAGAAGCTTCATGTCTTGAAGATACCATTCATGGATTTTATCTTCTCCTAGAGGAACATTCTTGGCTATTTTTTTTTTGCAAGTCTATTTATACTATAAGCCGGATCTTATAAATTTGTTCACATTTTTTCTCATTATTTTTATATTTTCGGGGTTTATCCCATTGTCACTGATCCACCTTGATTTGATTTTTGTGTATAATGTGAGATATGGATACTGTTTCAGTTTTCTGCAGGTGGGTGTCCAATATGGTCAGAACCACTTGTAAAAGAAGCTGCAATTTCTCAATTTAATGGGTTTTTTCCTTGCCAAATATAAGTTGATTGTAGATTGATGGATTTATTTATAGACTTTCAATTATATTTCTTCTCTCAATTAACAAGGGAAGATTCTCTCAATTTATCTTCTCTCAGCTCACTTTCCTCATTAAAACTCAAACTCGGAAATTTGGTATTAGAATAAACTCATAGCTGCCTCTCTAGTGAATTTTTGGAGGCTGTATGTAACATGGGAGCAGATTTTATTCTGAAGCAAAATCCTCCTTTATTTGGGGAATTAGAGTACAGAGAACAATGATTACACAGGCACAAAATAGCTATTTTTGTACAAATGAGGAAAATAAGAAGAAAGGATAATTATGAGCAATCAAGTCAAAGGACCAGAAGAAAAGTTCACATAATTCCTTGAATATAATCTTCAATTCTCTGAGACTAGATAGGTGATGTACCTACCTTCCAGATTCTGGATATTGGCTGTTTTCTCTGTTCTCAGAGCGGATGCCTATTGGCTATCATCTTCAGATCTGCCTTCCAGGCCCACTGAAAGAACAACTCTGTTCCCTTAGCTTTAGGTGGCCTTATTCTCCTAGGTCTAAGTGCTTCCAAGGAAGAAAGATGGGCCATCTTCTTCAGTGAGATTGAGAGACTAATAAGGTCAGCAATTCATCTATTCTTTCTATCTCCTGCTTCAATTCTGTAAACAAGTCCACGTTTTCCAACTATTGACACTTCTCTGTTCCCAGCTTTTGCATTCCTGTCACCCATTATTAATAATGAATGTTGATTGCTTGTTTGATCAATCTCTTACTGCAAAAGTTGGTAGAAATCTTCTATTTCCTGCTCTTTGGCTCTGGTTATTGGTACAGATATTTAAATGATGGTGGACTTGCTTGTATGTGTATGGATATCATCCCATCACTCAGAACACTGTATTTCAAGATGGATCTAGAAATTACTTTTTTAACTATGAAAACAACCCCTTTTTTCTCATCTTTTTGTCTCCAGCATAGTAGATCATATGATCATCTGACTCAAAATGTTCCACTCAGTCCATCTCATTTTTCCAATATCTATTATGTCAATATTTATACATTTCATTTCTTTCTTAACAATATCCACTTTTCCTGCATTCATGGTTCTCATATTCCATGTTCCAATCACTAGTGTCTGCTTATAGCTGTTCATCCTCCTGTGTGTTTCTATACTTGAGGGCTCAGCTTCAGTTGCCATATCTGCTAGTCTAAATGGGCTTTATTGTACATTGGGATTTCAAAGCCCTGCTATTTCAGAATTGGATGGCCAATCCTTCTTGCTAGTCTTTTTTTGTGAAAAGATTGAGATTGTTGATAGCTTCAGTTTGCTTGTCTGTACAATCAACACTCTTGGTACCAGCAGCCAGAAAATGAAAAGACAAGTATTGCATTGGGAAAGTCTGCTGTCAGAGACCTCCCCAAAGTACTGAAGGGCAATGATGTCAGTCTGCAAACTAAAGTGCACCTGATTCAGGACATGGTCTTTGCAATTACTTGCTAAGCATCAGAGAGCTGCACAATGACTAGGGATTATAGAAGGAGAATTGATGCTCTTGAGCTGTGGTGCTAGAGAAGAGGATTGAATATACAACAGACTGCCAAGAGAATATACAAGCTTGTCCTGAAGAGACTGCAGTCAGGTGGCTCTTTTGAGGAAAGGATTCTAAAATTTTGTCTGACATACTTTGGACATGCTGCAAGGTGGGAGCTGTTCTTGGAGAGGGACATTATGCTTGGGGGGGGGTGGAGGGACAGCACAGGAGAGGAAGACCCTCAATGAGATGGATCAATTCAATGACTAGGGTAATGGAGGTAGATGTATCAGAGACAATAAGATTGGGACAGGATAGAGCAGGGTTTAGGGATGTTGTACATAAGTTCGCTATGAGTCGCTGGAAGTTTGATGGCAAATAAAAACAACAACAGTCTATTCAGAATTAGTGGAATGAAACTTCATATATATATATATATATATATCACAATATAGATATATAAAGATATAAAAAACATTGTCAGAGTCAGATGGCTTTTGGCTGAAGTCAGAGAATACAAGAAAGATGTTTAATTTATTGACTATGCAGTAGTACTTTCTTAGTCATTCACTTTTATTTTGCCACACTGATGAGTGGAAATCATACAAATAGTGTGTACTAGTAGTAGGAAGCTCTGTGTGGCCTAGAGGCTAGAAGCTGCACTGCAATCCTGAAGGCACACAGTTTGAATACACCTACTGCTCCGTGGGAGAAGGAAGGGCAATCTCCTCCCATGCAATTAATTGTCTCTGAAAACCCATTGGAGTGTGAGCTATGAGTAAGTTTGACCCAATGGTACACAACAACAACCACAACAGTACTTGGAAAGTATGCACTTAGTGACGGAAGTGAGGCTGAAGATAGAATGATTACATCTGTGTGCTCATTGATATGGCAAATACCTTTTTAAAAGAAACATAAAAAGTGCATTAAACACATGGACCTTACATGACGGACTGCATAGGAATCAGATTGACTACATCTGTGGATGGATGGAATTGTTGGAGAAGGACATTTTTGTCTGTCAAAGTGAGACCAGGTGCCAATAGTGAAAGAGATTATCAATTAGTCATGGGCAAGTTTAATTTGAAACTGAAGAAAACTAAAAATACTTGGAAGGAACCAAAATACAATTCTCAGTCTAGCCCAGTTGAATCTAACACCATCTTAAGAATAGGTCTGAAGCACTGAACTCCAATAATCAAAGACTATGGGAACTGTAGGAAGACATAAAAAATACCATCCATGAAGAGAAACAAAGGAGAAAAAAAGAAAAAAAACCCCACAATGAATGTCAGAACATACTATTAGAATTGTATTAGAACATTGAGAAGCCAAAACAAAAGAAAGAAATGCCCAAGTAAAAGAGCTAAACAGAAGATTCCAGAGGGCAGTGCGAGAAGATAATGCCAAATTTTATAAAGAAATGTACAGGAAGCTAGAGGCACAGAATAAAAAGGAAAGAAATCACTGTGCATTTCTCAAGCTGAAAGAACTGAAAAACAAATTCAGAGATGCTATAGGTACAATTTTGAATGATCCAGGAAGCATCAAAAGAAGATGGAAGGATACACAGAATCCCTGTACCAAAAAGAGTTAATTCACACTGAAAAGTTTCAGGAAGCACCATATGAATAAGAGTCAGTGAAAATGAAGGATGAAGTTCAAGTTACACTGAAAGCGTTCGCAAAAAATGAGGTGCTAGCAATTAATATGTTTCATCAACTAATTGATGAAGCTCTGCATGTGCTGACCAGGTTATGCCACGAAATTTGGAGAATAGCTCCTGGCTGATTGACCGGAACATGTCTATAATTGTCCCCACTCCCAAGACAGGTGTCCAACAGAATGTGGGAATCATCAAACTATATAATTAATATCACATACAAGCAAAATATTACTGAAGAACATTTAAAAAAATGGCTAGAACGGGACATAGATATGAAGTGGGCACAGTTCATGCAGGATTCAGAAGAGGCCATAGCATCAGCGATATTATTGCTGTTGTCAAATGGAAATTGACTAAAAGCAAAGATTACTAGAAGAATGTCTATTTGTGTTTCATTAACTAAGCAAAAACATTTGACTGTGTGGATCACAACAAATTATGGCTAACATTGAGAAGAATGGGAATTTCAAAACAGTTGTGCTTATTTGAAACCTGTACCTCGACCAAGAGAATGTTGCACAAATAGATCAAGGGAACACTGCATGGTTTAAAAGGAAGAAAATAATATGCCAGAGTTGTGTCTTCTCTCCATACCTATTAATTTGCTCAGCAAATAATTCAAGAAGCTGGACTCTATGAGGAAGAATGTGGCACCATGTTTGAAGGAAGATTCATAAATAATTTGCATTATTTGCTTCCTGGAAGTGAGAAGGACTTGAGACACTTGCTGGAGAAGATCAAGGCCTTAGGCATGGCTTAAATTTTAACATCAAGGAAACAAAGATCCTCACCATAGGACCAATAGTCTACATTATAATAGATTTAGGGAAGGTTGAAGCTGTCAACAATTTCATATTCCTGGGATCAATGATCAACACTCTTGGTATTAGCAGTCAGGAAATCAAGAGACATATTGCATTGGGCAAGTCTGCTGTCAAGGACCTCACTAGAATGTTAAGAGCAATAATATCAGTTTGAAGACTAAGATGCATCTACTTCAGGCCATGATCTTCTCAGTCACCTGCTATGCATTGGAGAGCTGGACAATGAACAAAGATGACAGAATGTGAATTGATGCTTTTGAGTTGTGGTGCTGGAGTCCTGAATATCCCATGGATTGCAAAAAGGACAAGCATATATGTGTGTGTGTGTGTGTGTGTGTGTGTGTGTGTGTGTGTGTGTGTGTGTTGGAGAGGGTGAAACTGGAGTGCTGTTTGGAAACAAAGATGGTAAAGCTTGATTTTTCATACTTTGGACATGTAGCTAACTGAGGGTTTTCTTTGGAGAGGGTGTCAGCAAAGGGGAGGAAGACTTGCAATGAGATAAATGGACAATGACTTCAGCAATGGGTCTGAGTGTTTCAGAGATGATGTGATCTCTACACAGAATAGGACAGGGTTCAGGGCCAAGTTAGCTCTTCCTAGGATTTCTATGATTCGTAATTGACTTGAAAGCACCTAAGAACAACAATAAGTCTATCCACAAAAGGATTGGATAGTTTGTCTTTCCTTTAGGTTTACATGGAGTATTTCAGCAGCAGGAATTAGGAATCTCAACAACAATGAAGAAAAAGCAGTGCACATCCTTTGGAATCAGAGATTCCTACACTAACCAGACCAGGATCTACATAAGAGCAACCGCAGCCTCAACAGAGAATCAGAGGCTGACGTGAGACAGAACTGACTTGGGACAGCTGCTCTATGGAGCCAGAACCAGAGGCTTACATCCAAGCTTGCTGGAGGAGTGAGGAAAGATACTCAAACTGGCAGGACTAAGGGAACTGTGTAACACTGACCTAAGCGGTGAGGCTGACTGTCAAAGGCGGTGTGTGGCCACATGGGGAAGCTGTCTGTTTTAAAGGCTTATATCTTGCAACCTAAATTATACTCTGTTAGGCTCCCTAATTAACCCCTTCGCTGTGAGTACAGTTCTATTAAATCTGTGCAGTCGCTGAAACAGATTTCAGATCCATCAGATCAATAAGATTGGTGCTAGAATTAGTGGAAGTAGGTATAGGAGCATGGGAGACCACATCCGACCTTATAGTAATTAGTTTTGTACTGTGACTGTTATTGATGAGGACAATTGCTCTTTATTAAGCTAGTTGAAGTCAGACTCAAATATCTTCATGAACTCGATGCTCATTCTATAGGATCATAACAGATGATAGAAAACATTTAGAAAAATAAGCATCCCAGAAACTGAGCTCCTTAGAAACCCATATGTAGATCTAGAAGCAGTTGTTTGAACGTAACAACGAGTAACTAAATGGTCTAAAATCAGGAAAAGTGTGCATTAGAATTGTACCCTTTCTCCATATCTATGCTATCTGAATGCTGAGCCAATGATTCAAGAAACTGGACTATATGATGAAATATTTGGAAATAGAAATGGAGGAAGACTCAACAACAACCTGTATTATGCAATATTGTTTGAAGAAAGTGAAGATGACTTGAAACACTTATTGAAAGTCAAAACTACTTTTAATATGGATTACACTCCAAGAAAACCAACGCTCTCACAACTATGCAAATAAGCAGTGTCATGACAGATGAAGAAAAGATTGATGCATCAAGGGTTATCATTTTCTTTGGATCCGCAGTTAATGCCTGTGGTAGCAGTAGTCAGAAAATCAAGACATCTTGCACTGAGAAAATCTCCTGGTATCACCTTCTCCAAAGTACTAAGGAGTAATAATGCTTAAAGAATAAAATGCACCTGCTCCAACTCACCGTGTTTTCAGATGGTTTTATGCATCTGAGAAGCAATGAATTAGTATTACAGAGGAAAAATTGATGTTTTAGATGTATTTGTTGCATAAGAATGTTGAATATTCATATGATGGGCTGCCAAAATAGCAAACAAATCTCTCTGGCAGGAATTGCAACCAGGGCGTTCCTTAGATGCAAAGATGATGAAACTTCTTACATATATAGGACATATTTTTTGCATGAGTTATTCCTAGGCAAAGAGATCATGATGGAAATGGAAGAGATTCAGGGAAAGAGAAGATTCTCACTGGGATAAATCGGCTCAGTGATGGTAACAATTGATTCAACCACGCTGGAGCTTATGAGGATGAGACAAGATAGGGTAAAGGCTCAGATTCACACACACACACACACACACATTTTCAAGTGTTCACACATACTCACAGGGATGCATACACATTTCTTTAAAGCTTCTTTGGTTTTGCTTTTTTGGTGGATTCAGGCTAAGACAGTGAACATTTGTATGTAATCAGCTGCCTGAACACATCTCCTATTTACCAGTATGCTCATCTGGAAATAGAGAGCTAAATAGCCAATGCATAAGCAGATTTCTATTATATTACAGTAGTGCTGGATTTATAATGGGGATTTGCTCCTGTAGTTATCAAGGATTTATTGTTCAAATTAGTTTTCCTGTCCATTGATTGACCTGGCTTTTGTCACATGTTTGGGCAAAGACATGTGAGTGGATTGTGTTGTTCTAGTCACAAGGGATTGGTGTGTTTTGCCGTTATATAGAGCAGATTCAACAGCAGAAATTGAGGATCTTACTGCCATCAAAGAGGCAGCAGGGAATGCAGTGCACACCTTTCAGGATCAGAAATTCTTGTGCCTGACAGACCTATGGGACAGCAGCACCAGAGAACCAGAGACCAGATGTGAGACAGAACTAACCAGGGGCTGCTACACTATGGAACAAGAACCAAGGGGCCTTGCCAAAGCTTTCTGGAGAACTTTGAGAGAGATGTCATAATTGGATAGAATAAGATAAATTAGTAACACTAACATAAAGCCAAAAGTCTGAAGACTAAAGGGTATGTTGAGTTTATTTTAGAAGCTGTCCTGAGAAATTGCATCTTATTAACTTCCCTGATAAACTCAGTAATCATGGATATGGTTCTCTGTGGCCTGTGAGCTATTGAGATGAATTTTGAACGTGGTAGAAGAGCAATATTGTATTGACATTGATATTAGTAGGAAGAGATGTGGAAGCATGGGGGACGTGTCTGACCTCATGGAAACTTGTTTGTATTGTGAATGCTGTTGATAGGGCAATTTCCCCTTGTGAAATGGGTAGAGGTTGAACTCTCACTTCCCCACACTGTGTTTTCTGTTTTTATAGCTCCAACGACTCCACTGTAACTTGTGTCCTAAGTTGAATACCATTTCTAACATTTTATTTATTTATTTAGTTTTCCATTATTGTTGTATTTTACTACTGTCTTTATAAATTAAGTCTTTGAGAAGCAACTGCAAATGAACTTCTGAAAATGATGACATTGGCAAATCATGTTATGCATGCAAACATTGTCTGTAACACATATGCCACTAATGATAAATGTGATTCATCATGATTTGATTTATAGTAAGTTCAGACCTATCTACATTTATTTTACTGTTCACAAAAAGGTTATATTGCATTTACCAAAAAACAGACCATTTTCATATAGATTTAAGTAACAGCAGTACAAAAACAAGCAAGCATAGAATATCTAAAAATCTTCTGCCCGAATGATTCAAACTGTATTACAAAATCATTAAGAAAATGAAGTTCAATTTCAAATTGCACTTTTAGGGTAGATCAATTATTTCAACATTGATATAGATATATTTCCTACATTTGGATTACTTATAAAATCCATTCCTGCACAAGGCTTTAGTATTATAATAAAACTCAAGTTACTTTGTTCAGCCAAGAAATATGCATATCAAATCCTTTGCTTAGGAAATAGAAGAGAGGAGGAATTCCCAGTTCATTACTCTATCAATTCACCAATTTTATTATTTCTTATTCTTCTCAGTAGTTTTCACTTTAGCTTATATATATTTTGTCTTTTTTCTTATATGCTTTCTCTTTGTTCTCACAGTGTGAGAATATGTGAAGTGCCCTCAAGGTACGTATCTACTTTTAGATATTCAATTCCATTTCATTATGTTTGTCGATTTCCCCTTAAAAATAATAAAGACTGCAGTATGCGGTGGAACAATAAACTCTGTACCTTTTGCTGTATTCATAGGCATGAATATGATTGCTCCTGACTTACTTACCTGTTTGAAGGAGCTACAGCTTTCAGGTCTAGATCCTCATTATATATTCTAAATGTGGTAGGGTAGAGAGGTGGGGTTGCCCTGAGTTGAAACTCTGTACTGAATGCCTGAACCTGGAAATGACAAAAAGCATTTATATGCCATTGTTGGAGGAAACAAAATGCTCTAAGTCAGAATACATCCATCATTTCACATTCTCACCCCATGGCCTGCAAACATTTTCTTTCTGTGGATGCCACACTCAGCCAAATGGCAGGGTATTGGCATTTGTCCTTTCATTTTTAACTGTGGCAATTGTACCACTGAAAACTTTCTGGAGGGCAAAATATCCCTCCTGAATACTTGAAAGAAAAAGCAGTACTAGCCCTTGACATATGAAATTGCCAGTAATAACAAATTTTTCTTTGCATGTGGATCTAAGAAGGAAGTATACATTTTTCGTTATAACTGTCATTCATTCAAAAGTGTTAATGATCACTGACTCTGCACTCAACATTTCCTAAGCTCCTGGGTAAAAAAAAATACAATTAATAACATGGAGATTTGGAAGTCAAGCATCCTGCTTTTAAAGGAAAGAGAAAAGAAAACAGCTATATGCTTATTCCTGTGTGATATACACTGAAGAGAAGGAGTGTAAACACATAGTGAGAAAAGAAGTCTGCATGTAATTGTTTGACAAGTATGGACTTCACAGAGAGATGATAGTTGGATCTTAAAGGAGAATAATAATAATAACATCTATATAGGTGAAGAGGTGAAAAGGACTTTTGAACAAAAGAAAGTTATTACGAAAGAAACTCCTGGGAAGAATTTCTGCTTCAGTATCAAAGTAGATTTCATCGGTATTCTCTTATCCTTGAAGCTATGAGGCTTGTAGATAGATAGCATTAGTTAAGCAGAAGGAATTCAGAAAAATGGTTTTTATATTAGGACGTTGTGACTTTAACATATTTTTCTCCTTTTTTGTTTTTCTTTTTGGTGGTGTTAGTGTTCATCTCCAACTATCACCAGCTACTGCAAGGCTACTCTAACTCATGATAACAATCTCATACTTGTGAGAGTTGAGCTATAGTTTAAGGTGTTTTCAGTGGCTAGTTTTTCAGATGTAGATTGCTAAGCCTTGCTTCTTACATACCTCTGGGTAGAATGCTATTTCCAGACTTTCAGTTAGTAACTGATGGTATTAACAATTTGGATCACCACTATTATCTATTTAAAACTATAAAGACATAGAAATGTTTGTTTTGGATGGACAACCAGCAGAATTCACTGTACCTATTTTTTTCCAAATGTAGTTTGTTTTCAAGTCACTTGCATTTTTTTATTGTTGTGCATGTGCACGGGAAGTTCCAACTCTGCTCTGACCTTGTGCCCAAAAGGAAATGAATTATATTGTGTTCCTCCTTGGTTTTGTATCCTTTAATCAAGCACTCATCAGGAAAAAAATTTGGTACATATTATAAAAGTGGAAACAAATAGGCTCATCTTAATAAAGAATTTTCATATGTTATGTGTTTTATTTTTTATTATGAAAATAATTTCCATATGTCATGTTTTTAAAGAGAAATCAGTGAGAGTCTAGCATCAGAATTTTTACGAAGGCATGGGCAATAGACACAGGAACATTTCCTTCCCTAATGTGGACATTCAGCGTTCATACCCAAATCATTTGCCTTTGTTCCGAGTGAATCTTGTAATTAGGTAGGGAATTCAGTTTTTCAGCTTATGTAGTCTGGTTCTATGTTTTTATGTTGAATTGCAATTGTATGAGCATAACAATGTCATGAATCCAAGAATACAATGGAAGTAGGTCAAATCAATGTAACTCAAAAGAAGCTATTTCCTAGAATTTCATTATTTCACACATGTCTTCTGAGTAATTTTCACACATAGAACAAGAGAGGGAAAGAGGTGATTTGCTGGATTACAGACCTTGTGTTGCTGATTTGAATGCAACTTTCTTGATATTTTAGGGAGAAGCAATATTTAAAACAAGGTAGGATTTTGGAATAGGTATACAGACCTATACTTTCATTTGTTTGTTTCTTATTCCCTCACTGTAAATTTAATGTTAGTATTACATAGCCCCTAACTTAAAGCTTTTATGAGCACTATAAATTTATATGAAGACTATGCTTATAAGGATTATTGGATTATATGAACAATGTGAACATTATAACTGTATGAATATTCAGTTATACATAAATTTTATTTCTATTAATCTGTAATTCCATAATGTTTATCTAAGCATAATGCTTATCTAAACATAATGTTTATCTAAGTTTTGATATAAATCATGCATAATTTCATGGTTCATCATTAAGTAAGGTAAGCTTAAATAAAGCTTTGAGTTCTGTGTATCACATCTGTTAGGTATCAGCTCACTGTGCCCTTCTGAACAATAAAATAAAATTTTGCCTGATCCTGTGCCATCCTCATGGTCTTTGCTGGTGCTTTATTTACTATCATTCAATTAACATGTTTAGGACAACGACTTCTCTAAGAAACTAAATAATTATTAACGTCATCTCAGTGTTGAGTTAAAACTGACTCCTAGCTGACCCTCCAATGAATAACAAGACACTAAATCACAGTCGGAGGTGATCTTTCTCTCATGGAGTCTCTGGTGGATTTGAACTGCCGAAGTAGCACAGACCTAACAGTGCAGTTCCCTAATGTAGTCAAACTGTTTGTGTCTTTGACTATATCATTTGGACGTGTAAGTATAAGAAAAGTAGGAGTACAACAGAGAGAAATAAGTTGCTCTGCATCAGTTAAAGTGGAAAAATGAACCTTCTTATTTGGAATTGTTGTTGTTAATTGTAACCAAAAGCTCATTTCCAACCAGTTGGATTTCTAAGGCTTTAGAGAACTCTGGGAGAAGACTGCCTATATTTCTTCCACGGTGCAGCTGTTAAATTCAAGCCTCCAATCTTTTGTTTGTTGTTGCTATGTGCCGTCAAGTGGCTTACAACTCATTGCAACCCTATGTACTAAATCCTCTGCTCTAAGTCCTACTCTATACTGAGCCAACCCATTGTCTCTGATACACCTACCCGTTACCCCAGTCACTGAGTCAATCCATCTCATTGAGGGTCTTCCCCTCATGTGCTGTCCCTCCATCCTCCTAGGATTGGCCCCACCTTGCAACCTGTTCAGAGATGTCAGACAGAGCTTCAGAATCTTTGCCTCCAAGGAGCAACCTGGTTTGATCTTCTTTATGACAAACTTGTTTGTTTTTTTTGCAGTCTATGGTGTATTTTACACTCATCCTTCGTTATTGTCCTGCTTTCTGATACATTGCATATAATTGTGAAGATCATGGCCTGGATCAGGCGCACATTAGTCTCCAAAGTGACAATGTTGTTCTTCAGTACTTTAGAGAGGTCCTTGACAGTAGACTTTTGTGGCTCCTGGTACCAGGCAAACTAAAGCTGTTAACAATTTCAATCTCTTTACCATCTATCATGATACTCTTAATTGGTCCAGTTGTGAGTATCTTTGTTTTCTTGATATTGTGCTTCAATCCATATTGAAGACTACAGTCCTTGATAATCTGCAGCAAGTGCTTCAAGTCGTCCTCACTTTCAACAAGCAGGGTTTGTTTAGCAATCTAGTATGTTATATTCTTTACATTAGGTTTATTTCTTTGATCTTGGCTTGCTAACTCCATGTAAATCTATTCTGTATCATAACAGCATGTACATTCAACTGAGGGAGCAGATTGCTAGGTGCAAAAACTTCAGAGAACAGCTGGTAGGTTCATATTGTCAATTTTATTTTTAAGTACACCTCCCAAATATTTGTATCTCTATTATTTTGCTATAAACTGGGGGAGAGAAAGATAGAGGGGAAATAAGTTTACAACTTAGCTAGTAAGAAAGTTATTGATCACAAATATTAAATAATATTTCATTTGGATAAATAATAAAGTTTTTAAAGTATACATCTTTCATGTACCCCTCACCCAAATTAATTTCTCCCATAATTCAATAGAACGTGGTAAATCTGACAAAATTACAAAATTCATGCTGGTAGTGTAAAATTAACTAACTTTGGAATTCATTCAGATTTCACAAGTTTTCCATTAATGTCCTTTCGCTGGTGAAGATTCCTATCTCAGAGTTAGAGAGCACTACATTACAATTAATTCTTATGTCTCCTTTGACTTTTCTGAGTTCTGAGAATTGTCTCAGCCTATCTTTGTTTTTGTACCATTGTCCTATTAAGGAGTACTGTTCAAGTGTTCTATGGGATAGTTCTTAAATTTGTTTTGTCTGTGTTTCTTTGTTTTTACATTTTGATGATAGGACTGTGGTTATTGTTAGCACAAGATAGGACAGTACTTCACTCTGTTTTACGTAGTTGTTAAAGAGTGCAGGTGGCATAGAGACAGTTGAGTCTGACCTTCATTGACTTCACAAAGAGGAAGAATTAGAACATCAACTTTACAAAAAACAATTACCACAAAATCATGCATGCCTTTATGTTCCTCATACTTACTTCAATTACTAATAACATCAATCATCCCTTCCAAGATACTGTTTTACCACTGAATCTAATTTATTGCAGTGGCCACAAAGAACTCACAAGCAATATTCACAATCATATTTTTTAGAGAAATGAATAGGTTACAATTGAAGTTGGAAATAGATATAATGTAGTGCTCAAAGGCCCTTTGACTTTCAACTGCAGGGATCCAGACCTGCATTACAAAAATTATGAGGCAGTAAATAATTTCCATCTGTTTCCCAAGGAGACATGTTGGATTCAAAACACCAGAGGGGTGCAGCCTTCTGGTTAGCAGCACACCTCCCAACTGGCTACTCAGTCCCCCAACGCTGGCACTAGTTCCATGGTGACTGTCCCATACAGTTCTGCCTTATGTTGAGTTCTAGCTCTTTGCTGCTGCTGCTTTGGTCTAGATCCCTGTCTGAGTCAAGAAGAAATCCACCGCGGAAATGGATTCACAGTGGACTTTTCTTTTTGCTTACTGACAATGAAGTTAAGTTCTCATCTTTTGCCTCTAAACCTACTCAATTTAAACCCAGTAGATGTCAAGAGTGACAAATCTTAGTAGTATACACACTTTGTTTACATATTCCCACCAAAAAAGGTGCTATTCTTGTACTTCACATTGTTAGCAGAAACCTAGTCAGTCATGTAATATAAATCACATCCAGTGGGCAAGGAAAACTACTTTATGCATTTAACCCATGGCAGCACAAAAACATTGTGATGAGACAGAGCCAAATCAACAACACTGAACAAAAGCAGCAACTGATAGTCAGAAAAGAATGTGACAAATGTGCCATGTTCTCATCCAATCAGGCCATGATAGCCACATGAGAACCCGGGTGAAATGAAACTTGATCACTTGACTGAAGTTTTGGTTTACAGACTTCTCCATTCCTACTAAGTTACTATTTTCCTATCCCATTAGGAAACTTCATTTAATTTTCTGCAGATAAATTTTCCAGAAGGAACTAGTTATTGGAGATAAACATCATGCTGTGAAAGAAAGGAAGACTCTCAATGAGATGGATTGACACTGTGACTGCCACAGTGGAAGTGAGTGTGACAGATTGTGAGGATGGTGCTGGACCCAGCAAGCTCGCCCACAGGGTTGTTGTTCATAGGATCACTATGAATTGTCCTTGACTTGATGGCATCTAACAACAACAACAACAACCCTATTATTCGTATGTGAATCACTAATTCCTGCCAACATGCATAATTTGCTTGCAAATCTTCAGTAAGGAATATTTTTCTGTTGTTTCATTTCTTTAAGCTTCTTTTTTCTGTTGTATATGTGTGCATTTTAACCAATATACAATTTAGCTGCTGCTAAGTGTCAGCATACAGAAAAGAGAGATCAGTGATGTCAATTTGAGGAGTAAGATATGTCTGAATCAGGACATGGTCTTTCCAATGACTTGCTAGCATCTTAGAGTTAGATAATACATAAGGATGACAGAAGAATTGATGCCTTTGAGCTGTGATGTTGGAGAAGAATAATGAATTATTTGTACTTAAAAAAATCAAACATGAAATATTATACAAAATGGGTGACCCTGGAGGGCATTATGTTGAGTGAAATATCTCACTAACAAAAGGACAAATACTGCATAGTGCCACTGTTGTAAAATGGGGCTGACATTGGGCTTGGGGGGAGACTGAGAAAGATGGGATCAATTATATATTCTGCATTGAAACAGATGAGGAAGATAATTGTTTAAAAGGGATATATGATTAGGTATTATTGTCATGACAGTAGTCTAGAATGAAGAGGGAATGTATAACAATGAAGGAATTTTTCTTTTAC
>NW_006399773.1:24630740-24638571 GCF_000299155.1 Elephantulus edwardii
TGGCTCCACAGTCAACACTCTTGACACCAGTAGCCAGGAAATTAAAAGATTCATTGCCATGGGAAAGTCTGCTGTTAGGGACCTCTCCAAAGTACTGAAAAGCAATGGTGTCTCTCTGGAGACTAAGGTGCATCTGATACAGGACATGGTCTTTGCAATCATTGTTAAGCATCAGAGAGTTGGACAATGACTAAGGAGGATAGAGGAGAATTGATGCCTTTAAGCTTTGGTGCTGGAGATGAGTATTGAGGGTACCATAGACTGCTAGGAAAACACACAGATTCATCCTGGAAAGGGTTAAATTGGGCAGCTCCTTGGAGGCAAGGATTCTGAGGCTCCATATAACATACTTTGGAAATGTGGTAAGGAGGGACCGGTCCTTGGTGAGGGACTTCATGCTTGGTACAGTGGAGGGCCAGCACAGGAGTGGAAGGCCCTCTGAGGTGGATTGATTCAGTGACTGGGATAATCGGGATGCGTGTATCAGAGAGGGTTCGATTGGCACAGGACAGAGCATAGTTTAGGGCTTTTGTACATAGGGTCACTATGAATTGCAAACAACTCGATGGCACCTAACAACAACAACAACAATAATTCTTTATTTTACTTTTAACAAAAAAATCTATACTGGTTTATTTACAAAATCGAATACCTTGTTTTCAAGAACAGATTTTTCCAATTTGCTTCACCACCATAATCATAAAATTGTCCAACTCTGATTAATTTCCCCTCCCCCTGCACATCTTCATCTCTCTGCTTTCCTCCTTCCCATCCCTCTTGGATCGTTATACTCATGCTACAATAATAGTTTTATACAATATTTATCCTTGTGGGACTGAGTTAGTTCACTCAGCATAATGGTCTCCAGTCCCTCCCAAGTTAGGTAATAATTTACAAAATCATTACTCCTGCATGCTGTATAGTATTCCATTGTGTAAATGTACCATGATTTCTCAGTCCATTAATTTGTGTTTGGACATTTGGACTGTTTCCATGTTCTTGCCATGATGAATAATGCTGCTATGAACATTGGTGTACAAATCTCAGTCTGTGCCTTGGTTCTTGGTTTTTTCAGTTTATATTGCAAATAGTGGAATAGCTGGGTCATATGGAATTTCTATGTTCAGTTTTTTTAAGGAAGCGCCAACCTGCCTTTCAGAATGATTGTGCCATTTTACAATCCCGCCAATAATGTGTAATAGTCTTTCTCACCACATCCTCTCCAACATTTATTATTTGCTGCCCTATTAAACTTTGGCAGTGTTACTAGAGTGAGATGGTACCTCATTGTGGTTTTGATTTGCATCTCTCTTACTACCAGTGATTTGGAGCATTTCTTCATGTGTCTTTGCCATTCAAATCTCTTCCTCTGTGAAAATTATTTCCATGTATTTTGTCGATTTTGTAGTTGGATTATCAGTCTTATTTTTTTTTTTTCTTATGGAGGCCCAGGAGCATTCTGTAATCTTTTGTTATAAGACTCTTATCTGAGATAGTATTACCAAATGTTTGTTCCCAGTTGGCAATCAAAGCTATCAAATGGGGAATTGACAACCTCTTCACAAATGGTGCTGGTAAAACTGGACTTCCACCTGAAGAAAGCTGAAACAGGATCTACATCTCACACCATACACAAAAAACAATTCAACATGGATTGGAAATGTGGGAGTAAATCCAAAAATCATAAAGTTCATAAGAGAAAAAACTGGGATCAAGCTTAGAAGTGCTAGTCCAAGGTTTAAAGAGACTACCAAATACAGCCAGAAATGCAAAATCTGAACAGGATAAAATTGATGAATGGGATCTTTTAAAGATGAAATCTATGTGTGCTTCAAAACTTTTCCCCCTACTTTTATTTTTTATACTTAAAAAGGAATGCTGGTTAAGATAGTAAAGTTTACAGAGGAAATTTTATTAATATAAAAATACAATCTCAGAAGGAGAGAGTAGGCCCATCTCAGGAGTAGGTGAGAATGGACACCATTTTTTAAAATCATTAAATGATGCAAACAGTTTATGTTCAGCTAGTAAGAGAAAAACTGGAGGTCTGAAGTTGACAGCTACTTCAGTAGAGATTATAGCCATTGCAAACTCAAAGAAGCACAAGTGTACTCTGAAATGTGAGATTTCATGCTGTCAGAGTTGCCATAAACACAATAGCAATAACTTTTTTAGTATATGATGCCAGGTTTACCTTACATCTTCTGTCTCATCCCTCAAGCTATTTTTTAATCCATTGAATTCCTTTGGACAATAAATATTTAATAATTACATTACCTCAGATCTCAATTCTTCTGTTGTCAAATCTATTTGAACTCATAGCAACTCTGCAGAGTGATATAGAACTGATGCATACTATTTTCAAGGTAATAAATCTTATAGAAACACACTGTTATATTTCTGCTTACCACCAAAGGAAATGCTAATGGGTTTGAACTGACCCCCTTCATGCACAATAAGCCACCACCAAGGTTTCTCCAGAACATAGTGAGATGTAAGATTACTTCTTTTCACTGGTGGGTTCATGGTAAAACATTGAGCTCTCATCCCTGAGACATAAAGTTCGAATCCACCAGCTGCTCAATGGGAGCAAGATGTTCTCATCTTCTTCTATATGATTTTAATACTCTAAGAACCACTGGAGGGGCAACTGTATGTTGATTCTAACTCAACAGTTGTCGCAGTTATTGTTATGTGCCATCAAGTCACCTGCAACTCATAGCAACCCTGTGAACAATAGTTCTGAACCCTGTCAGTCTCACTGTCTATAGCACACCTATCCGATTATTCCAGTTACTGTGTCAGTCTGTATCTAGGATCTTCCTTTCCTGCACTATCTCACCACCTTTATAAAGTAGATGTCTTTTTTCAAGGACTGGCACCTCCTGGCCACACGCCTAAAGTATGTGAGACAATACCTAAAATCCTTGCCTCCAAGGAGCCACTTAGTTTCACCCTCTTCAGGACAGACATACTTCTCTTAATAGTCCATGAAATGTTTAATACTGTTCTCTCCAACACCACACACCAAAAGCTTAGATGACAGAAGAAGAATCAGCAGCTGCACAAGCAGCACAGAAGACTCAATAGTACTATATAAAAATACATAGAAAGACACATCACCATGCATGAGTGTGACAGTGAGTCACGTATGGAATAACTATTCTGCTGTTTTCAGAAAGCATATCTCTCAGTTTTATTTCTAAATTTATTTTTAATATTTTTATCTCTTTGTAGGCACTGTGGTTCATTTGAATGGAAACAATGGTTTTATTCCACTATTTTAAAGAGATATTTATATTTAGGCCTAATATTCTTCTCCATTTCACTCTCTAAATATACATTCTCTTGGGTATCTTTATTGGAAAAACTATTTCTGTAAATATTTTTGTTTCTATAATAGGGTGAAAATTATTGAACAATATCACCAATATCACTCTCTAGTAAAATCCTGCTAAAGATTATCCAGAAATTACTGGAACAGTACATTGATAGAGAACTACCAGAAATACAAGCTAGATTTAAAAGAGGCTGTGGCACTAGAGACATTATAACCAATGTCAGATGGATCTTGGCAGAGAGCTAAGAGTACCGGAGGAATGTCTATTTCTGCTTGATTGACTATGCAAAGGCATTTGACTTTGTCTGGATCACAACGAATTGTGGCTAATCGTGAGAAAATTGGTACAGAACACTTGACTATGCTTATGTGAAACCTATTTTTGGACCATGAAGCAGTCTTCAGAACAAAGCAAGGATGGTTCAAAATGAGTAAAATAATGTGTATCTTGTTTCTGCACCTTTTCAAACTATATGCAGAACAGATAATTCAGGAAGCTGGGCCTTATGAGGAGAAATGTGGCACCAGCAGTGGAGGAAGACTCATCAACAACCTACATTATGCAGATGACAGCTTGCTTGCTGAAACTGAAGAGGACCTAATGTACTTGCTGCAGAAGGTCAAGGATTGTAGTCTTCAATAAGGATTGAATCTCACCATCAAGAAGGCAAAGATTCTCACCTCTGGACAAATTGGTGGCACCATGATAGGTGAAGAAAAGATGGAGGTTGTTAATAATTACAGCTTGCTTGGCTTCACAATCAAAACTCTTGGTATCAGAAGTCAGAAATCAAAAGATTAATTGCATTGTGAAAATGTGCTGTCAGGAATCTCTCCAGGGTACTGAAAAACAGCAATTTCAGTCTAGAGACTAAGGTATGCCTAATCCAGTCCATGATCTTCACCATTACTTGTTATGCAGCAGAGAAATGTACAATGACTAAAGATGAGAGAAGAATTGATGCCTTCAAATTGTGGTGCTGGAGAAAAGTCTTGAACATACCATGGACTGCCAAGAAAACAAACAAGTCCGTCTTGGAGAGGGTAAAAGCAAGTTTCTCTAGGAGGCTAGGATTTTGAAGTTCTGTTTCACATACTTTGGGCACATGGCTTGGAGGGACTGGTCCTTGAAGAAGACAGCATTCTTGGAAGAGTGGAGGGACAGCACAGAAAAGGAAGACTCTGGATGAGATGGATTGATACAGTAACTAGAGAAATGAGGTCAGGTATGTTGGAATCTATGAGACTAGCTCAGGAGAGGGCCGCCTTCAGAGCTGCTGTACATAGGATCGCTGTATGTAGCAGGTGACTCGATGGCACATAACAGTGACAACATAACCTTTTAGGACAAATACAAAACAAAGATACATGAAATAATTATATGATTAATGTATGTTTAGGAAGCTCTGATGATCTAGTGGAAGAAGCTGTGCTGTAATCCCAGAGGTCCCATGTTCAAGGCCACCAACTGCTCTATGGGAGAAGGATGAACCATCTCCTCCTGTGTGATTCACTGCCTCTGAAAACCTGCCAGAAGGTCAGCTATGGTTCAATTCCAACTCTATGGTACACAACAACAACAACAACAACAATGTGTGTTTGGTGGCTACAATATTTGATGGTAGCAAGGAAATACAATCCTTACTATTGGCTGCCAATGCTCATTCTAGCTTAGGCTATTTCTCTAGCATTTGTTTCAGGACTGTTTAACAGGAAGTTGAAACAATGTGTGGAGATGACTCATACTGATTAACTAAAGGAGAGTCCCCCCAAAGCTTCAAATTCAAGAATTACTGTCTGCACTGATATTTAAGGTTTTATTTTTTATGAAGAAAGCAGAAACCTATATTATATTATTAACTCATATTCCATAAAATCCCAAAAATCCTTTCCGTCAATATTACTAACCTTTTGAGTAAATTTATCTTCTGTTTGCCTCACTAAAATCAGTATTTCTTTATGTCCATAAGCATGTGTTATTTATTTCATTTTAGAAATGAAGAGAAAATTCTTACGGCTAAATTGATATGACTGTGAAATAGAATTGACAAATAGCCAAAGAGCCATCATAAACGCATTTCTTAGGCGTTAAATTCACAATGTCAATCAAAATGAAAACATTACACATCTATACCACACATTAAATAATGTGCACCTAAAACGTGGAACATTTTTTGCACATTGAAATTTCTTGTATATTACAATCACAAGCATTAGTTTATCATTGTAATCCAGTGTTAATGGTGGGTTTCAATATTTTTAAAAATAATACTTCTTTTTAGAATGTAGAAAAATATATAGGAAATATTATTGCATAAAAAATTAGCTTAAAATATTATCATTTGTTGAATTCTTAAAGCCAGTCCATTGGTCCAAATGGAAGATTCCCTGGTCCAGTTATACTTTTGAGTTGTTTCTTTTCTTTTGTAAGGCCTCATAAATAACAGTAGTGTCAAATGTTTACTAAAACCTAATGTTCCTAAATACATCTTAATTTATGCATCCCAGACACACCACAAGATTGAAATTAGAAAATATTGTTTCATACAAGTTTCCTGAAACTCTTTTTTTCTTGAAAAGTTTCCTGAAACTTTTTAGAACTTGGAGGCGGGGAAAATTAATTGGCATTGCTGTACATTTTCTCATGCTCAGAGAAGAAATTATTGTTGTTGCATGCTGTCAAGTTGGGACCAAATTACAGCAAAACCTGCAGTGTGTTTTCAGAAGCAGTAAATCATACCAGAAGAAATTGCTCATCTTTCTCCCATGAAGCTGGTGGGTGGATTTGAATTGTCTCTCTTTGGACTGATAGCACAACTCCTTACCAATTAAGTATCTAATCTACCTTTAGAGAAGTAGTGAAGTAGTGAAAAAGAGAGAGAAACCCTCAGTGTGACATATTAGCACAGTGATTACAACAATGAACTTGAGCATGTTGGAGACTGAGAATGATGGAGAATAGAGCAAGGTTTCATTAATACCTTTGTGAGGTATAGTCAAGTAGACACCTTCTAACAACATAGCAACAACCCTTGCTGTGTTGCTAAGAGTATTCAGTAAGGCTCAGTGTGGGTCTGTATAGTATATGAAAATAGAATTCCATTACCTGCTCAATAAATGATGTTTCTACATGCAGTTTTAAGATAAAGTAGCTCTGACCAGGGCTGCCCATGTTCAGAGTACTCTCAAACCTGAATTTCTATATTAAAAGGGACAATATAATGTGGGATGTTAAAAGAGAGAACGTGTTTGTACAAAAATTCCCTGTGTGGCAGGTATTCCCTCTACACCATGATGGCATAGAAAGCAAGGATTTGCACTGCAAAACCAAATTTCATGCCTCTATGGCAGTTCTAATCCACCAGAAAATCTGCTAGAGAAATAGGAGATAAGGATTTCGGGAAGATTTGTGTCAGGGTTGTATACTTTAACTTGTTAAAGACATTGGCAAGAAAAAAGATCCTAAGAATGGACAGAATACCAATTGACATGATTCAACAAACAAATGAAGCTCTGGATAAACTCACTAGTCTGTGCTAGAAAATTTGGAAGACAGTTGCCTGTCTATGGAAAAGACTCATATTTGTTGAAATTCCCAAGAAAGACTACCCAACTAAAAACAGAAATTATTTTCTAATATCACTTGCAAACAAAATCTTACTAATCATTTTACAGGGATATTTAGAACAGTATTATCAACATAGAACTACCAGCTATTTAAGCTGGATTTAGATGATGCTATGACACCAGGGATATCAATACTTATATCAGATGGATCTAAGATGAAAGTAGGAATACTAGACAAATGTATATTTGTGACTTATTGATTATGCAAAGGGATTTGATTATGTGGATTATAACAAGTTATGCATGCCATTGAGAATGGGAATTCCAGAACACTTAATTGTGCTCTTGTGAATTCTATACCTACACCAGGAAGCCCTTGTCCAAACAAAGCAGGGGAACACTACATGTTTTAAAATCAAGAAAAGTGTTCATCAGGACTGTATCCTCTCTTCGTAGGTATTCAATCTTTATACACAACAAAGCATTAGAGAAGCTGGACTCTCTGAAAAAAGAGTGTGGCATTAAAATTGGAGGAAAGCTAATTAACAATCTAATGAAACTAAGGAAGTGCTGAGACACTTATTGTAGAAGGTCAAAGACTATAGCCTACAATACAGTATGTATCACAATATCAAGAAAACAAAGAACTTCACCGTTAGGCCAATAGGTAACATCATAGTAGGTGGAGAGAAAATTGAAGTGGTTACCAATTTTTGTCTTACTAGGATCAACAAACATGTGAAGGGAGGGGGTAGAAGTGGATGGATATCCTGTGGGATGGTGAAGCAGGAAATAAGTGCATAAAGGTGCATGTGAGAAAAGCAGGGACAACACTGACACTAAAGTTAACTCCGCAAGAAGGGATATACCTTTAACTTGCTGGTCTGTCTAATACTTCTCTTAATCTGAACATTCACATTGAGA
>NW_006399773.1:24641446-24649929 GCF_000299155.1 Elephantulus edwardii
GGGATGGGAGTGTCAGAGACAGTGCGATTGGCACAGGACAGAACAGAGTTTAGGGCTGTTATACATAGGGTCGCTATGAGTCGCAGGCGACTCGATGGCACAGAACAACAACAACAACAACAACAACAGGATCAACAAACAAACAAGCAAATAAATAAATAAATCCTTGGCAACAGCAGTCAAGATATTAAAAACATGCAGTCTTGGGGATGTCTGTAGTCAGGGACCACTCCATAGTACGGAGAACTAGAAATGTCGATTGAGAACTATGTTATGCTTGATCCAAGCCATTGTCTTTTCAATTGCTTCCTAGGCATTGGAAAACTGAATATTGGTGAAGGATGACAGAAGGAGAATTAATACCTTTGAGTTATGGTATTAGAGAAGAGAGCCAATCATTCCCTGATTGCCATAATAAACAAACAAATATGTCTTGAAGGATGTGCAGTTAGGGTGCTTCTTAGAGGGAAGGATGATGGAACTGCTTCTCACATACTTTGGGCATGCATTTAGAGGATGTCAGTTCTTGGAAAGGGGCATAATGCTTGGAAAGTCAGAGGGTCAACAAAAGAGAAGACCTTCAATAAGATGGATTGGGGCTGAAGCAGTGGCCTTGCACAGAACAGGCAGGATGAAGATGTCACTGGACAGGACAAAGATCAGATCTATCGTTCATAGTTGTGACTGACTTGACAGCACCTAAAAAATAAATAATCAACATTTATTCTTTATGCTGAAAAAATAAAGAAGCTGAAATATACAAAGAAGAATGTGACATCAGTATTGGAGGTAGACTCATAAAGAACTTGTATTATTCAGATGATACAACATTGCTTGTAGCAAGTGAAGAAGATTTGAAGCATTTATGACAGAAGATCAGTAAACATAGCCTTCAATATGCATTACACCTTTATATGAAGAAAACAAAAATTGGATCAATAGATTTCATTTTGATTGCTAGAGAAAAAAATTGGAGTTGCAAGGACTTCAGTTTGCTTGGTTCAACCATTACTATTCATGGAAGATACAATTTATAATCATATTATATATTGCATTAGACAAATATAATCAAATGATTCACTGCATTGAAGTGTAAAGAGCAAGAATCTCAGTTTAAAAGTTAAGGTGTACCTCATTTGAGTCATGGTGGCCCATAGGAAGTGTGTCTAACCTAAAAGTTAGTGGTTTGAATCCAATGATGGCTTTGTAGGAGAAATATAGACAGTTTCTCGTGTCATTTTCAATCTTGGAAACCAGCTACATTGTCAGCAATGACATGGCTACAACTTGTAGATATAAGTTGTATGCATGTGAAAGTTGTATAATGAATAGGGAAAGTCTAAGAAAAATGGATGCCTTTAACTTATGGGGTTGGTGAAGAATGTAATGTGGACAGCCATAATGGGTAAGGAGTTATATTATCAACACAATGGTAGAGGGATTGAACTCATGGCTGAGAAATGGACGATATCCTCTCATGCAACTTACAGCCCCTGAACACCCACTAGAGAGGCAGTTTATGAGTAGGTTCCTGTTTAGTGGCAAAGATAATTTCAATGGCTTGTCAAAAGAAAACAAAACCAAAACTCACACTATTTCTAGGAATTAGTATATCCTGAGTGTTCCTTCTCCGGCAAGATGGAAATAAAAATTTTCTTGAGTCCTTTGGGCATGGTGCCAAGAGGGGCAAGTCCTTGGAAAAGAATGTGATGCTTGGAAAACTGCCAGGCCAGCTAAGGAGAGGAAGACTCATGAGACGGATTGATAGTGATTGCAACAAAGCACTACACCACAGCAGATTGTGAGGACGTTGCTAGGTTCTGCCTTTTGTAGACAGAACAGCTATGTGTGGGAGTTACCTGTATGGTACCTAACAACATAATCAAAGACATATGGTCAATTAAAACAAAAAGACTTCTGAGCCAACACTTTACTGAGTAACTTAAGAGATTTCTAGAAAGTCTTAAAAGACTATGTGTACAGTGCATGTTGACCTCTGTTGTACATTCTAGTTTCTAACCATTTTTTTTAGTACATCAGGCAGAATTTTTTTTCCAATCCTGCAAAAATCCTATGATCTTTATTGCATGAAAGCCCATGTCCAAGGATTAGAAAGATGTTTTGCCACTTCTTTGGCACAAATTTTACAGATTAGAATTGATGAAGCCAATCACACTTAGTAGGACAAACACTTCTAAGGCTTAGTATAGTGGTCACCTAGGCAAACACTCTCAATTTGAGTGTAGAGTATTGTTTCTAACAGAGTCTTATATCAGAAAAGTATTCAAGTGTATATATTTGTAAGAAAAAAATCAATACACATTGAAGTCACTTTCATTGCTTCTTTGACAAAATGGTATATAAGTACTCGCATTCTTCAAGCTACCTGAATAGTCCATTTTACCATTATAGAAATTAAGTTTTAAGAAGCAAATTAAATATAAGAATAAGGCAAGAAATGAAAAGAAATTGTTAAACATAATGTCTTTCTTTATAGTAAACTAATAAACAGATTTTGAATAAGAACGGGATTTTTATGACCAATAAAAAGCCAGTTTCACTCACTCGTTGTAACCCATTTACTTCTGACCCATAGTGTCCCTCCTTTGAGATTATGAGGCTGTAAATGAGAACAGAACTCCTATCTTTTCCCCACAGAACCACAAGTAGCTTAGAACTTCAGCACAACATGCTACAAACTACTGCAGTAGAACTCCTTTCCATACTCTTAGGAAGTAGAAAGCTTCCTCTAGTTGTACCAAGAGAACTTTTCAAACTCCAGTTAACTGTAGGAAGTGGTGGGGAAAGTGAAGTCTCTGGCCTCCCACCAAGATTACTAATAAGATATTTAGTTTTCATATGAAAGAATTTTCTATTTTCCTTTGTCCTCTGGCTTCAACTTCTGGGTGAAGGAACTTCTTATATTGTTCTTAATAGCAGATCATGTGTTCTTCATGAACCTAACAGGGACTGCTCTGAGAGAAACCTTGACTGAAGTATAAAAAGTACCTTTGATAACTTTCTATCCTAGAAGTTATAACTAATGGAGAAACTCCATAATACGAGAGCATTTGATTTTAAATAATCTCTCCTGCAGAGGATTCTAGACTAAGAAAGCCAAGATGAGCTTTAGACACACAAGGAAGGATTTTCTGGCCTGCATCAGAGGATAAAGTGAACTCTAAGGTCAAAGTCTGATTAGATCCGATGGCCATCTTGAACAATGTCACATTTAATGACTTTTAATGACTTTTTTTAATATTCTTACTTCCAATCATTGTAAAAGATACAAATGATTTCAGAGCTTCCTTGTTAGTGTTAAAGCAGATAAATTATTTACACGTCATAAAAATTAAAGATTTTATCATAAAATGATAATTTGAATTTACAATATACAACCAAAAGGCTGTTTTGTTTATTCACTAGTCACATTTAAATGTTATCAACAATAATTTTGAATATTTTTACAAAATAATTTTAAATACTAATTATTATTTGATAATCCATTATTCATAATTGCAATTTGGCAATGCACACTTTTTATCTTGAACAATACTATTAAGTTGAGAGAGAATGAAATAATACACACATGCACACATACGCATTCACACAATTCAAAGAAATACTTGAACAGTTCTCTCTGCCTTTATTTCCCTGTCATTAGGTTCTGACAATTTCCCAAGTCAAGAATTCTCAGTACAGACTCTTCTCTAATGCTGGCCAGGTTTCCCTCTTTACAGCTCAGAGAGTCTCAATAGGGTTTCTTCGTTATTAAACAACTCGTGGAAGATATTAATGATTACAAGAATGTTGCACAGATGCCATCAAACAAAAGTGACCAGAAAGCCAAAAACAATAGAAATGACGGAAGGGAAATAGCCAAGGACAATAACTACTTAGACAAATGAGGGGGGCTAAAAGCCACAGTCAGGAAAACAGATGAGAAGGCAGAGAAAGAAACAAATGAGCAATAATCCAAAACCCACATGTGACAATGGCATGTCTGTGATAATGGAGGCCAGCTGTATATTGTGAGGACAAACAGGAAGAGAAATTTTATACAGAACTTTAAAAGAGCTTCAGAATGATTGCTGCAAGCACAAAGATGAGAAATAGTAATTATCATCACTATTGCCAACAACAGACATTTAAAGAAGACATATTATATATGGGACACTTTGTGCCGGCTATTGTTTTAACTGTAATTTTTTCTACCTCCCTCAACAACAACAACAAAATACATTTGAGCTGAGCAAACCAACAACGGATTGCATTTTAATATGCTTAGCAGCAAAGCAAGAACAATCCTGAACTTAGATTGACATAGAAGTAAAACTCTAATTTCACAACAAGTAGCTCTGTGTATTTGAAAGCACTTTGGTGAAACTCAAGAGGAAATGGATTCTTCATCTTTAGAGGCATATAATTACGAACTGAATGATCCCTGGGCAGAGAAGTCACAGAAGGTTTAAAAATAATAATATTAATAATGGTTTCCTTCTTCAAATTTCCAGAATCATGATTAGAGCAGCTGAACTCTAAGTGCCTTACAACCTGGAGAGTCTAATATTGTGTGAATGCAAGATTATGTGTCCCTTCTGGGGAGAAGGACTTTTAAATCTTTAGTAAACATCACTAAGTGACAAACATTATTAAAGATAAGGTTTATATACTTTGTCATTTGCTGTTTTCAACCTCTCTTCCAGGTAGATATTTTTATCTCTGCTTCACGAGAGAGGACAAGAAGGCTCAGAGAAGTCAAATTATTTGCCCAGGAGCACACAATAATCATTATCAGAGCCAGATGTTCTGTGAGCCCTAGACTGCGGTTTTTGGCGCACTGTCAGGCCCTTCGAGAGTGTTTGTCTTTCTGGCTTTTGTCATCATTCTCTCCACTGCTGAACCTTCAGATTTTCTAAATGCTTCTAATTCTTTTACAACTTTACACCTCAGGGTCATTAGTTCATCCAAGTGTCAGAGAATTCGAGTCTTCCCACATATATTAACTTGTTAGCAATTCATATTCAACTCACACAGAAAGCACATTTCTGCCTCTTTTCCTGATCTATTAACGTTGTGGCTAAATTTAATCACACATCCTTCCTCTACTGGATTTTTGCAGCTATGGAGGATGATTTTCTGTAAAGGATGCATTTGTGCAATTACTTTCCCAGAGATTGAAATATTTACCCTGCATAATGCTTTTGTATAAAAATCTGTACATTGACAGCATCAATTCTTCTGTGTCCACTTATTTATATAGCCATAGTACCCTAAATATTTTTTAAAAGACTGTATAGAATAGAATATATGTGAAGAATTTTTGAAAAGTGATTACAATCATTGCCTTATACCAGGGAACTCTTTTAAAAGGTTTAAAGTGATAGGATCTGAGGATGCAACTGAAATGGTTACCTCATTTGGGATTATCTGGTGAGAACCCTGCACTATTTTGCAGCACCCTCTTTTTTCTGTAATCTTTAATGGCAAAATCTTGTTTATCAAGAAGTACCAGGGAGCAGCTGCAAACAATTTGCCTTTATTGATTTTCCTTCTAAATCTGACCGACTGGTTCACCCTGACTCTGAAGTGCTTTGTCAGAACCACACCCCCTCTTTTGAGCTATTCTGATCCACTGAACTAGAAGTCATTGACTACTTATCCCATCTCAGTCAAACGTCCAGGGACCAGTTACTTACCCACCACCATTGAAATGGAGTCACATACTTGCTGCTTCAGTGAGTTAAATATCATGAAGTTTTATCTTTTTTTTTAGTTTTGAGTTTAAATTAACATAAAAAGAGCTAGAATGTTAACAAGTAGAAAGATTTAAAATATTAAGAAGATTTAAGTGGTTGCTGACTTGAAGTCAGTTTGCTAGTACCTAACATCAACCACTTTGAATTGGATGAATATTATTTTTGATACTGATTTCAAACAGGTATATGTTTTGAATAACATTTTATGAGACTATAGAACATTTGAACTTGGCTGAATATTTGATTAATAATAACACTCTTGGTACCAGCAGTCCAGAAATACAGAGGCACAATGCACTGGGAAAGTCTACAGTTAGGGACTTCTCTAAATTATTGAAAAGTAATGATATGACCTTGAGGACTAAGGTGTGAGTGATTCTGGCCATAGTCTTTCTGATCACTTGCTATGCATCTGAGAGACAGACAATGAATAAGGATGACAGAAGAATTGATGCTTCTGAGCTGTGGTGGTGGTGAAGAGGATTAAACATCCCATGGATGGCCAAAAGAACGACACGTATGTCTTGGAGAGGGTGCACCCTGAGAGCTCTTTGGAGGCAAGAAAGTTGAGCCTTCATCTCACATGCTTTGTTGCTAGGAGGGGCTATTCCTTGGAGAAGGACATGATGCTGGGAAGGGTGGAGGGTCGGCAAAGTAGTGGAAGACCCTCAACCATAGTGATTACAGCAATGAACTGTTATGTGTCAGGAAGTGTGAGGATGGCACAGGATAGAACAGGGTTCAGATTTTTTGTTCATAGGGTTTCTATGAGTTATATTTGACTCAATAGCACCTAACAAAAACAACAACAATATATTTGATAATAGTAAGAAATTATCATTAGGGTTTTAACTATGACAATGGAATCATAGTTGTTAGGTGTTATCGATTTAGTTCAGACAGTGACCCAGGTACAATAGAAAGAAACTCTGTCATATCTTGTATCATTCTCACAATCTTGACTTTCTTTAAATCCATAGTTGCAGAAACTGTGTTAAGAAGACTGTTTAAAAGGGATATAAGATTAGATATTTTTGTCATCACAGGAGTCCAGAACAAAGGATGCATCGAGGAGTGGACTTGGGGGTAGGGATTGTATAGCAAGGAAAAAATTTTTCTTTTTCTTTTCAAAGAGAAGAGCAAACTGGCAGGAGAGGGCACTGGGCAGGGAGAAAAGTACAACAATGAATGAATAGAAATTCAAAGTCTCTGTAAACTTTTATTAAAAGTAATAATAAAAAATACCCTTTCTAAAACCATAAAAAGAAAAAAAAATTACTCCTCCTGGATACAGGTAGCTCAACAGTTAAATTTTAAATGTCCATGCTTTATAGAATATGACATATTTGAAGAAACAAGCCTTTGGAATATTAAAATGAATTTTTCTTTTTTAAAAAATGATTATATTCTTTCTAAATGTTTTAATCATTTAGAGATGTACTGTGAACCATTTATGGATCTAATGATGGGATGACTGAAACTTGTATTATAATAATCCTTTAGTGAGGAGAAAAAAAGTTGGGAGTTAGATGTAGAAGCATATACTAGATTGTACATATTTTCAATACATTCTTTTTTAATTCTGTTCAAATTTTTACAATAAAATTAATAAAATGAAATTCAATATAGCACTTTTGCAGCCAATTTAAATAACAATACAAATTATTAATGGTGGTAATTAAAAACCATATTTGAATACTGAAGGTGTGCTATATTAAGAAGTCCATGTATATTATTTCCTTTAATTCTCATAATAGACCTATGAAGCAAGAATCAATTCAAAATTTTACAATTGCTTTAGTTGTATTTTAAGAGGTTAAATAATTTGTCCATGTCACTCACCTGGTAAATTGTTGTTGTTGATTGCCTTTGAGTCGAGCACAACTCATAGAGACCTTATGAACAAAAGGCATGAAGCCCCTCTACAACTATCAACATTTATCAAAGTTCACAGAGTTTCCAGAGGTATGCTTTTAGGAAGTAGATGCCACTCCTGCTTCCAAATATCTGGTAAACAGCAGAGCCAAAATTTTGTGTTTTTACTTTCTACCGTTGCTATAAGAAGCTCTGGTGGGGTTGTCAATAAGGAATTTATTTCACTGTTAGCCCAAACACTGTATTTCTCTGGTTCTTGGAATCTGTGAGTGAGTGGTGATAGAAACATTGACAATCTCCTCTGGAGCTCATTATAACCTCAGAAAACTAGTGGAGGCTCAGCTACGAGTTTGCCCCACTCAAACGCAAAGAGTAAGTGAATGAGTGGTCATTGCTATATTAAAGGTTAGCATCATTCATCAGTGCTAATATCACTTCTATAATGTATATCTATTTTATCAATATTTATATGGAAGTGATGCTTTATGCACTTGTCTGCTGTTTGTTCATGTACCTTGTTTAATTATTTGAATTGCCATTTAAAAATGTATAGGATTTACATCTCAAATTTGCTTCCTAGTTAATTTTTTATATTATTATTTGCCTTAAAGAATTTCCATAAAGTTTCAATTTATATACAATGAATACATTTTGCATGCACATGGATTGTACTATTTCCAGTTGATAATTTGAAGACATGTTTCTTATTAAGAAAAATACAATACATTAAACACATTGAATTGTTTTCATAATAGATATGCTATTTCATTTTTCTGTCTGTCAGATACTCCTCTAAATCTGAACATTCAGATTAAGACAGACTAGGAAGAAGGATTGGCCACCCACTTC
>NW_006399773.1:24650029-24651585 GCF_000299155.1 Elephantulus edwardii
AGATTTTGTATTTCCGTTCATTCATTGTTGTATTTTTCTCCCTGCCCCCCCCCCTCTCCCAGTTTTACTTTTCAAAGAGAAGAGTGAACTGGGTGGAACAATGAATGACTGGAAATCCAAAGTCTCTGTAAACTTTCATTAAAATTAATAACAAAAAGATATATAAAAACCAACCAACCAAACAAAAACCAAACAGTTATGTCTTACAGAAAGTGAAGCCTGAGTGCTCCTTAAAAGCAAACATAAAGCTTCGTCTCCCATACTTTTGGCATGTTGCTAGGTGAGGCTATTCCCTTGAGACATCATTTTGGTGAAGATAGAGGAAGAAAGGAAGGAAGACCTTCAGCCACTTAGATTGACATAGTAACTGCTGCAGCACAGGACAGGGTTCAGATCTGTTGTTCATAGGATCATTATAAGTCATACTTACCTCAAAAACACTTAAAAGTAACAAGAAGTATCAACAAGTTAGTAACCCTATGCATGCAGAGCAAAACTCTACCTGATTTTGCACCACTTTTATAATTTCTACTATGTTTAGTCCATTGTTACAGTCACTATGACAACACACTTCTTTGTAGGTCCATCACTTTGAGGATCTTCCTCTTCAAAACTAATCCTCAAAGGTGAACATGTACATATTTCTCTTGAACTTTGGGCTTTATTGTAATGTTAAATTATTGATCTTACTGTTGTATTTTTCCAGGTTAGTCATTGTAAGTTTATTATTTTATGGGTCACTTTGACATGGTCTAATTTTTTTTTTTTACTTAAGTAATTCTTTAGTATGCCAATTGACATATTTCAGCTAACAGATGCTGCTCTGGATGTGCTCACTAAGTTGTGCCAAGAAATCTGGAGAACAACCACTTGGCCAACTTACTGGAAGAGATCTAATTTGTTCCCATCCCAAAAAGGGTGACCCAACAGAGTGTGGAAACTATAAAACAATTATCATTGATTTCACATGCAAGCAAGATTTTACTGAAGATTACCCAAAACGACTGGAACAACACATCAGCAGAGAACTGCCAGAAATCCAGGCTGGGTTTAGAAGGGGCCGTGGTACAAGGGACATTGTAGCTAATGTTAGATGGATCTTGGCTGAAAGCAGGGAATATCAGAGGAATGTATATCTGTGTTTCATTGACTATGCCAAGGCATTTGACTGTGTGGATCATAGCAAACTGTGGCTGACTCTGAGAAGAATGGGAATCCCCGAACGCTTGATCATGCTGAGAAACCTATACTTGGACCAAGAGGCAATTGTCAGAAGACAGCAAGGAAATGCTGCATGGTTCAAAATTGGGAAGGGTGTGCACCAGGGATGTGTCCTGTCTCCATACCTTTTCAACCAGTATGCAGAAGAGATTATCCGGGAGGCTGGGCTCTATGAGGAAGAATGTGGGGTCAAGATTGGTGGAAGGTCTATCAATAATCTGTGTTATGCAGATGACACAACCCGGCTTGCTGAAACTGACGAGGACCTGAAACGCTTGCTGCAGAGGGTCAAGGACTGCAGCCTCCAATACGGATTGAGGCTCAATGTCAAGAAG
>NW_006399773.1:24651685-24658338 GCF_000299155.1 Elephantulus edwardii
CGCAGGATAGAGCAGGGTTTAGGTCTGTTGTGCATAGGGTCGCTATGAGTCGGAAACGACTCGACGGCACATAACAACAACAACAACATTTCATTTTCCTACATATATCATGGGCTTATTTCTACATAAACTCTGGGCCTGTTTCCTTACTTAAGAAAAAAGGAAATGAACTAGAAAAACTTTTATGACCTACGTCACTGGGATGGATTTGTTTAATGGCTGATATTACTATACTACGTGTTTCATTTCTCTTTTATCATTTTGTAGCACAAATTGGTATTTTTGCCTTTCTTTCTCTTTTATAAAAAATGCACTGAATAAACAAAGACTTATCAGTATTAGAGGAAAATAGACAAAATGATGTCACACATAATGATCTTCCACGGAAAGAATTATGTCTATAAATTCCATTTTTACTTCTCTATTAGTACTGCTGTTTTCAGCTCTGTTAGTATGACCAATGGTCTTATTGTTAGTAGCAGTGCTCAACAATTCACAATTTCAATAGTGCTCTCAATTTATTCGACCCAGCTATTCGATCTTTCCACCTCATTCTGCTTCTTTTGTGTATCCTTTCTCTCACTGGTCTTCTCATCCTTGTTACCAGCTCTTCTTCCACTCCCTGGCCAGAATAAGTACTCAGATTTCCCTTCCCAGACCCCTTTACAAGCTCTAAGTAGGTTTAAATCTGTCATTCTATAGTGATAATCTGCAAATTAATATTTCCTAGCCATGTTCTGTCTTGATCTCCTGAACCTAATTCTCCACTAGTCATCATAACTGGAATGGTATATCAGACTTTATTTTACCAACTTAACCTTTTCTTCTTTGTCTAACTCTGTTCTGTAGATGATAATGACATCATCCTTTCTCTTGATTAAGAGAAAAAAGAACCCAAGTTATTTTTCATCTTTGTCTCTCAACTTGCCCTATCTGATACAACTACTTTCAAAATATACTTACCTTTTCAAGACCTCTCATCATCTCTCACTCCTTTGCCATTAGTCTGTACTGTATTTATGCCATATAGCATGCAGAATGGCTTTTTAACAAATATTTTTCCCCTTTTTGCCTTGAAACCTTCCCCTGTAATGGCTTCTGATGTAAATCAGAATAAAATCCAATCTTTTACCAAATACTTCAAGGTTCAGTCTGAGACCTCGTTCCATGCTTCTACATGGCCTCATCTCATATTATTATCCCTTGCACATCATGCTGCAGCTTCATTAAATTTCCAATGACACTGCTACATCAAAGATTTCACATTTATTTTTTTGTTGAAAATATTCATCCCTCAGATTCCTCTCAAGTCTATAGAGCTCTCATTTCCTTCTACTCTGTACCTCTAAGCTTTCAGAAAGTACATATTTGACCACTCTGCATAAAATTCTGGTGGCCTGCCAGGTAAATAGATACACAGCCAGTCCCAAGGCAAGCAGTTTTATTTTACCAGCTGTTCCACTGGAGAAAGAATCATTCTTCTCCTGCACAATTTATAGCCTCTGAAAATGAATTGAAGGATAAACTCTGAGTCAGAAATTGGGGTTTGGGAGGTAATGTAATGCTTACATGATGGAATAAAATGTAAGTCCTTGTAACCACAAGTCCATGGGTTTTCTTTGTACATATTTATTATTTAGCAAATATTCATACCTTTATACTATGCTCATTTTAAGAATTTTTTTTAATTTTTTTATTTCATTTTCACGTACCATCAAATTGGATCCGACTGGTGCAGGAGATTGCCCTTCCTTCCCCAGCAGAGCATCTGGTAGATTTGAAACATTCACCTTTGGGATTGCAGTGCAAAGAGTGGCGTGTCAGGAGTGGGAGAATTTTTTAAATAAGGATAGCTTGTATTTCTTAATTGTTACTTATCTTGGGTGGGGGGCATAATCATAGGGTCACACAATTGATGGGTAGAGGGAGAGGTGGATTAAGGAAATGGGAAGGATCTGGTGTGAAAAATAATGTATGCAAACTTTGTAAGTAAGCCCATATAAAATAAAAAATTAACATTAAAACAATTAAAGTATTAATCATTCCCAAAAAGTTATATGCTTTAGACAATTAGAAATTAGAAGCTGACATGGCCTAATATTTGAAAGAACCTTATAATGCTGAATAATTGAAATAGATTACTACTTTTGCAGTTAGAGAAAAACACCCTTTGCTCCTGTTAAGTAGTAAAAAGTTATTTTAACTCTATTCTGAGATGAATTTTCATGAAAATTAATAGTTCCCATAAGACATTGTTCATACTTTAGCTTTTTTTTTCCATTTCTTGAATTGTTCCTAATTTTTTGTTGTCAATTTTTATTTACTTTGAAGTAACTGTTTCCTGATTGAGGTCGCTCTCTAGGGACTGGCCCTGCTTTTTCCTGATTAAAAACACAGTTTCTTTTTTATTCATACTAAAATATTTTATATTGTAGAAACATACCTCAAATTCACTGTTCTCTGGTTGATTCTGCCTTGCAGTGCCTCTCCACTGGATTTTCGAGGCTGTAAATCTTAGTGGGAGGGGAATGTCCACCTTTGTCATTAGGAGAGTTGGTGAATTTTAATAGCTAGAGATGCCTGAGCTTTGGATTAGAGGCTCAGTTAATCCTGGACTCTGCCACTAGAGCTCTCCTTTTCATATTCAGTCAGTTACAGAGGTTGAGTTCTAACTTACTCAGAGCTGACTCTTCAGCAGATTTTTTTGAGTCTGTGAATCACATGGGAAGACACTCCAAATTTCTCCAGTTTCACCTTTGGGTTAGCAGCACAATTCTACAAACTACCCCACCAGGGTTCCCTTCTCCGTATTATGACTACACTATATTCTGTAGTCCTAATGCTATGTAATTGCTCAGTTGGTTCTTCTTTTCATTGTTGTTTGTATTTGTTGCCTTCGAGCTGACCCTGATACATAGGGACCTATGTATAACAGAATGACACTATCTCTGATCCTGAATCATCCTTGCAATATCTGTTGTGATTAAGTCCATTGCTGATGTCACTATGTTTATCCATCTCTTAACAATCTCGCAGCTTTCCCAAGCATGATTTATTTCCTTTTCCAGGGACTAGCCCTTCCTGATAATGTGGTCAAAGTGTGGGAAAGGAAGTCTCACCATCCTTTCTTCTAAGGAGTCCTCCGGCAGCATTTCCTCCAACAGAGATTACTTTGTTCCTTGTTATTCCATGGTATCTTCAATATTCTCCACCTACACCAGAATTCAAAGGCATCAGTTTTCTCTAGTCTCTCTTATTTGTGTTTCAACGTACATGTGCATATGAAACAACTGAAAAAACACCATGGTTTGAGTCAATAGTGCTCCATGGTATTGAAAGTGACATCTTTACACTTTAGCACTTCAGGAAGATTCTGAACAACAGATTTTCTCATCACACTATGTGTTAGCTGCTGCTTCTGCGGGTGTTGATTATAGTTACAACGGAATCATTGACAAATTCAATTTATTCTCCTGGGTCCTGATATCATTTGTTGGTGTAGTTGTTAGAATTTTGTTTTTCTTACATTGATGTATAATTAAAACTGAACACTATGCCTCAGCAATCAGTACTTCAATCTTTCTTTCCTGGAACAATGGCTATGCCATCTGCATCTTGCAGGTTGTTGATGAGTATTCCTGCTTTCCTGAGGCCACATACTTCACATAATACAGCTTTTCAGATTATAACCATCATCAAGCAAGAGTTTTCTTTAAGTATTTGTATTATTATTTTTTTAAATGTCCTTGAGAGTGAAGTATATTTTTCAATCTGGTGCTGTAGTCCATAAGGAGTAGCTCAGCTAACCTAAAGACAGATCCTTTCTGACAGTTTGAATCCACAAGTGCCTGAAGAGAAAGATGAGCAGGGTTTTTGGTGTGGCTGTTGGTTTGTTTGTTTTTTTCTCTCTGTGATTTACAGCCTGGGAAAACCAATGAAGGACCTGTTTTGATTTGATTCTGACTTGATGACAGTGAGTTTGAATATATCTTTTAAACCAAACAATAATTAAGCATGTAATAGCTTTGTGAGCATTCACTGTACTCTATAAAAGTGAATTAGGCAAGCAACAAATGCTGTCAAGTTTGTGGAGAAACTAGAACACTTATTCACTGTTGATGGGAGTGTAAAATGGTGAAACCACTGTGGAAACAGATATGGCGCTTTCTTAAAAAGTTGCAAATAGAGATACCATTTGACCCAGCAATTCTACTACTGGGAATATACCCCAAAGAGACATAACTGCCACCCAAGAAGATATATGCACACCCATGTTTATCACAGCTTTGTTCACAATAGCAAGGAGTTGGAAACAACTTAGGTGTCCATCAACAAACAAATGGATAGAGAAGCTGTGGTATAGTCACACAATGGAATACTATGCTGCATTGAAAAACAAGGAACTCATGTAATATTATTCAAAATGGGTGACCCTGGAGAACACTATGCAGGGTGGAATATCTCAGTCACAAAAGGCAAATACTGCATACTGCCACTGTTATAAAACAAGACTGACATCACATCGGGGCTGGGGGAGACTGAGAAAGATGGGTTAAATAATGTATATTGAATTTAACCAGATGAGGGAGAAAACTGTTTAAAAGGGAAATGTGATTAGGTATTTTTGTCCTTACGGGAGTCCAGAGTGAATGCTGCATAGTGGAGTGGACCTGGAGGGAGGGATTGAACACAATGAAAGAATTTTTCTTTTACTTTTCCAAGAGGGGAGTGCACTGGTGGGAAGAGGGTTGGGAGAGAAGAAAAGTGCAACAATGAATGAATGAAAAAAAAGTGAATTAACTATCTTTTCCTGTTCTGGGAGATTTTGTTGGTTTTTTCTCTTTTTTTTTTTCTTAAATCTTCACAAACTTTAGTGGTCAGATGTTTAAGATAATTATCTAGTGTACTTTAAAATGGAAATGAAATATTTCTATTTTAAGTATTTTTGTTATTGTTATTTTGCATACTCTGACTTAGTACTCGCTGGTTAGGCACATGTTTATGATAACATCTGTCCACTTTAATGTAGTTAATGATAATATACAGGTATAAATGACTGGCCTAAGTGCATAAAATAATTTACATATACACACATTGATGTTATGTGTTGTTGAGTAGAAACTGACTCAGAGCTGGCCCTCCAGCAAGTTTTCAGAGGCAGTAAATAGCATGGGAGAAGATTGCTTATATTTTCTTCCATGCAACAGCTAGTAAATTCATATACCATATGCCTTTACATAAACATAATTATGTTTATATATATTATTTATATACATACGTGTATAAAATGAGACATTTGCAAAGTATTAGAAAGCAAAAACTTTAAGTAATAATAAAGTTATATTGATTAGAGAAGAAAAGTACATCAATTATCCTCATAAAGTATATATAATTTAATTAAGAAACTATAATGACAAGTTATTTGATTTGTTAATTATATATTGAACTGAGGAAAATTATACAACATAATATGTTTTCTTAAAAAATTTTTTAGGATTTAAAAAAATATTTTAGGGTTTTAATTTGTGGTAGGCTTTTCCCCCTAAGTAACCGTTGAGTTTATGAAAGCTGTGGGAATCTTGCTTATAATGCTAATCATCACTTTCTCCAAGTGATAAGAAGATGTTTTCACTAAGGCCATGATATATTAAAAGGGCATTACGTTTTGATCAAGAACTCTAGGAGTAAAAGAGGGAAGGGAGGGAGAGAGGTATTTCTTTGACATATCATAGCTGCAGAGGACTGATACAGAGTTTGAAGATCAAAGAAAAAAGACTGAACCTAGAATGATTTTTAAGAAGACTATGGGCATGTTGTTTCCAAAAGAACCTGAAATTTCTGAAGTCTTTTAGCTAGAAACATGTATATCCCAGCAAAAAATTGTTATGCTCCACCATACTATTTTGACATGTTAGCTGAGATTCAGAGATTGCCATTATTTAAACACCAAAAGCTACATATTTTTCTTATATCTGAATATTGACTATCTGATGCTGTTGTGGGGAAAGTGGCATAGTCCACAGGCTTAGTGCTGATAATTCAGAAGCAGTGGCTTTATGACAGTTCAAATAAATCAATGGCTCTGAGGGAAAAAGATGGGCAATCTTCTCCCATGTGATTTTATAACCTCAGAAAGCCAGTGGACAGACAATAAAAATGAGCAAGAGGAAAGAGGAAGTTGCTTCTTGGTTGTTCTCTGGTGCTGTTGATCTATTGCAACTCATAATGGCCTCATGCACTGGATGATTCTTTGCCATCTTCATAGTCAGTGCTAAGTTCAAGACCATCTTGCAACCCCTGCATGAATTCACATTATTGAGCATTTTTTCCTTGATGTTCTACTTTACCATATGCATTCAAGGGCTACTATTATTAAAATATATATACATCAACAGCTAAAATCAAAGAGGAGGAAATTAATTTTTATCAACTTTTATAGTCTGAAATTGATCAACATGCAACCAAATGCATTAAAAATTACTGGAAGTCAAAAGTTAAAAATTATGAAGAAGGAATCTTAATTGAAAGCATGAACTTAGTGTTTAGAAATGAGGCCAGAAGTAGAATGATTAGATTTTGTATTTTCAATGATTTCTTCATCACAAATAACTTTATAAAAACATGAATGAAGATTTACATATAGACTCCACAAG
>NW_006399773.1:24659261-24660923 GCF_000299155.1 Elephantulus edwardii
ACCAGATTAGTTGTGGGGGTAATATTAATGATATCATATATAAAGAGAGAAAAAAAAAGTCTTTACAAAGACAAAGAAGAAAAAGTGAAATCAATGTCAGAAAATACTCTGAAAATTGCGCTAGAGCACTGAGAACTTTATCATGATAATGGGAAAAAGTTTGAAACACTCAACAAGTTCATCTTACTTGGATCCATAGCTAACACCCTTGGTATCAGCAGTCAGGAAATGAACTTCACTGATAAAGTCTGCAGCCCGAAAATTCTCCAAATAATTCAGCAATGAGGATGTCAGTTTGAACACTAGAATGTGCCTAATTCAGTCTATGGTGTTTTAAATTACTTTCTATGCATTTGAGAGCTCAACATTGAATAAGCCTGAAAGAAGAATTGAGCTGCGGTAAGAGTGCTTAATATCCCCATGAGCTACCAAAGGAATAAATATATATGGCTGGAAAAGGTGCTGCCAGAATGATTATTAGACATAAAGATGACAAAGCCTTTTCTGACATACTTTGGGGATTTTTCTATGACAGGCTACTCCACGGAGAGGGACATCATGCTTGGAAAAGTGGAGTTAACAGCCTAACATAGGAAGATCTTCAACCAAATGGATTGACACAGTCACTGTGGCAATGGACTTGACAATGTCAGAGATTGTGTAGATGGCACAATAAAGGAAAGGGTTCAGATCTTCTGTTCACAGAGTCCCTGTGGACTATACTCAACTTGATGGTATCTGGCAATAGAAACAACAACATGGTGTTGCTTGTTGGTCTAGTTGTAAAGATTTTTTTTTTAATTTTTTATGTTGATATATATTCCACAAGGAGGCTGTAGTTTTCAATAAGTCGTCTTCTCTTTTACAGGCAAGGTTGTATCCTTACATTGCTATTGTTATGTATCACTAAGTCACCTGCAACTCATTGTGACCATATGTGCACAGCTCTGAAGCTTGCCTTGTCCTGAGCCAGTCTTTCTGTCTTTGATACACCTATGCCTTCTTCCCAGTCACTGAGTCAATCAATCTATCTCATCATAAGTCTTCCTCTCCTATGCTGTTCCTCCACCCTTCCCAACAAGATATCTTTCTCCAACGATTGGTTCTTACTGGCCATATATCCAAATTATGTGAGATAGAGCTTCAAAATCCTAACCTTGAAAGAAAAACTTGTTTTCATCCTCTCCAAAAGAGATATATTTGTTTCCTTGGCAGTCCGTGTTATCTTCAAGACTCTTCTCCGATACCACAATTCAAAAAATATTAATTCTACTTCTGGCATCCTTAGTCATTGTCCAGATCTCTGATGTATAGCAATAATTGTGAAGGCTCTCACCTGGATCAGTCACATCTTAGTCTTTAGACTGACAACTTTGCTTCTTATTACTCTGGAGAGGTCCCTGACAGCAGATTTTCCCAGTGGAAGTCATCTTTTGATTTCCTGACTTATGGTGCCAAAGTATTGATTGTGGAGCCGAGCAAGCTGTAATTTTTAAAAACCTCAATCTCTTCTTCATCTATGATGGTGTAGCCAATTGGCCCAGTGATAAGAATATTCGTCTTTTTGATTTTGAGCTTCATTCCATATCAAAGACTACAGCCCTTGACCCATGACAGCAAGCACTTCAGGTCTTCCTTGATTTCAGCAAGGAAGTTTTAAAT
>NW_006399773.1:24662143-24666071 GCF_000299155.1 Elephantulus edwardii
AATAGCTTGCCTCTGGAAACTCTATGAGCTGAGAGAAATGAAGAAAGTTATACAAGTGTTCAGGTCTTTCATTCACAGTGTCGCTATGAGTCATCTATGGCTCGATGGCACTTAACAACAATAACAACAACAACATATCATGCTTACATGTTTTCTTGTATTTACTGTGTCACTCAAGCTCATTTAATGCATTCTTCTCTTTTACCGACCCTTTACCTTTCCCAGTAACCTGTCTTTCTCCAAGGATTGGTTCCTCTTGAAAATAGGCCCAGAGTAAGTGATACAAATTTCCACCAACCTTACCTTTAAGAAGCACTCTGTTTGCATTTTTTGCTTTTACAAATTTGTTTATTCTTCTGACAGTCAAAAGAATATTCAAAACTCTCCCACAACACTATGACTTATAACTGTCTATTCTGCCAACATGAACAATTGTCCAACTTCCAGAGGTATGGAAAACAATTGAACACACCATGGTTTGGAAAAGGTGTAGATTAGTCTTTAAACTGATATTGCTGCTCTTTAACACTTGGGGGAGGTCCCTGGATGCTTATTTCTTCAAGATATCTTTTGATTTCTTGACTACTGCTATCTCAGTGTTGATAGCGGATCCAATTATAATGACATCAGTGACTTCACTCTAATCTCCATCTATCATTATGTTTCTGATTGTTTCTGTGCTGGATATTTCTAAATATTGACATTTTTTCAGCCTTACATCAAAAGCTGTAGTCTGCTCATCATCAGCGAATGTTTCAACTCTTCTTCACTTTCAGCAAGCAAAGTTGTCATCTTTTTAACATCAGTTTGAGTCATCTTTCCATCTTGATGACACATACTTCTTCACATAGTCTAGCTTCTAAGATGATTTTTTTTCAGATACTGATTGGACAGATATGCGGAAAGAAGCAAACCCTAATCCAGACATTTTCTGATTTCAAACCATAAAAACTTATAAATACCCTTGCAATCATGATATTTTCCATTTTCCTTTTAATGTCCTCTAAATATATGGAGAGAGCTTACCTCTTTAAACACCAAGTGGCTGTTGTTAAGTGCTGTTGAGTATGCTAGACTAGACTCATAGCAATCTATGGACAACAGGTATGACCATTTCCTGATTTTTAATATCCTAGAGTTCATTGCCACAATTACTGTGTCAAAATATGAAAAGATGTGCCTCAGGGTTGCACCTTTCAAACATGTTTATTGATATACATAATAAGGAAGTAATTTGAGAAGCATTGTTACATGAAGATAAAATGTCAGGCATTAGGAGGAAGACTCCTTGACAATCTGTATATTTTCAGATGATTCTTTGCTTATATAAATTGATGACTTGAATTACTGGACTAGAAAAATATTAAAACCTTCAACGTGGATTACACTTCAATATCTATGGCCCAAAACCCTCACAATATGACCAATAGGCAACATCATGATAGATGGAGAAAAAATTAAAGTTGTGGAGAATTTAATTTTACTTGAGTCTACAGTTAATATCTAAATCAACAGCACTGAAAAATATATTTACATTGGGGAAATCTGCTCTCAAGGCATCTAATTAAAGTGCTAAAAATAAAATGATGTAAGTTTAAAGACTAAGGTGCACCTTACCTAAACCATGGGGCTTTCCATTGTTTCAGATACAAGTGAAATTTGAATGAATAAGAAATATTGAAGATGAATTTATGCCTTTCAAATTATGGTTTTGGCAGAATATTGAATATCCTACTCATTGCCAAAAGAACAGACAAATCTGTCTTCATAGGAATGCAACCCTGGTGTTCCTTAGAAGCAATAATAGTGAAACCTCTAAGCCAAAACAATCATCAGACATCTTTTTATAGCAATGAGCAAACACATCAAAAAGGAAGAAAAAAATGATACTTGATTCTCTAACCTAATATCTCCAACAAATTAAAAGAACGGCAAGAAAACCCTCAATCTTTAAAAGAAATTATATTATAAAAATTAGGGCAGAGATAAATGAAACAGAAAAACAATTGAAACCATTAACAAGACCAGGAGTTGGTTCTTCAAAAAGGTCAGCAAAATCAACAAACCACTAGCAAACTAACATAGAAAAAGAAAGAAAAGATGCAAGTAATGTGAATAACAGATGAAAAGGGCAAGGTCACAACAGAACCAACTGAATAACAAAGATTAACAATAGAATATTAGGAAAAACTATACTCAAACAAGTATGGAAGTCTAGAGGAAATGAAGACATATTTAGAAACTCACAACCTAGCCAAACTGACACAGAGTGAAATAGAACACCTGAACAGATCCATTACAAAAGGCAAAATTGAATAGGTAATAAAAGAACTTCCACAAAAACCCCAAACCAAAAACATCCCAAAACAAACAACCCTGGACCAGATGGTTTTACTAGTGAATTTTATCAAACATTCAGAGAACTGTCATCAATACTACATAAAATATTTCAGATAATAGAAAAAGATGGAATTCTCCAAAACTCGTTCTATGAAGCAAACGTATCCTTGATAGCAAAGTTAGGTAAAGACACCACTAAAATAGAAAACTATATACCAATATCTCTCATGAACATAAATGCAATAAAATTCTGGGCAATGGAATCCAACAGTACATAAAATAAAATAATTCACCATGACCAAGTGGGATTCATAACAGGTGTGCAAAGATGATTCAACATAAGAAAAACTATCAATATAATTCATCATATTAACAAAACAAAGAACAAACACCACATGATCCTATCAATTGATGCAAAAAAAGACCTTTGACAAAATCCAACAACCTTTCCTCCTTCAAACACTCAAAACATAGGTATAGAGAGGAATTTCCTCAACGTAAGAAAAAGTATATGTGCAAAACTAAGAGCCAACATCAATCTCAATGGAGAGAGATTAAAGGTAGTCTCTTTGAGAACAGGAACTAGGCAAGGATGCCCACTGTCACCTCTCCTATTCAATACTGTATTGGAAGTCTTAAGAGAAGAGAAGGAAATAAGAGCTATCCAAACTGGCAAAGAGAAAGTAAAATGATGTCTATATGCAGATGATACGGAAGTGTACTTAGAAAACCCTAAAGACTCAGCCAGAAAACCACTGGACATAATCAACAAATTCAGCAATGTGATCGGATACAAGATCAGCACACACACAAAAATTCAATTTCTCCACAGAAACAAAGAGAATACAGAAATACAGCTAAGAAAAACAATATCCATCACTAGGTAATCACAAAATTAACTATTTGGAGTAACTCTAACTAGAAATACAAAAGACCTATTCAAAGAAAATTACAAAACATTACTAAAGAAATTTAAAAAAAGACTTGGAGAAATGGAAGACTATAACATGCACATGGATGAGAAAACTCAGTATCATGAAAATGACATTTCTGTCAATGGTAATCTACAAGTTCAATGTGATCCCAATACAGATACCAATTTCATGCTTCAATGAGATGGAAAAGGCAATATCCAATTTTACCTGGAAAGGAAAAGACCCTAAATAAGTAAAGCACTTCTGATAAAAGAGAAACAAGGCAGGAGGCATCACACTCCTTGATTTCAAATACTACTACACAGCCCTGTTTGTTAAGACACTGTGGTATTAGTACAATGATACGCACACACAAATCAATGGAATAGAATTGAGAACCCAGAAATCAGCTCATCTACCTATGGTCAATTACTTTTTGACAAAAAGAAGAAATCAGTTAAGTGGGAAAGCAATAGCTTTTAAACAAATGGTTTTGGCAAAATTAGAAAGGCATTTGCAGAAAACTTAGGACCCACACCTCACCCCATACAAAAGAAAACAAATAAAAGTGGATGAAAGTCCTAAAAGTAAAACCAAAGACGATAAATTTGACCATTAAAAAGAGTGCATCTCTCTGTAAATGTTTATGAAAATTAATAAAATATAATTATAAA
>NW_006399773.1:24667956-24683145 GCF_000299155.1 Elephantulus edwardii
TGTGGAAACTATAGAACAATCATTGATTTCACATGCAAGCAAGATTCTACTGAAGATTATCCAAAAAGTACTGGAACAGCACATCTGCAGAGAACTGCCAGAAGTCCAGGCTGAGTTTAGAAGGGTCGTGGTACTAAGGATTTTGTAGCTGATGTAGATGGATCTTAGCTGAAAGCAGGGAATACCAGAAGAATGTCTATCTGTGTTTAATTGACTATGCAAAGGCATTTGACTGTGTGGATCATAACAAACTATGAGTGACTCTGAGAAGAATGGGAATCCCAGAACACGTGATTGTTCTAGTGTCAAACCTATACCTAGACCCAGAGGCAGTGGTCAGAACAGAGCAAGGGAACACTGCATGGAAATGTTCAATAGAGCAGCAAATAACATATGCTGGTAAGGTTGTGGAGAGACCAGAACCTTTATTCACTGCTTGTGGGAGTGTAAAATGTTGCAACCACTATGGAAGGCATTTTAATACTTTCTAAAAAAATTGGAAATAGAAACACCATTTGTCCCAGTATTTGCACTACAGGGAATATAGCATAAAGAAAGCAGAACCGCCAAGCAAATAAATCTATGCATACCCATGTTTATTACTGTATTATTGATGATAGCAACTAGATGGAAACAACCCAAGTCCCCATGACCAAATATATAAAATGCATAAAATGACATAGCTGAATGAAATTCACACAATGGAATATACTGTGACACTGAAAAAATAATGAACTTGTAAATCATTACACAACATGGGTGACCCTGGATGACATTATGCTGAATGAAATATCTCAGTCAGAAAAGGACAAATACTGTGTAACACCACAGTTAAAAAACAGGAATGGCATGAGGTTGGGAGAATAGGAAAAGAGTGGATAGATAATGAACAGTGTATTGGAATAGATGAGGGGAAATAATTGTTTTAAAGGAATATAAGATTAGGCATCATAGACAACAGTCTAGAATAAGATAACAGTCTAGAATAAGAGGTACATTACAAAGAAGATTCGGGAATGAGGATGGATGGAGGGAGGGAAGGAGAGAGGGAAGTATGGAGAGAGCGAGAGAGAAAATTATGCAACAATCTTGTTGTTGTTATGTGCCGTAGAGTCGCCTGAGACTCATAGTGAATGTTAAAAAAAGTGAACTTGGGAAGGGAGAAGGGTGGGGCAGGGAGGAAAATGTGCAACAGTAAATAAGTGAAAATCCAACTTATCTGTAAACTTTCTGAAAATCACAATTAAAAAAACAAAAAAAAAGCAATGATAAAAAATGCAGATACACTACACTGGCAAAATCTACAGTCAGGAACCTCTCCAAGTTACTAAGGAGCAATGCTATTGTTTGAGCACTAAGATGCAGACTGTGGTCTTTTCAGTCACTTGCTATGTATCTGAGAGCTGGACAATAAATACGGGTGCCAGAAGAAGTATTGATGCCTTTGAGTTAAGAAGAATACTGAATGTCTCACAGACAGTCAAAAGAACAATCATATATATCCTGGAGAAGGTGGAGCCAGATGCAAGGATGGTGAAGCTTCTTCTTTCATACTTTGAGCATTGTTGCTAGGAAACACTAATCCTTGGAGAAGGACATCAGCTTGGAAATGTGGAGGCACTGTGAAAGAGAAGAAGACCCTTAACCTGGTGGACTGGCTCAGTGACTGCAGCAGTGGGCTCTAGCGTGTCAGAGATTGTGAGGTTAGCACAAGATAGGACAGGATCAGATCTGTTTTGTATAGGGTCACTATGAGTTGTATTCCATTTGATGGCTCATCATTACCACCATCATCATCATGTAGAACTATAGTTAGCTTATAGATTAGTTGATACTATATGTCATATACTAAAATTTTCAAGAATTTCCAAGACTATTGACAAAAAACATATTAGTGTATGTCTTCACATAGAAGTGGTACTAATTTACCATTTCAGAAATTAAATCTAATACACTGTCTTAGGAATTGCCAGAGAAAGTGTGAAAGATATTAATGGTACAAAATAGACATACAGAATCTACTTATGCATCTTTCTATTCATCACATTTAATATATCATAATTACATTGCTTCATTCAAAATCATGTTGGACAAAAGCTAACCATCTGCAGAAAAAAATTTAAAATTAAACTGGACTCTTGCTAGTTGCAACAATATAAAAAAGGAGAAATATACTTTATTAGCAAGAGTAACCATCAGCAGTTTTTAAAATAACCTTAGTGTGGACCAACCTTTTAAAATAAGAGACCATATCCAGAAGCAATAAATAAAGAAGTTGATGGTACATTTAATGCTTACATTATAAAAATTTCTACAGGGTAGATAATTCATAAGCCACATTAAAATAATAAATAAGAGAATATTTTTACCACAAAAGATTGGCAAAAGCTCTACATTTTTATTATAAAAGAGTGGTGAGTAATCTGCAGGAAAGTGACAAAAGTAAAATACAAAAGAGAAAAAGGCACGGTAGAAAGAGGCTGTTCACTGTGATAAACAAAAACAAAGATAAATGACTTTTAAATATATGAAAACATACTCAATCTTGTGCATAATTAAATGCAAATTAAACAAATAATGAGATGCTATTTTTCACTTTCCTCATTGGCATAGATCAAAACATATGATATTATCTTGTAGATAAAGCTATGAGGAAAAAATAATTTTCTATAATGTTTCTTAGAGTGGAGATTCATGAAAATTCTTAGAAAGAAATTCAATAGTTAAGAAAGTTAAAACACATATACACATTGGATGAAATTTTTATTTCTAGACTTTTTTTTCAGACTTATATAAAATGCAGAAACACACATATACATCACATTTTCTATAGTGATAAATACTGGAAACAATCTGAAAACCTATCACAGGAGATGGGTTTAATAATTATGGAAATGCATTAAAATAATAGGCAGTTGCTAAAAAAGTGATAATTATATATACTGAGAATTATTTAAATATTATGTAAATAATATGTTACATGATTTGTACATTATATAATTTATGCACACACACAACAGACTAGCCATCTGGAAATCAAGAGAACATACAGGCCTGTTTATGTTGTGTTTCGATGAGTATAAAAATACAATATGTATGTGAAGATGTTGGTGAAGAATATTGAATATATTATGGATTGTCAAGAGAAAAAAAACAAAGCTGTCTTGGAAGTTCAGGAAAAAAATAGAACATACATGAATGGTTGAATAAAATACAATATACATAGAAGAAGAAGGATGTGTATGAATAATTATACAATCCAAAAAGTACATGTACTAAATACAATGTATATGAAAAATTGCATACAAATCAGTATTTTAATGCTCCTTAGAAGTATAGATTGTGAGATTTTTGTTTCACATAGTTTGTGCCTGTTATCAGGAAGAATCATTCCCTGGAGAACAGCATTTTACTTGATAACATTGAGAACCAATAAAATATAGGAAGAACCTTCATTCAGAGGGTTTGGAATGATGACTGCAACTCTGAGCACAGCAGAAATTGTATTCAGGGCAGAACAGGACAATATTTCATTCTGTTGTGTATAGAATTGCTATGAGTCAGAACTATTCAAAGACACTTAGAAACAACAACTAATAAGAACACACACATTGTGTATTCTGCATATGTATGGGTATGCATACATTTATGTATATATACATATATGCACACATATATCTATGTGTATACATATAACATGTCTGCATGCATACAAATGTATATGTGTACATACACTAATATGCATGAATACATAGATGCACATGTTCATGTACATTCATGTATGTGTGTACCCATACATATATGGATGGATAAAATATTGAGGTGTACATATACATATATGTGTATACTTATATGTATGTGTATGTTTATATGTATATATATATATGTGTATGCATGTATATGTTGTTGTTGTTATATGCCATCGAGTCACCTGCGACTCATAGAGACCCTATGTACAACAGCCCTAAACCTTGCTCTATCCTTTGCCAGTCTTATTGTCTCTGACACACCTACCCCCATTACCCCAGTCACTGAATCAATTCTCCTTCTATCCTCCTTGGTCATTGTCCAACTCTCTGATGCATAACAAGTGATTGCGAAGACCACGGCCTGTATCAGACGCACCTTAGTCTCCAGAGTGACACCATTGCTCTTCAGTACTTTGGAGAGGTCCCTAACGGCAGACTTTCCCATGGCAATGTGCCTTTTAATTTTCTTGCTGCTGGTGCCAAGGCTGTTGACTGTGGGGCCAAGCAAGCTAAAGCTGTGTACAATCTCAATCTCTTCACCATCCATCCTGATGCTGCCAATTGGTCCAGTGGTGAGAATCTTTGTCTTCTTGACATTGAGCCTCAATTCATATTGCAGGGTGCAGTCCTTGACACTCTGCAGCAGGTGCTTCAGGTCCTCCTCGGTTTCAGCAAGCAGGGTTGTGTCATCCGCATAACACAGATTGTTGATAAATCGTCCACCAATCTTGACCCCACGTTTCTCCTCATAGAGCCCCGCCTCCCAGATAATCTGTTCTGCATATAGGTTGAAAAGTTACAATGGCAAAGTCTATTTTCAAGAATCTTGCTAGAGTGGTTAAGAGCAATGATATCGGTCTAGGTCATAAGGTACTCCTGATCTAGGACATGGTATTCTCAATTACTTGCTATGCATCTCAGAGCTGAAAAATGACCAGGATGACAGAAGAAAAATTCATGTCTTTGAGTTGTGATGCTGGAGAAAATTACTACTACCAAGAGAATGAACACATATTTACTGATTTTAAACCATACAATATTCCCTTGCTTTGTTCACACACACCTTCTTGTTCTAGAAGTAGGTTTTGCATGAACATATTAAATATTCCAGGACTCCATTCTTTTTTAATGTTAGCCATAATTCGTTGTGTTCTATATAGTTAAATTACTTCGCATGTTGTTGTTGCTAGATGTTGTCAAGTACAACTCATAGTGACCCTATGAACAAAAGGTCTGAACCCTATTCTATCCTGTGCCATCCTCACACTTCCTGAAACACAAGAGCCCATTGCAGCAGTCACTGTGTCAATCCACCTGGTTGAGGGTCTTCCTTTCCTTTGCCAGGGTCACTATGAGTCGCCTGCGAGTCGATGGCACTTAACAACAATACTATCAAAATAGAGAGAGATATAAGCTGGCCCAGTGGACAGAAAGCAATGCTCCCAACCCAAAGGTGGGAGACTTTTAGTCCACGGCCCTCGGGCCTGTCTTTCTTTGTTTTTGTTCAGACATTCCCCAAGGTCATTTAGCCCTGGTGTACAAGTTGCCGTACTGCGGTCACTTTTGGTTGCTGTGAGGCTGAACACTGTGACACTGATGTGTTTAATGCATCAATGGTGAGCTACCCAATGCGGACAGAAAGTGGGGTGGATCTCCCCAATTAAAACAAGCTTGGAAGGAGGAGTGGCCTCCACTTCCATAATAGCTTGCCTCTGGAAACCATATGAACCTGTAGAAAGGATGAAAGGCACCCAGGCATCGAGGACTCTCCTTCATAGGGTCGATATGAGTTGCCTGCAACTCGACAGCACTTAACAACAACAACAACAACAACAACAGCAACAAGCACAAATTATGTGAGGTGAGGACTTACCATTCTTGTCTCCAAAGAACACTCTGGATGCGCCCTCTTCAAGACATTTCTATTTGTTTTCTTAGCATTCATGGGATGTCCAGTGTATTTACACACACACACACACACACACACACACCCACACCCTGCGCACGTGCACACTTTTTTGAGGCATTGTATAGATGACAAGATGATTGAGTGATAGAATAACACTTTCTGTGTAAGGTAGATTGAGGTCAATTCCCTACCCATGTACCTTTATTTGATTATCACTCATTTGTCAGTAGAGATTTGATTATTGCTATGACATTGCTATGATGCTAAATTGGTAGGAGCAATGAGGATTTTAAAAAAATTTACTGGATAAGTTAAAAGACTATAGCCTTCATATAAATTATGCCTCAACATAAATAATTCAAAAAAATCTCACCACTGGGTCAAGTGAGACATCATGATAAACAGAGAAAAGACTGAAATAGTCAACAATTTTATCTTACTTAGATCCAAAATCAACACACTTGATATTAGAAGTCAGGAGACCAGAAGAAATATTGTTCTGGGCAAGTCTATTTTAAGGAACTTCCCCAAATACTGACCAACAATGACGTCAGTCTGAAGAGTAAGTGGTGCCAGATTCTGTGTATGGTCTTTTCAAGCACTTACTATGAATCTGAAAGTTGATCAATGAATAAGGCTGTTAGAAGAATACTTGATGCCTTTGAGTTCCCGTGTTGGAGAAGAATACTGCATATACCATGAACTTCAAATGGAATAAACACATCCTGGAGAAAGTGCAACCAGAGTGCTTCTTGTAGGCCAGGGTGGTAAAATTTCACTGCATCTCATATGCTTTGATGCGTTGTCCTTTGAAAATGACAATCATGATTGGAAAGGTGTGTGGTCAGAGGAAGAACCTCAACAGACAAACTGGTATAGTGAATTTGATAATGTATTAGAGATGATGAGGTTGGCCTAGGATATTTCAGGGTTCAGAGCCATTGTTCATAGGTTTGCTACTAGTTGTAGTTCGTGCAATGACATTTACGACAACAATAATATGACATGAAAGACTTTGTCTAAGAAGACCCACAAAAATTACTTCAAATCATCCAGTGACAACTCTATGACTCATAGCAGTTTATGAGTTTGCAGCAGAAATGGGCAGGATTTTTTTTTCTTATCCTTGGGAATCAAGGGCTGACTCTTCTGCAACAAATAACAGAAGTATACATAGACTTACAAATAAACCCTTGATATATTCATACCACACACTAAATGTACATATAAATATACTTATGTTGCCTGTATAAATGTTGCATGTATCTGAAAGGATGCATAACCAATAGATGGATGTCTCCATTTGCAATTGAGGATGGAACATAAAGAGTTTAAGAATGGTCATGGGAGGAAAGTGAGGAAATCACTTTTGTGCTTGAATTACACATATCTGGCCAGCTAACTGAAAGTGATCCATATTTCAAAATAAAAAAAATGTCTATGTCAGAGATGCGATCTCACTTGATACTTTTTCAATCTATTTGTGGAACAGATCATTAGGAGGCTGGACTTTATTAGGAAGAATGTATCATTAGGACTAGAGGAAGACTCATCAACAACTTATACTATACAAATAATATAACTTTGCTTGCTGAAACTGAGGAAGTCCTGAGATGTTTGCTGCAGAAGGCCAAAGACTGCAGTTTTCAGAATGGATTAAAATTCAACATCAAGAAAAAAAGACTTTCACCACTGGGCCAATTGGCTGCACCATGATAGATGGAGAAGAGAGTTTAATTGTTAATAATTTCATCTTGCTTGGTTCCACATTGAACATTCTTTGCACCAGAAGGCTGGAAATCAAAAGATGAATTTCATTGGGAAAATATGCTGTCAGGGACCTCTCCAGAATGCTAAAGAACAACAATGTCGCTCTCGAGACTTAGGTATGCCTGATCCAAGTTGTAGTGTTCACAATTCCTTGCTATACATCAGAGAGCTAGACAATGACTAAGGATGATAGAAGAAGAATCTATGCCTTTCAGTTGCAGTGCTGGAGAAGTGTACTGAATATAACACAGGCTGCCAAGAGAACAAACAGGTCTGTCTTATAGAGGGTGTAACCAAACTGGTCCTTGCAAGCATGGATTTTGAAGCTCCATCTCACATACTTTGGGCACATGGCCAGGAGAGACCAGTCCTTGGAGAAGGACATCATGCTTGGAAGGGTGGAGGGACCACCCAGGAGAGGAAAACCCTGGATGAGAGGGCTTGACTCAGTAACTGGAATAATAGGAGTAGGTGTGTCAGGGACAATGAGATTAGCTAAAAATAGGGCAGGTATCAGAGTAATTGTACATAGGAGTTGCTGTGAGTCTCAGGTGAGTTGATGGCACGTAACAATAACAACAACAACATCATGATTTTGCTATATTTACCACATACTTTATTGTTTTTCAATAAAGAAATAATTTTTAAAGACATATATTATTGTTGTTTTGTGCCATTAAGTCAGACCCAACTCATCGCTGACACACTAGCAAGTTTTCTGAAGCAGTACATTTGCAGGAGATTTTCCATTCTTCTTCTGTGGAGCATCTAGTGGATTTGAACCATGTGCTTTTAGGATTACAGCATAGCTTTTTACCATTAGGCCACCAGAACTTCCAAAGCAAGCATAATGGACAACTTTGAGGATAAATATTTAAATAAAAATAATCTGTAATTTCTGAACTAATTTAAATATGAAAGAAAGACATAAAATTCTGCGTTCTGTGGCAGATCAAATAAGGTCCTGTAAAATTTTCAAAGATCTATCCCAGAACACTGCAAATATGTTACTTTACTGACAAGAGAGATTTTGTTGATGTTTCACAATCAATACCCTTGGTAGTTTCTTGTATGTACTTTCAGTTTGAATACCTAGCTACCTTTAAAAACAGATCTTAACCTTGTCCTATCCTGTGCCAATCTCATCATCTTATTACACACTTGAGCCCCTTCCTGAAGCTACTGTGCCATTCCATATCATTGAAGGTCTTCCTCTTATTCTCTGAACCTCCATCTTTTGAAGCATGCTGTCCTTTTTGAAGGAATAGCTTCTCCTAGCAGTATGTCCAAAGTATGTGAACTAAAGCCTCATCATCCTTACCTCTGAGGAGCAGGCTGACTCAAGTTTTACTACAACAAATCTATTCGCTGGGGTATTCAGCATTCCTCTGCAACATCACAACCCAAAGGCATCCATTCTTCTAACATGCTTTCAGCTGGATAGCAAGTGATTAAAAATATCATAGTTTGATTCAAGATCACCTTGGTCTTCAGATTAGCATCTTTGCTCCTCAGTAATGGCAAGAAATCCCTGACAGCAGACTTCCTTCAGTGCATTACATCTCTGAGTCTCGCAATTTCTGGTAGCAAGTGCGTGATTGAGGATCCAAGTAAGATGAAATTGTTGATAATTTCAGTGTTTCCCCATCTGTCATGATGTTGCTTATTGGTCTAATGCTGAGGACTTTTGTCCTGATCTAATAAATACTGAAGACTGTTGTCTTCAATCTGCATCCAAATTTTCAAGACCTCCTTACTGTCAGTAAGCAAGGTAGTGTCATCTGTATAACACAGGTTGTTGATGAATCTTCCTGTGACCCTGATGACTTATTGTTCTTCAGAGCCCAGCTTCTCATATAATTTGCTCATCCTACAGATTGAATAGAGATGGAGAAAGATCCAACCAAAGCAGTGTTCCTTTTCTCTGTTTGGATCAATAGCTTCTTGCTATAAATATAAGCTTTGTATGCATATAAGTGTTCTAGGATTCCCATCCTTCCAAATGTTAGTCATAGTTTGTTATTATACATACAGTAAAACACTTTTGCATAATCAATAAAGCATGCTTGGAAATTCTTCAGATATTCTCTGCTTCTAGCCAGAATTCATCCTCTTCTATTCACAATTTAACTTGGGAGACTTCTAAGTCAATATTGTTCTAACCATTATCTGGATAATCTTCAGCAATATTTTACTGGCATGTAATTTATTAATGATATTATTAGACAGTTTTCACATACTGTTGGATCGCCTTTTTAGGGAAATGGGAAGCAGCTCTACTCCAAATTTTCTATGTAGCGTGTTCCTGGTGAGCACGTTCAGGACACCATTTCTTAGAAGAAACATGTAATTGTTATAAGTGCTATCACATCAATTCCTAGGGTCTCCCCCTCCCCCCAGTGCTTCCCATGCAGCTTGAAGTTCTTCTTTCATTATCATCGGTTATTGTTTATTAAGTATTTCCTGAAATTTTTCAAAGTCTGTCAATTCTTTTTGGTTTAGTAACTGTATATTTCTTCTATCCTTTTTCTTTTATGCTTCCTGGAACATTCACGAATTTTTTCTATAGCAATTTCAGTATTGCACCTTGATGCGGGAATTTGTTTTTCAGTATTTTAAATTGAGATATGTCAAGTGAGTTCTTTCCTTTTAATTTTCCAATTCCAGCTCTCAGTACATTCTGTAATAGTACTTTGCTTTGTCTTCACAAGCTGTCATTTGGAATCTTCTGTTCAGTTCTTTTATCTCAACATTCCCCCCCCCCCTTTGCTTTGTCTTCTCAAAGTTCTTGTGCAATTTTCAAAGTATCTTCTGACATCCATTTTGATCCTTTCTTCCTCTTCTGTCTCTTCTTCCTATTCTGCCCTTGACCTTTTGCTTTCTTCATCTAGAATATAATTTATGTCATCCCATAGCTCATCTGGTCTTTCATGATTTGTGCCTTAGAGGTAGTCTTAAGATTATTTTAAATTCAAGTGGAATAAGCTCAAGGATGTATTTTGATTCTTGTGGCCTTGTTTTAGTTTTTTTCAGCTCAATTTGAACTTGGACATGAACATTGATGGCCTGTTCCACAGTCAGCACCTGGACTGGCTTAGACTGCTCACATTGAGGTTTTTTTCAATGATTCTTTTCACAGATGTAGACAATCTTATTACTGTGTAGTCCTTCGGGTGAGGTCCATGTGTAAAGTAAATAGTCAATAAATCCACACATTTGCTACATTAGAGAAATTTGCTGTCAAGGGCCACTCTCAAGTTCTACAGATCCAAGCCTTGGTGTTTTCAGTTGCTTCTTGAGCATATGAAAATTAAACAATCAATAAGGAAAGTTGAAGAAATGTCAATGCCTTTGAATTGTCATGTTGTTTAAAAGTATCGAATATCCTGCTGACTATCAAAAAAACCCAAAGAAATCTATCTTGATGGAAATGCAACCAGAGTTTCTTGGAGGTAAGGACGGTGAAACTTCACCTTATTTTCTTTGGGCATATATTCAGTAGAATCTAGTACTTAGAGTGACATCATTCTGTAAAAGATAGAGGACTGATAAAAGGAAGATTCTCAACAGGATGGATTGATTTAGTGACTAACACAGTTGACTTTAGCATAATAGAGAAGCTCAGGATGATGTAACAAAAAGTTCAAATTTGTTGTTCATCATTCAAATGGGTTCATGGTGTCACTACAAGTCATAATTTACTTGAAACCAACAACAGTTAAGATTATAAAAATTTAAGTGTTCTTGCTGTTAGACGCTCTTAAGTTAATTTCTACTTATAGCGACCACCTGTGCCAGTGTATACTATACCCCAAGGTTTTCACGGCTTTAATCCTTAAGTAAGTGGATCTCCAGCCTTGCTTCCTCAGTTACAATCATCAGTCTCTGGATGGAAGCTGAGCACTTAATAGTTTCATCTACCAAGTCTCTTAGGCATTTAAAATAGAGAGTTAAATTTTCTGAGTAGACCCACTCTTATATCCTGAAATCTTAGAAGGATAAAATCATCCCAGGCTAGAATGAGAAAGAAGAGGTAAAAAAAGAAGAATAAAGAAGGTGTAAAGTAAAATCAGAGAGATTGCAAGTATGGGAAGTCCTTCTCTTGTTCTGTTGTAGGCTCTGAGAGGAACAAGTCCTTGTGCAGGGACGCCTGTGGAATTATGGAAGCTGCCAACTGACAATTAGGAAACCATTCATCTCCACATTAAACTCTACAATAGTTAACAACAACGTGTGTGTGCGCGTGTGTGTGTGTGGTTTGCTTGAAAGAAATTTACTAACTACATTTCCAGTTATTGTGTTGGGCTGCAGAATGGTAACGTATTGAATGATGCATCTCTGTGCTTTAAAAATATCCATTAAAAATGTCTTAAGCATGTACATGAGAAAGGGACATAGCAGTGAACAGAGTTAGAAAAAACAAAACAAAACACAGAACACCATATACCTGGGAAAACTTTGTTTCCGGACAGTGTTGTCAGGTCAAAAGATGTCAAACTGGAAATGGCCTTCAAACGTGGTTCTGCAGTAATTTTAGATGGAAAGAGAGAGCATCCTAGGAGGAATGTAACATGCAAACCTGAATGGGCAGAGACTGTGTGCTCCTGCATTGCCACTAACCCTTGTTGGATTGCCTTTGGCTGGGAATTCCCTAAAGTAGCTTGACCCATGAGAAAAGAATCTGTGTTTGCATATTGACATTTTCATTGTAAGTTTCTGTTCTTCCACACAGTCTGTGATTCTCTTTCCAGGTCTCTGTTCCCATATTATTCACCTTGGCTTCAGTTATTACTTGCTAAATTTTTCAGTGATATGAATCTACTTTAATTACTCATGTCTATTTTGCTTTGAAATACTGGGATCAGGGTCATAATAGCAATTTTGAAAATTGGTGAAAAAAACATTAGGAGAAGAGTGTGAAGAAATAGGAAATAATCCTTGTTTCATTACAGTTCTTTACCTGAGTCTAATAAAAAACAACTAGAGGTCATATGGGAGACCAAGATGCTACTTCATATGTGTGTCAAAAATTGTATTTTTAAAAAGTGTTCCCTGGTTTATTATTTCAAATATTTTATATTTTATATTCATTTGTCCAAATTAGCATTTGAATGGATCTTTTAAATTTGTTCATTTTATTTTCCTGCATCTGTGAGAATCCAGCAGTTATTTCTTTTTATCATTGATTTCTTTTTCGGTGAACCCAGTCAGAAAGTTCATTCGACTAACAAATGAGGTTAGACCTCGCCATGCATTCTGACTCACATTTCAGCCTAGACTTTGGTGACACAGGCGGCGTGCTCATTGCATGAATCACTGCCTTTACATTCTCTTTTCATTTCATATTCTGTGTTATGAGGAATCATAATAATCCATTAAAACACATCAACAAGAATGTTCAAGTTTTCTTCCTGTTATCTTTTCCTTTGCAGTGACCTGCACACATCTTGTTCCATATGCTCCTCATATTTGGAGTAGGGATAAGAAAATACATTTTCTGTTAGTCAAACCAAAAGCTTTTCTACATAAATTGGTTCTGAATTTTGGATAGTGTGAAACATCCTGGATTCCATTGTACTTATTCATGTATTATCATTTAATGCTAAATAGTAGAAAGTAAAAATTTAGCTGAAAGTCAATAGCTGTAAGAAAATCAAGGCAAACAGCACAAATTACATTTTCTACGAATTCTGTGTAGGTTTGAAATTAAGGTGAAATAACGTGATAGAAGAATAGTAGTGAGTTAAAATCCTTCCTTGGCAGAGAAAAAGCTATTTTCATAATCTAAAATATGTTCAAGTTGAAAATTCCAATATATTAACTGTAACTTTGCTTCTCTGAGAGTGAAATCACTTTATATAATTTGCTCTTGCATTCCACTGGGGTCCCCATATTTTTAATGCTGAGATTCCCTTTTCTGTACTACTTCATGATATATCCCTATTACAAATTTCATTTTCAGTGTCTGCATATCTAGTTTGCAAGTAGATTGTATGAAGTCTCACTATTCAATTTATATGTAATAATACCATCATTTGTATCAAATGTCATTTTATATTATGAGCTTTTTTGGTCTTCATTTCTGATAAGCATAATAAAATCTGCTTCATTTATGAGGCGCAGACAGTTACAATTATGGGTAGCTTTTAAATAATATAGTAGTAAATGTCTTATTCCTACTTACTGAATTTAAAAATATTTTTCATGCATTTTTCTTAAGTTAGAGTTATAGTTTATACTGTTTCTGTCATAATCTTTCACTCAAATTTTAAAGTTTTTTTTATTTTAGGTGGTGTTTATGATTATTTTAAACACAAATTCTTCTCTCCTTTTATATTATTATTGAATTGTTCGTATCCTGCTACAGGATTTTATTCCTTATTTTTCTGTAAAATATCAAAGATTTCTTCACCATACAACAAACTAAGCAACAAATATTTATTTTATTTTTTTCAGAAGATAGTCTGTTTCTACTACATTGGAAGGTTATAAAGTGATCGGACAGTCTAACGACTTAATTAAGAGGGTGGGTTTTTAAAATGTAATGGTTGTCACTGTTTGTAGGTATTATTTTCTCCTTATAATATTGTATTCTTCCATAAATTAAATTTAATTTAAATGATATTATATTGAAATAAACGTGAGACAACTGCTCCAGTCATTTAAAAAATAATTCTCCTGCAACATTAATGATATCATTTGATAATTTCTATATTCTGTTGGATCACCATTTTTTTTTGGAATAGGAACTAATATTAATCTCTTTCAGTCATTGGGCAGGTAACTATCTTCCAAATCTCTTGGCACAGAGTAGTGAGTAGGTCCAAGGCTGCATCTCTTTGTAATATGTAATAGTAATATGTAACTGGCTATTTATCAATTCCTGGGGCCTTATTATTTTGCAAGTGAGCTCTGGCGACTTAGTATGTAGGGAATTGTGTTATCAACTAACAAACATGTAATTTTAATCCACCAGCTACTCTGTGAAAGAAAGATGGACAGTCTTCCCCTATGTGATTTGCAGCTTCTGAAAACCTATTGAAGGGTCAGCTATAGTCAATTCTGACTCAATGGTGTGAGTTTGAGCTTTGAGTGACTTTTTTGTCGATGCCTTCAATGCAGCTTGAACTTTTTCCTTCATCATTATTGGGTCTTGATTACATGATACTTGCTTAAATGGGTTGATGTCAGTGAATTATTTGTGGTACAATGACTCTGTGTTCTTTCCCTCTTTTTTGATGCTTTTTGTGTCATTCCACATTTTGTCCATTAAATCTGTCTGCATTGCAATTCAAGATTTACATTTACTCCCCAGTCTTGGATCTTGAAAAATGCCCCGCATGTACTTTTGCTTATCTATCTCCAAGTCTTATTTCAGTCTGTTCTTTCTCCTCTATCTTTGTAATTTTTTTATGTTTTTATGTTCTTTTTCGGTTCTTCAAGAATTAGATACTTAACGTCATCCCACAAATAATTTTGATTTTTAATCATTCATGCTCAATACATCAAAATCTGGTTTTACAAATGTATGGATTTTCTGTATCAAGAATGTGCAATACTTAAGTATTTTTCAGGTGATTTTCTCAAAGCTGATATAAAATAGGATGACTAGGTCCACAAAATGTGATGGTACGTATTAATTTGACTTGAATCAGATGAAAGAAAAAAGTGAATTTATATTTATATTTTATAGCCAGTACACCTTTAGTAATTAGATTCCAGATTAATTTTAACATTTTACCAGAAGGTGTTATATGATAT
>NW_006399773.1:24688111-24695426 GCF_000299155.1 Elephantulus edwardii
TCATATAATATAATATCATTAATATACTATACTATACTGTACTACACTATAACATATAATTAATATAATTAATGTAATTGTGTAATATATACATACCTTTTATAAATAGATAAGGTAAAATGATAAATGCAAAACCAGAAGTTCGGAGTATTCTGGTGTGTAGGAGCTGTGCTGGTATTCCATCTTTCTGGTATCACCTCTCTAGCAGTTCAAATCAGAGGCTCTGTAAAAAGATGGGCAATCTCATCCAACAAGATTTACAATCTCCTTAAAACCTTCTGATAGTTGACCTATGGCTTAGTTGTAATCCATAAGAATGACAATGTGACAGAGTTGGTAAGAAGTTGCAGCACAAACCCCAAATTCAAAGTCACATATCTATAAAGGACCAAATCCACCAATAACTCCACTGGAGAGATATGGGTAATCTCTTTTTCTTTATGATTTACAGTCTGAAAACACAATAGAAAGTCGTTTGTGACTTGGATCCAACATTATGACAATGAGAGAATGGTAGAAAAGTAAAAAAAAAAAAAAAAGCAAAAACCTATCCTATGAGTGACTCTTCCTCAGTTCCTTCTTAAGGACTTCCAAGTGGTTTATTACAGTCCTTTGTTGATGTGTCAGCAGCAAGTAGAATACTCTAAATTTTTTGCATAGGTATTTATATTTTATGAAGTGTTTTCACATACTATCTTTTGGTTTATGAAAAGAACTCTGTCAAGCAATTATGAGGTTATGATTATTCTCTTCACTTTGAAGATAAGTAAATGGAATTACTATAATTACATAACCTGACTAAAATTGAGGTTTATTAGTAAGGAGTAAAATAAAAATTCAATTTAAGTCTTCTGATACTATTCTAACCCCTGATTTATTTAGAAAATAGAAAACTTGTGATTTATAAAAATCTTAGATTAAGCTGTAAAGACTTAGAAGAGTCTTTGTTAGAGAACACATTAGGGTTAATCACTTTTTGCTATCATTCCTTTTTACCTTTTTTACCTTTGCCTCATAAATTGATGTTAAGTATTTACATGATAAAGGGACAACTTCTTTATGTCTCAAGTAACAAGATAAACAGCTACCTCTGGGGCTTACACATTTTGAAGATGCCATATTCCTAGTATACTAAGGAAGGGAAAAAAATACCTATACTTTCTTAAGTTATGTTGAAGAATTCCTAAATCTTTAAATGTTTGCCAATTTGTAATGCCAGTGAGATTTTTCTTTTACTTGCATTTTTTGCTTGAAGGATTAAGCCAATAATAATGTTGTTGTTATTATTTATTGTTGTCCTTTTTAGAAAGTGAGTAATTTCCTAAAGGACCAAATTTTCCTGACAGGAAAGAAAAATGCATCTAGAAGGCAAAGCAACTTCAAATCGCCTACCTCTATTTTCTGAAGTTTTTTCTGAAGCCTCTCACTGCTTGCCAGGCATGTTATCTTCTTTGGTTGGTTGCCATTCTCCGAATGAGGACTTAGCTTATTTATATCTAATAGAAGCACTGAGCAGCCATAGCTCAGAAAACTGCTAAAGATGCAGAACATGGACTCTTTTGACTCACAAAAATGGATAGTTTAGCTCACGCCACCACTGTGTGACCTTAGTGACCGCTTCAACAAGCCTCCTGGGAACAGAGCTTGCATTGTTCCTCCAAGAATTCACTTGGCAGGAAGAACTGCTTGCATTCAAAATAGTATGTCCTTTTAATTGAATATTACCCATAGGGTTTCTCTATTATGGAAATAGTGAGATTCTTCTTACTAATAGGTTACTGGTTCTACACTGTGTATAAACAGGACTGGCTATAGGAAACAGCTAAAGGCAGCTCTGAATATGTTCCTCTGAATGTTTTCTAAATTCTCTCTGCTGACTTAGAAACCATGAACTATCCAATTAAAAAGTGAGAAAACACAGCCAATAGACAAATTGCCCATCTCAGGTGGCACGGTACTTGTTCAGACCTTATTATTGGGAAAAGAAAACCCAAGAGAAAAAGAGACCAAGGGTGAACTACTCAGTAATCGTGTCATGTGCCTTTTGCTGCACATTCATTAGAGTCCCAGAATTTTTAAAGCTGAATGTGTAGATTGCTACTTGCTGATAGATATTGGTTTGTGAATGAGAATTGCTACAGTTTCTCACTGCAGTGGATTAAGTCATGGAAAATTCCACTGGGCTCAACTACTGCAGACAAATAAGAAGTTAGTGGATTCAGTGATGTGACCATAATTATTTGTCTCTTTTTCAAATATGAGTTTAGAGCTTTAGAAGTTGTTGCTAGGAGAATCTGCTGAGAATGGTTTATTCTCCAAAGAAGAACACTATAATCTCTGAAATTAAAAATGGCTATGTAATGAATCCTTTCATATTTAGGACAAATTTGTGTTTAGAATGCTGATTATGAAATTACTTGGCAATATTTTCTACAACTCTAAAGCTCCTGGTAGTATCACATAATATCATCTGATGAGCAATTTTCCTGTATGGTCTGCTATTTCCTTACTGTTTCTCCATAACTCTCAATTGGTTTATAAACAGAAAATCAAAGCAAGGTTTCCTAGCATTCAAAGATGTCTCCAACTTGCTTGTAAGCTGTGACTCTACCTCATGACTCCAATATTTCTTCATTCTCAGGATGCACACAGAGAAAAGTAAATATTAAGTAAACCACATTATGTATGTGTGTGTATATACACACACATACACACACACATAAATACATATTTGTGGATATATAATATATAATAAATATAAATGGTTGGTAGTTTAAACAAACCAACAACTCCATGGGAGAAAGAAGAAGTTTGGGGTTTTTTTCTGCAAAGATGTACAGTCTTGGAAACTCTATCAGGCAGTTCTGTTCAATCCTACAAGGTCTGTGTGAATTGGAATTGACTTGGGAACAGTGGATTTGATTTGACATCTCTCAATCTTTCTCATCACTGTCAAGTGAGAGCTGAATCATAGTGGAACTCTCATTGGGTTTTCAAGGCTGTAAATGGAATGAGAGGGGACGGCTCATCTTTCACCTGCAGAGGTGTTAATGAATGAGATTTGAAATGTGTGCTGTTCAGATTAGCAGTGCAACTGCTTATAGACCATGCCACCAGAAAGTTGTGTATGACTGTAACTCATAGCAATCACAAGAACAGGAGATTTTTTTTTAAATTTCTTTATTTTTCATTTCGATGAACATCTACAGAGATTTTGGAATTCCATTCATTCATTGTTGCAACCCTCTCCCGGCCCCCCACCCCCCCACCCCCGTTTGCTCCTTTGCTTCAAACGCAAAAGAAAAACTCCCTCATTGGTACACAATCCCCCCCCCACATCCCCCAACCCCCAAATATAATCCACTCTGCAACCCTCATTCCGTACTCTTACGATAAACATAATGCCCTAAAATATAAAATATTCTCTCCCCCAAAGACTTCAATACCGTAAACATATTTCATCCAGTTTTTCTCAGTCTTACCCCCATCCCGATGTCAGCCTCATTCTACAACAGTGGCACCATATAGCATTTGTCCCTCTGTGACCTCACTCAGCATAATGTCCTCCAGGGTCACCCATTTTGAATAATATTGCGTGAGTGCCTTGTTTTTCGATGCAGCATAATATTCCATTGTGCAAATATACCACAGCTTCTCTACCCACTCGTTTGTTGATGGGCATTTGAGTTGTTTCCAATTCCTTGCTATTGTAAACAAAGCTGCAATAAACATGGGTATGCATATATCTACTTGGGTGCCATTTATGGTCTCTTTAGTGTATATTCCCAGTAGTGGAATTGGGTCAAATGGTATCTCTATTTGCAACTTTTTGAGAAAGCGCCACATCGCTTTCCACAGTGGTTGCACCATTTTACACTCCCACCAACAGTGAATAAGGGTTCCAGTTTCTTCACAACCTCGCCAGCATTTGTTGCTTGGTGTTCTGTTAAATTTTGCTAGTCTTACTGGGGTGAGATGATATCTCATAGCTGTCTTGATTTGCATCTCTCTCAGAGCTAGGGATTTTGAACATTTCTTCATGTGCTTGTTGGCCATCTGAATGTCTTCCTTGGTGAAGTGTCTGTTCATATCCTGTGCCCATTTTTCAATTGGATTATTCACCTTTATCTTGTTGTGGTGCTCAAGTATTTTATAAATTCTAGATATAAGTCCCTTATCTGACATGTCATTACCAAACACTTTTTCCCAGTCTGTGGCTTCCCTTTTTACCCTGTTAGAGAAGTTTCTGGATGCACATAGGGATTTGATTCTTAGAAGGTCCCATTCATCTATTTTATCTTCTCCTCGTTGTAAATTTTTCAGAATCTTGGAAGACTCTTTATGATGAACAGGAGATCTTAACCTTGCCCCATCCTTCATCATCTTCATGACCTCTGATATACTGCAGCCCTTTATTACAGTCACTGTGTCAATCTATCTTGTTGAGGATCTTCCTCTCTCTGACCCTCCACTGTTCCCAGTATGATGTCTTTTTCCAAAGACTGAACACTCCTGACAACATGCTTAATGTATGTGAGAGAAAATGTCAACACTATTACTTCCAAATAGTATCCTCATTGACTTCATCCAAGACAGGCTGATTTATTCTTCTGGTAGTCCATGGGATGTTCAGTACTTTTCTCCAACACCACAATCCAAAGGCATTGTTTTTTTGCTTTAATCATGCTTGTTCATTGTCCAGCTTTCAGATGCCTAATTGAGAAGACTATGAAATAGATTAGGTATACCTTAGTCAATAAATTTACATTCTTGTTCATTAACACTTTGGAGAGGTCCTTGATTATGGATTATCTTAATGCAACTTTTTTTAATATCTTGACTACTGGTAAGATAAATATTGATTGTCTGAAAGAGCTTCATTTTAACTATCCATCTATGATGTTTCCTATTGGTCCAATGATAATGACTTTCATTTTCTTAATGTTGAGATGTAATCTGCATTGAATGCTGTACCCTTTTAACTTCTACAGCAAGTGTTCCAAATCCTGTCCTTTCAATTAAGGTTATAAAACTAGAGGTGATATTCAAATATGGAATAATTAGTATAGTCAATAAACATGACTGTCTACAAGTAATAAATTATATGACTATATATTATGTCTGGTGAGGAGTGTTCAGAAGCAGTCTGACTCTACAGAAATTTTGATTTTTTGCTTTGGTAAGACTCTGGGCATTGCTTACTGGCCATTGGCTGTAAGTTGATTATATATGGCCTCCTAGTTAAAAAGGCATTTATTCACCAGCAAGTATTTGGAATCCTGGTGGGGAGTGTTCTGAAGCAGTCTAACTCTGCAGAGGTTTTGATTTTTTGTGTTGGTAAGACTCTGGGGCATTGTTGACTGACCTGGTTTTAATTGTTTTTGATCAAACAACATTCTAAGTGGTATAACACTGGTCTGTCCATTTGTTGTACAGAGGTAATTTCATGGTTGCTGTGATGCAAAATACTATGACACTGATGTATCTAATGCAATAATGCTTATCCATGTTGGACAGTGTTTGGTGGAGCTTCCCAATTAAAACAAGCTTGGAAGCAGGAGTGGCATCCACTTCTGAAATAGCTTGCCTGCACAAACTCTGTAAACGTGGAGAAATGATGCATACTATACAAGTGTTCAGGTCTTTCGTTCATAGTTTCAGTACCAGTCATCTACGACTCTATGGTGCTTAACAACAACAACAAATAACAACAACATATTATGTAGTAGCTGACTCTAAACCTATAACACATGAGGGTAGAAAGGATTTTTGAAAGATCTTTAAAAAAGATTGCATTTATTTTATGTAATTAGATTAGATTGACTATAAAAAGAAAATTACTAATGATGCCTATTGTGTGTCCTGTAGCAGGAGGAATAAAGGTAATATGTGATGTTAAAGAGCACCTGACATTGCTCAGTTCCTATACTTTCTTTGTCACTATTTGCTGTGGAAACTTAAGCCTGCAATTTACTTAATATAGCGTTGTTTATCATTTCACTGGGAGTTTTGCATAGCTAAATGTGATAGTAACTTAAGTCTGAATCTCTTTTCTTCTAACCTGAGAAACTTCCTTTGGAAAAAAAAAGGGGGGTATTTCGCTTTCCTTAAAGGTATGTTGTTGTTTTTATGTGCTATAGAGTCACTTGTGATTCATAGCAATCTTATGTACAATAGCTTTGAACCCTGTCCTATCCTGAGTTAATCTCATTATCTCTGACATATCTACCCCCATTTCCATAGTTACTGTGTCAATTTCTCTCATCTGGGGTTTTCCTCTGCTGCAGGTTCTCTCCACCCTTCCCAGTGTGTTGTTCTTATACAAGGACCGGTCCCTCCTGGCCACGTACCTAAAGTATGTGAGGAAGAACTTCAAAATCCTTGGCTCCAAGGACTAGGTTGATTTCACCCTCTCCAGGACAGATCCGTTTGTTTTCTTGGAGGTCCATGGCATGTTCAATTCTCCTGTCCAGCAACACAACTCAAAGACATCAATTTGTCTTCTATCATCCTTAGTAATTGTCCTTAAAGGTATGTTGTTGCTGTTGTGAAATGCCATTGAGTCACCTACAACTCATAGTAACCCTATATACAATAGTTCTGAAGTCTGCCCTCTCCTGAACCAGTTTCACTGACTCAAACACACCTACCCCAATTGCCCCAGTTATTGTATCAATCCATCTCATCTAGGCTCTTTCTCTCCTGTGCCTTCCCTCCACCCTCCCAAGGAAGATGTCCTTCTCCAAGGACTTGTCCCTCCTAGCCATGTACCCAAATTATGTGAAACAGAGCTTCAAAATTCTATCCAACAGGGAGAAACTTGGTTTTACCCTCTCCTATACAAACTGACTGGAAGAGACCTATATTTGTTCCCATTCCAAAGAAGGGTGACCGAACAGAGTGTGGAAACTACAGAACAATATCACTGATTTCACATGCAAGCAAGATTCTACTGAAGATTATCCAAAAATGACAGGAACATCACATCAGCAGAGAATTGCCAGAAGTCGAGGCTGGGTTTAGAAGGGGTTGTGGTACTAGGGATATTGTAGCTGATGTTAGATGGACCTTAGCTGAAAGCAGGGAATACTGGAAGAATGTCTATCTGTGTTTCATTGATTATGCAAAGGCATTTGACTGTGTGGGTCATAACAAACTGGCTGACTCTGAGAAGAATGGGAATCCTAGAACTTTTAATCGTGCTAATGCGAAACCTGTACTTGGACCAAGAGGCAGTCGTCAGAACAGAGCAGGGTAACACTGCATGGTTCAAAATTGGGAAGGGTGTACACCTAGGATGTGCCCTATCTCCATA
>NW_006399773.1:24695851-24696731 GCF_000299155.1 Elephantulus edwardii
GGTGTCTCTCTGGAGACTAAGGTGCACCTGATACAGGCCATGGTCTTTGCAATCACTTGTTATGCATCAGAGAGTTGAGTCCAAAATCTGATGGGCTAGCTCACAGACCACACAGAACCCTGTTAGAGAATCCAGAGAGTTACAACTAAGTTTGGCAGCAAGACACACTCAGTCAGGACAGCTTTTAAAACATGTTTGTAGATATGCCAGCCTTGAATGTTGGAACTTTATGTCAATGTTAGAAGGTGTTCTGTGTTGTCAGTTATGGCTTCCATCACCCCCAATTGTCCAACAAAGCTGGGCAAAAGCTTCTAGTTCCGGTTCCATGGGTTAGCAGTCGCAAGGTTTCCTTTATCTCATATCAGGTCTCTGTTTCTCTACAGCTGCTATGTCTGGGCCTCCTATAGGCCCTGGTCTTGCTGATTCAAGAATCTTTGACCCCAAAGGATATGCTGCATTCTCTTACTTCTTCCTCCAAATTCTAATGCTGGATATGCTCAATGTACAGAGACTAGAAAATCCCCTTGTGGGGATATAATATATTTATATAAATATAGATATAGATATATAGATAGATAGATAGATAGATATATTGTTGTTGCTATGTGCTGTCGAGTCGTTTGAGACTCATAGCGACCCTATGTACAACAGCCCTAAACCCTGCTCTATACTATGCCAATCTCATAGCCTCTGACACACCCATCCCGAGTACCCCAGTCACTGAATCAATCCACCTCATAGAGGGTCTTCTTCTCCTGCGCTGTCCCTCTACTCTACCCAGCATTATGTCCCTCTCTAAAGACCTGTCTCTCCTTACAACATGTCTAAAGTATGTCAGACGAAGCCCCAGAATCCTTGCCTCCAAGGAGCAGCCTGGTTT
>NW_006399773.1:24699386-24717818 GCF_000299155.1 Elephantulus edwardii
GAGTGTATGTATGTGTGTGTGTATATGTGTGTCTTAAAGAAATAGAACATTCTCCTGAGGTTTATTGATCAAGTCAAAGTTATTCAATGGCTAGGAAAGCCATTTTGAACAATAAACCTGTGACATCACATTAAGCCTTAACAAATTAAAAACACTGAGATAATAAAAAAGAATCTTCTTAGATCACAATGTCATAAAACTAGAAATGAACAAGAAGATAAAGGATAAAATAAAATAACCCACCCATATGCAAGCTAAAAAACACCTTGAGCAGAATTGGTTTATAGAGGAAATAAGAAAGAGATCTAATAGCTGACATTCCTGTGGGTTTTCACAGGGAGTTAGTCACATGGGAAGAGATTGCCCATCCTTTTCTCGCAGAGAAGTGGTGGTCTTGTACCACATGCCTTTGGGATTTCAGCTCAGCTTCTTACCACTAGGCCACAAGAGCTCTAAAAGTCCCTTAAGACAAATTAAAAATACAAAATATAAAGATCTCTGGGATAAAGCTAAGGGCAGTCCTTAGGTGGAAGTTCATAGCAATAGACAAACACATTAAAAAAGATGAAAGGATCAAAATTAATAGTTTATATAAAATAGGGAACTTATAAGAACATGGGACAGAAAACAGAAGAACAATTGTAACTACCAATAAGACCAGGAACTCATTCTTCCAAATGGTCAATAAAACAAACAAATCCTTGGAAAACTTAACCAAAAAAAAGAGAAAAGATGCAAATAATTCAAGTAAGAGACGAAAGATACTATATCATAAATCAATAATAATTAAATATTATTAAAGATGATACTACGTGGCCTCTACAACAACAACAATAAAAAGATAATCTAATAATGGGCTAAAGACATGAAACAAGTCTTCACAAATGGAAGACATTTGGATTACAAAAGGTATATGAAGAAATATTCAACATCACTAGTAATCAAGTATTTGCACTAGAGATGCAAACCAAAGCATCCATAAGGTATCATCTCAGTCCAGTAGCAGTAGCAAATCTTAGCAGGACAGCAAGCAATGACTGTTAGAGATGATGTGGAGAGATTGGCATGCCTCATGCACTGCTGGTGAGAATGTAGAATGGTACAACCACTCTGGAAAGCAGCATGGCATTTCCATTTAATTCTTAACGCAGAAATCCCAGCTTTCCCACTGCTAGAAATATATCTAAGGGAAATAGAACTGAGACATAAATGGAGATGATGTTGTTGCCTGAGACTCATAGCAACACTATGTATAACAGCCCTAAATCATGCTCTATCCCTTGTCAATCTTATTGTCTCTGACGTGCCTATCCCCATTACTGCAGTGACTAAATCAATCCATCTCATCGAAGGTCTTCCTCTCCTGCTCCATCCCTCCACCCTCCCAAGCATGATGTCTTTCTCCAAAGACTGTTCCTGCCTTGCAACATGCTCAAAGTATTGTATAACAATGAAAGCATTTTTCTTTTACTTGTCAAAGAAAAGAGCGAATTGGGAGGAGGAAGGGGTGGGAAGGGAGAAAAGTTCAAGAATGAATGAATGGAAATTCTCAGTCTCTGTAAACTTTCATTAAAATTAATAATAATAAAAAAGTATGTCAGACGAAGCTTCAGACCCTTGTCTCCCGTATATTCATTGCAACGTTATTCCATTATATAGCAAGAAAATGGAAACAGCCCAAATGCTCATTAACAAAAGAATGGATTGAGAAATTATGACATCTCCACACAATGAAATAATATGCACACAATGGCACAATGATTTTGTAAAAGATTAAATAATGTGAGAGAGTCTAGAGAGCATTAAGCTAAATGAAATAGCTCAGTCTCATAAGGACAAATATTGCACAAGACTATTTTTTTAAAACTAGAAGGATAATTGAGTAAGATTTGTATACATGTTCAAAAAGGGAAGAGGAAAGAGAAAGAGGGCAGAGAAAGGGAAAGGATGGAAACACTAATATAGCAAAGTGTATTGGGGGATGAGGGAGAAGGAATAGAAAAGATGCAATGGAGACTTGGAAAAAAATGTGTTAAAAGTAGGCATAGAACAATAGCAATTAATTACATAAAATATATATGAATAAATGTATGAAACACAACACAAATGAAAGATTATATAAAACACAATGTATATGAATTAAGTTAGTGTATATAAATTATTACAGGCAAACCAATTTTAAAAAATGAAAATACCTTATTTTACAAGCTACTTTTTTTCTCTTCTGCTTCTATTTCTTGGTTCCATGGTTTCTCTGTACCCCCAGCCTCTTGGGCCTCTTGAACCAACTCAGTGGCATCTAACAACAACCATAACACAAATCAAGAAGGCTCCTTTAATGGAGTCTTTTTGAGGGAGTAGCATTAGGGGAATTTTCCTTTGAATTTTTGCTTTGACTTCAAATGTTACTTACTCTACTCAGTTCAAATTGCACTGTCTTGTTCTGCTCTGATTACACACTGTTCATTCAGCTTTAGATGAAGAGCAGTTGAAAGGCCATTTGGAGCTTTTCTTTTCACCCCCTTTGGCCCCCCCTGCATCCTTTATTACTTTGACACACAAACATTCACTGACTGTGAAAGTGTTTTGCTGATGAAATAACACTTAGTTTTACATTGCTACCTAATATGAATGTATTAAAAGTTTATAGATAAATACAAGAAGTCGGACTCCCCCTTCCTCGATTTGACATACTCAGGTGCACAGAAGAATCTAAAGCCTCCTCTGATAACAGCACCTCTTAGCCACCTGCTGGGGGAACTCCAAACCCACTATCCCTTGGCCTGTGTTGCTCTCTTGAGGAGCACAGCAGGTTCTTGGCCATTTGCTCAGACCCAAACTGTCATGACAGAGGCAATTAATGTGATAATGAGAGCTTGGCATCCAAAATGGTATTTCCTGCAGGGCTTGTCACATATTTCAGAGAACATTAGGAGCTGATAAAAATCTGCTTTGTCCCTTCCCATGGCTAAATAGTTGGACCTTGGCAATATTGTACATGAGAGGCATACCAGGTAAACAGATTGACAAAAGACAGGTAGAGGAAAACATTTGAAATTCCTACGTTTTAAAGACTGGCTAATGAAAATCATAGTGATAATAGGACAAGAAGAATAAAAATATTTATATACTTATTCCCCTTTATTAATGACTTTTACAAACTTACTTTTCTTTGATTCAGATTAACTATGCTTTTTCAACTTGTAATCACAGGGTGTGAATTTCCTCCCAGGGTTGAGAGGGTCTTCTTTTCTCAGTATGCAATAAATTTCATCTTCATGGAGCAAAAGAGTGTGAAGGCCTAAAAAAATGACTGGCAAGCTCTATTTTCTACCACAAACAATTGCATATTTTATGGTTGACATGAACAATGAAGCTTTTTGTTACTAACCAGAATGCTAGTGGTTTGAATCCATCCAGAGAAATCTGCTGAGAAATCCTGGCATTTTATTTTTTAAAAGGTAGCGCCATAGCAAATATTGAGAAATACTGCTATGCTGATAAATATAGAATCACTATGGGTAGGAATCAATTCAAAAGTGGCTGTTTCTGTTATAAGTATTCTACAACTTAACAACTTAATGCAATTTTGAAACAAAAAAGGGTTTAATTTGCATTTTCTAGGTGAGAATATTTTTGAAAAGTTCTCTCAAAAATTTTCCTAAACAAAACTTCAGAAAATGAGTGGCCTTTAATGTGGCCTCTGTGTAAGGCTTAATAATTGCTTTGTGTCATTAATAAAATAAAGTCACCAATGTACTACACTCCTTTATTACTAAATTATATAAATGTTAGCTATGGATTTTGTGATAGATTGATTGTGGCTTGGGTGGTTGGGCTTGTTCCATTTTAGTATTCTGCTTTATCCTTTGGGAAATTTTGTTAATGAAGCCTATGAAATCTACATCAGATTTAATGTGGACTTGGATAATTTAGCATCCTGCAAAGAGCAGATACTAATTTGAAGGTATCTTCTTCTTATTATATATGAGGTGGTGATATCTAGGTTATCCACGTGCATTTATGGGACACTTACTTTGAGAAGAGTGATGCTTTTTGACTGGAACTTAGTAACTGCAATGTAATGCCTCTGCAGGTGGCAGATGTGTGTGCTCAATGTCCCTAAATCCTTGTGCTTTTTCTATGTCTAAGAAAATTATGCCAGAACGAAGCTGTCTAGGGGCTCCGTATGAACGCACAGAGACTGAACTTTGCCCTCTTGCATAATTCTCTACGTAGTATTATCTATATATCGTTGTTGTTTGCCTTCAAGTCAACTGACCTGTAGCTTCAGTGGGTTTTCAGATGCAGTATGTTGCATGGGAGGAGGTTGCCCATTCTTCTCCCTTGGAACAACTGCTGATTCAAACCACGTGCCTTTGGGATTGCAGCACATCTTCTTACCATGAAGCCACCAGAGATCGTAGGTAACAGATCACCATCTTGTGCTCTCCATGGCACTTGGCTTCTTACATACATACTTACAGGATATACAAAACAGCCGTTCGAGAAGATACATTCTGAAGAAGAAAAAAAATTACTGAGATAATGATTGTTGTTATGTGCCATCGAGTCGCTTGCAACTCATAGTGACCCTATGAACAACAGCCCTGGAACTGGAATTACCCTGAAGATTCAAATAGCAGAGAGTTGGTGCTGGCTATTTCTTTACTGGTAATATGCGACAGGTGGTCGAATAGCTGGTACTCCTTGGTTATCTCTCAGCTTTACATGGTTTCCACAGTATGGTGCTGGCAAGGACCTCATACATGCCTTCCATTTTCTAGCTATTAGAAGCAAGTCATTTAGTACAACTTGATAATTTGAATTAATAGAGGATACTAGACTTGAGTTTTTGTAGGAATAGAAAAAAATAGTGGACATATTTTAGAATAACTTAAAATAGAAATATTATGTATTTTCCATTATTTCTCATATTGACAATTATAATCACAGTCATGATGCCTGTAATTTATCAATAATTTAATATTGCCAGTCATATTAAGCTGGCATGTACAATAAATGCTCGATCATAGCTACTTTCAGTATCTTTAGTATAATGTTGATAAAGTATTCATTGCATGCCAATGGTTCTATTGCTAATAGGAGAGAAATATGACTTCCACTAGAAATTTTAGACTCTAAAGAATAGATAAATAGTAATTAATATAAATAGTAATCAAGGTAAAATACAAATTATATGAATGATAGTATGAAACACAACGTTCAGAAACAAAATATGATGTAAACAAATTATAATATGTAAAACAATAAAATTATTCAAAAAAATACAACATAAACATGATTTCTTCGAGTCCAGAATACCTGGGTTTCTATTTAGTTAAAATCAGTTCTACCTCTTATCATCTGCACATCCATAAACATGTCACTTTATTTCCAGATTTTATATTTCTCATGTATTCAATAAGTGAATTTTTAAAATGTCTTAATTTTTGGCTGTGGTGAGGTTCCTTGTTCATTCCCAATGTGACTGTCATTTAATACTAATGATGAAGATGAAAATCAAAACAACCGCAGAATTGTTAAATCTTCAAGTAGGAACCAGTTCACAGCTGACCTTCCAGAGGGTTTTGGGGGCTGTAAATTGAGTGGAAGGAGATTGCTCATCTTTATTCCATGGAGCTGCTGGTGGATTCAAGTTGGTAGAGATAGTTGGATTTTGGGTTAGCAGTACAACTCCACAGACTTCTTCAAAGGAGCTTCTTAATTTTGAAAGACAGGCTGATTTAAAAAATAAACAAAACAAAATGCAGTGGAGCTAAATGGAGGAATCTGTTTCTTTCTTTTATTTCCTCTTATGAAGCATGGATCATTCAGGTCATAATATATCTAAATTTCAAAAGCTATGGACTTTATTTTACCTGTAGTTGTGCAATTAGTAATTTGTAAAGAAACATTCTTGAGTGTTGAAGGATAAGATAAAGGAAGCTCTTAAGGGGGGGTTCTATTAAAATATATCCCTTAAAAGAGTAAAAATCCCTATAAATATGTTCTTTTTTGCACTATATTTATGTGGATTTATTGTGGCTTAAATACCATCACCCAAAATAAGGTAGTAAAATGAGCAAAGGCTGGATATCATGGGGAAAAAAAAATTCCCTACAGTATTTCCCATTGTCCTCTGCACCACGCCAATTTTTAGATGTCTTTATAACTTGGTATGGACACAAAAGGGAAGAAATTAATATAATTCTACTTATTTTATTCTTGTTGGGTTATTATTTTGTTTTGGTAACATAAATGGGAATCGCAGAACACTTGAGCGTTCTAATGTGAAACATATACTTGGACCTAGAGGCAGTCATCAGAACAGAGCAGGGAAACACTGCATGGTTCAAAATTGGGAAAGGTGTACGCCAGGGATGTGTCCTATCTCCATACCTTTTCAACCTGTATGAAGAACAGATTATCCGAGAGGCTGGACTCTATGAGGAAAAGTGTGGCATCAGAATTGGTGGAAGATTCATCAACAATCTGCATTATGCAAATGACACAACCCTGCTTGCTGAAACTGAGGAGGATCTGAAATGCTTGCAGCAGAGGGTCAAGGACTGCAGCCTTCAGTATGGGTTGAGGCTCCATGTCAAGAAGACAAAGATTCTCACCACTGGGCGAATCGGCAGCATCAGGATGCATGGTGAAGAGATTGAGATTGTTAATAACTTTAGTCTGCTTGGCTCCATGGTCAACACCCTTGGCACCAATAGTCAGGAATTCAAAAAACATATTGTGATGAAAAAGTCTGCTGTTAGGGACCTCTCCAGGGTACTAAAGAGCAATGGTGTCACTCTGGAGACTAAGGTGCTTCTGATACAGGCTATGGTCTTTGCAATCACTTGTCATCCATCAGAGAGTTGGACAATGACTAAGGAGGATAGAAGGAGAATTGATGCCTTTGAGCTGTGGTGCTGGAGAAGAGTATTGAATGTACCGTGGATTGCCAAGAAAACAAACAGATTCATCCTAGAGAGGGTTAAACCAGGCTGCTCCTTGGAGGCAAGGATTCTGGTGTTTCATCTGACATACTTCGGACATGTTGTAAGGAAGGACAGTCGCGAATGACTCGATGGCACGTAACAACAACAACAACACATACATGTACATATCACAGTATTTTCACTTAACATAGTTGATTTATGTTGTTGTTGTGTGCCATCGTGTCACTTGCAACTTATAGCAACCCTATGTACAACAGCTCTAAACTCTGCTCTATCCTGTGCCAATCACACTTCTTCTGACACACCCATCCCGATTACCCCAGTCACAAAATCAATCTACCTCATAGAGGGTTTTCCCCTCTTACACCGTCCCTCCGCCCTCCCAAGCATGATGTCCCTCTCCAAGGACCCGTCCCTCCTGGCAATATGTCCAAAGTATGTCAGACGAACCCCCAGAAAAGGTATGGAGACAGGATGCATACCTGGCCTACACCCTTCCCAATTCTGAACCATGCAGTGTTACCCTGCTCTGTCCTGACTACTGCCTCTTGGTCCAAGTATAGGTTTCGCATTAGCACAATTAAATGTTCTGGGATTCCCATTCTTCTCAGAGTCAGCCACAGTTTGTTATGATCCACGCAGTCAAATGCCTTTGCATAATCAATGAAACACAGATAGACATTCTTCTGGTATTCTCTCTTTCAGCCAAGATCCATCTAACATCAGCAACAATATCCCTAGTACCACGACCCCTTCTAAACCCAGCCTGGACTTCCGGCAATTCTCTGCTGATGTGCTGTTCTAATCGTTTTTGGATAATGTTCAGTAGAATCTTGCTTGCATGTGAAATCAATGATACTGTTCTGTAGTTTCCACACTCACTTGGGTCACCTTTCTTTGGAATGGGAACAAATATAGATCCCTTCCAGTCAGTTGGCCAAGTGGTTGTTCTCCAGATTTCTTGGCACAACTAGGTGAGCACATCCAGGGCAACATCTGTTATCTGAAATACTTCAGTTGGTATACCATCTATTCCTGGGGCCTTATTTTTTGCTATTTCCTTCAAAGCAGCTTGAACTTCTTCCTTCATCACCATAGGCTCTTGCTCATATGTTATTTCATGAAATTCTTCTGTATCTGCCAATTCCTTTCTATACAATAACTCAGTATATTCCTTCCATCTTCTTTTAATACTTCCTGGATCATTTAATATTCTGCCCAAAGCATCCTTGATTATAGCACCTCTAGGTTTGAATCTGTTCTTCAGTTCCTTGAGCTTAAGATATGCTGAGCGAGTTCGGCCCTTTTGATTTTCCGACTCTAGCTCCTCACACATTTCATTGTAGTACTTTACTTTGTCATTCTGAGCTGCCTTTTGGAATCTTCTGTTCAGCTCTTTAGTATCTTGAATTCTTCCATGTACTTTGGCTTCTCTGCGCTCCGGTGCAATCTTCAGAGTCTCTTCTGACATCCATTTTGGTCTTTTCTTCCTCTTCTGTCTTTGTAATGACTGTTTGCACTCTTCCGTACGTATATACATATATATATACACATATGCAAACACACACACACACACACACACACACATATGAGGTTTCACTTCTGCACATGAATTTATTATGTATCCTCAGAGAAAGTTTTGGATCATAAAGGAAACTAACTGGGTGAAAGAAATAGTAAAATACTATTAATTTATATTAACACTGTGTAAAACTGAATATAAGGATGTATTTATTTCCCAATAAAACCTGGGAAAACTGCTTAGTTACTATTTCTAATAGGAACGTTCTGAAGGATTCTAAGACAGATGATCCTATTGTCCAGTACTTTTACTTACTCTTCACAGGGTTACTAGAATTAGCCCATGAGAGAAGTTATTTAAACCTCAATAGCATTCATGTGAATGCCCATCAAAATATATTAAAATTTGTCATTAATAGTCTTTGCACAATACTAAAAGAATAAAAATATACCACATAGGAGTTCTCAAAGTGTGAATTTGTGTATCTGTACTTGATAGTTGCTTATGTCTTCTTCTTGTTGTTGATTGCCATTGAGTCAAGGATGATTCATAGCTACCCTATGAAAAAAAGACCAGAAGCCTTTCTATAATCATCTTTATTTCTCCAAGTTCATAGAGTGTCCAGAGGCATGTGGTTTTGGAAGCAGATGACACTCCTGCTTTCAAACCTGTCTTTAAACTCAGTCACAAAAAAACACTGTATAATGTCAGTGTTATAAAACAGGACTGACAGGGGGATGAGGGGGAAACTAAGAAAAGAGGGATTAAATAATGCACATGGCTTTGAAACAGATATGACAGGAGTCCAGAATAAGTGATGCATATCAAAGTGGTGGTGGTGTCGGGGGGAACTATACAACAATGAAAGAACCTTTCTTTCCAAAGAAAAAAGCAAACAAGGGGAGGAAGGGAGGAAAATGTGCAACAATGAATGAACAGAAATTAAAGTTCTTTATAAACGTACAATAAAAACTCAATTAAAAAGAGAAAGAAAGAAAAAGAAACTTGGGAGAAAAGCCCCTGGGAGCTCCACCAAACACTGCCCACCATGGACAGCCATGGTATTTGACCCCCAGTGGCATAAGGTTCAGCTTCACAGCAAACCCAGATTACCTTAATATAGGAAATTGACAGACGATTGCTGTGCAGCTTAGAAGAATGTTCCTCCAAAATGAAACAATAGCAACAGCAGTTGGCCCTCAGGCCCAACCAATATTTAAATACAATTACCCTCAAAGTTTCCAGAGGTATGTAATTTAGGAAGTGGATGCCACTCTTGCTTCCAAACCTAAATCAATGTGGGAGCTCCAAACACTGCCTGTGATAGACAGCCAATTAAGGTGTTTGATACAATCTATTGCACAGTTGTTCATCATCACAACAAAAAGACATCAAATTCTAAGAAAATCAAACTAATTCTTAGCAAATGGGAACCAATTTATAACTCACCCTCCAGCAGATTTTCAGAGGTCATAAATTTCACAGAAGGAGGTTGCCCATCTTACTCCAATGAAATAGTTGATGGATTCAAGCTATTTGCCTTTGGTTGCAAGCACAGCACCTTTACCCACTGGGCTGTCATGGTTAAACGATCAGTAATTTCTGTCTGAGAAATCCTTAAATATTCTTAACAAACGAGAACTTTGAAGGCCGAAGTGGAGAAGGGTTCCATGTGAACAGCAGTTGAACATGGGTCAGTCGGTCCTGAGAGATGGGTGAGTGCCATTCCGAAGCGACGGGTGATGGCCTCCGTTGCCCTCAGCGGATGGAAAGGGAGTTGGGTTCAGATCCCCGAATCCGGAGTGGCGGAGACGGGCACTGCGAGGCATCCAGTGCGGTAATGCGACCGATCCCGGAGAAGCCGGCCTGAGCCCCGGGGAGAGTTCTCTCTCTTCTCTTTCTGTCTTATGCTTGTTTTAAAATTTTTTGTTCAAGTTAAAAAAGGTTTGTAAACTATAATTATAAAAATTACCCATAGATTTTTTTCTATATTCCTCAAGGATTGAGGAAATAATTAAAAATACATGTATATATTTAATTCTAACGTTATACTAACTTTATTTTACAAATGTTCAAATCATTAAGATTTGTTTTTACATTTCAAAAGTACCAATGCCTCTGTTCATTTACTAAGAGATCATGTATTAAGTTTTGATTATTAAAACATGAATTTTTAAGAAGTTTTTAAGAAATAGTTTGACTTTTGACTGGATGAAGGTTACTTTTTTAAACATTTTATTCTGATTTATTTACAAAATTTGAATACATTGCTTTTCACAAAAGATCCTTCCCATTTCCTTCACTCCACTCACCTATCAAAGGATTAAAGCTATAAAATCAGTTTATTTTCTGATAATTTGTGATACTTAGGTCAAGTCTCCAGATAACTTAGTGTTCTATCATTTAGATATTGGAATGTTGGAGATTGTATTTCAAATATAGTTTCTCTTAACATACTACAGACATGATAAATTTTATCATATTTGGATCATAGTGAGAAAAAAGGACAGAATGGTTTTATTAATAAGTAAATAGGACACACTCAATACACATGGAATTGCATAGCTAGTTAATGAAACATGTTTCTACAACATCCTTTTTTTCTCATCATCTACAAAAAATTTACTGTCTTTCAGTATGCATTTTTTACTGAATTATTTCTCTGAATGAAAATCAGAAGCACAAATTGACCTAAAGCTTGACAGCTCACTGTTATTGAATACCCATTGTACCAAATCTTCCAAAAGGAAAATGAAGGATGTGTACACTTTTGCTCCATAATTTCTACCACTCTCAAGGTAAAGCTCCTCATAACTATTTCTCATCCACATCAAAATTAAGTTAAACAAAAAAGGAAGTCTGTATTTTAAAGGAGGGAGGCAGTATTAGAATCAGAATGTAAAGTTATATTTTGATATGGGAAAAATCCATAAAATATTTCAATATTCTTGGTTAATCCATCTTAAACATGTATTCAGTAAATACATTTAAACTCAAATCCAATAATTTAAGGTATAACACTTATACCAGGTTACTCCCCTCAAGTTAATTTATAGGTCCTGGTATCTTTTGCTACTATAAATTTCATATTTTGTAGTGATGTTTCCCACATTCCAAAAGTGTCCATAAACTTAATGTCAGTACTATTCTATCAGTAATGCATTTTGGATTTCATCCAATTGTCACTCTATTCCATTTTACCACTGTTGTCTAAAGCCCTGTAATTTCTTTTAAACAAGCATATTCTTCTTAAAGTAATTTTTTCTGTCTATTTAACAAACAACAACAGAGAGAAATATAAAAACACAAATCAGATCAAACACTCCACATTGTATGTTAAAAATACCCACATTTTCTAATATGGAGACAGGACTCTCTATCATATGCCCGTGACCTAAACTTTGAGCTTCATTCCCTGATGAACTATGAGTCAATATTGACTTTTCTGACCCTACTACTCAGAACAGCTCCAAAATTGTTCATTTCTTCAAATTTTAGAACTTAGTACTTCTTTCCAGCACCCTAGGCCCCCCAGACATTTGACTTTCTCATATTTAAGTATCAGTTAACTACTTTTGACTTTGTATTTATTTTGATTCGAATGACGTTTTAACAAGCAAATAGATTTTTCTTATTCTGACGTTCTCATACATTTTGTTCTGTGTCATTAATTTAAATACAATTACACATTTCCTATTGACTCCATGTAATTTTTATTTCCATTAATCCTTCTATGTTTCTGCATTTTTCCTTAATTTTGTGATTTTTTATGATCATTCCTTTATTGTTTATTACCATTTCTTTCATTTGTCTTATTATGTATTCTTTTCTTAACCGCCCTTTCTTTTCCTTCCTTGCTTTTCTAACCATCCAACAATGATTATTTCTGTACATAAACCTTTCTTTAGATTTTTGTAATGGTGGCTTTATAAAATATTTGTATTTTTGTGATTGACTTATTTGATATAGCACTAATGTCCTCTGTGTAATATTTGTCAAATTTGATTTAATTTTTTAGTGTTGCATAGTGCTCCTCGGTGAATTAATTCTATGATTATACTGAAATGGCTTCATCCATTTATCTGATAATGGATACTCAACTTGTTTCCATTTCATTGCTGTTGTAAATATTGTAGAAATGAACATGAGTATGCATGCATCTGTTTACATCTCAGCTTTTACTTCTTTAGGATATATACTTCAGAATGGCATTCTGGACCAAATAATATTTCTATTGTAACTTTAGAAAAATTGTATGGTTTGCATACAATCGTTTATTTATATTGTATTTAATTTATGTACAATGTTGGTTTGGGGTCCACCCCCTCCTTCCACCTATCAAGTTCTGCATTCTCAGGATTTATCCCTCTCTCTACCCTCAGACTTCCCCTTCCTTCTTCTTTTTTTCTCTTTGGATATCCATACGCATCTTACTGGTTATCCTTCTGTTTTTATAATAATGGTTTTATATAGTATTTGTTCTTATGTACTTGAGTTAATTCACTCAACATAATGCTCTCTAACTTCTCCAATGTTACGTAGTATTTTTTAAAATCATTTCTCCTGAGTGCTGTACAATATTACATCATGTGACTATAGCACAATCTTTCAATCCAGTCATTTCTGTATGGATATTGGAGTTGTTTCCATGTCCTTTCTATTATGATTAATGCTGCTATGAACATCAATGTACAAATCTCCATTTATGTCTCAGTTCTGTTTTCCTTGGGCTATATTCCTAGTAGTAAAATAGCTAGGTGATCTCTACGTTAAGCTAGGAATCTACGTTAAGCTTTCTGAGGAAACACTAAACTGCCTTCCAGAGTGGTTATACCATTTCTCTATCCCACTAACAGTGTATGAGAGTTCCAATCTCTCCACATCCTCTCCAATATTTATTGCTTGGTGTCATGTTAAATGTTTCGATTTCATCTATTGAAGCTTTTCTAAGGAAGTGACCAACTGGTTTCCATACTGATTTCACTATTTAATATTTCTACTAGAAACATAAAAGAGTTGTAAATCTGTACAGCCTTTCAAGCATTTGAGGTTTACAGTCATTTTGACTTTGGTATTGTTGCTGGTATGAAAAAAGATTCCATTGGTTTGGTTTTTTGTTTTTTTTTTGTGGGGTTTTTTTAGATTTTAATTCTTTTTTTGAAAATTGTATACTAGTTTATTTACAAAGTGTGTATATATTGTTTTTCAAACCAGATCTTTTCCATTTTCTTTACTCCCAGCTCCTTCCACCCATCAAATTGTGCGACCATATAATTAACCACTCACCACTCTCCCACTCTGGTCCATTCTCGCCCCTCTGCTCCCACTCTCCTCCCCCTTGGAGCCTCATACTCACTCTACAGTAATGGTCTTATTCAGTATTTGTCCTTATGGGACTAAGTTATTTCATAGGCATAATACTCTCCAGTCCTTCCCAAATTAGGTAAGGATTTACAAAATCATTGCTCTGGTGTGCTGCATAATATTCCATTTTGTGAATGTACTATTATTTCTCAATTCATTTGATTGTGTTTGGATATATGGACTCTTTCCATGTTCTAGTGATGGTGAATCACACTGCTGTGAACAATGGTGTACAAGTCTCCATTTGTGGCTCAGTTCTCATTCTCTCCAAGCAGTGGACTAGCTGGGCCATATGGAATTTCTATGTTCAGCTTTTGAAGACACACCAAACTATCTTCCAGAGTGGTTTTGCCATTTTGCAATCCCACCAGTAGCGTATAAGTGTTCCTATCTCACCACATCTTCTTCAACATTTGTATCTTTCTGATAGCTATGTATCTTAAGTATTTCTTCATATGTCTGCTGGCCATCTGAATGTCTTCTATAGTATCCTTTGTTTAATTTATAACAATATTGCCTTTACCTTACAATTTTCTATACATTTTAGAGACAACTACTTTGTCAGAAAAGTAATTGTCAATTTTTTTTTCCTTGTCCGTAGGTTCTTTTTTTTTAACCTGTGACTTTCAATTGTCATTTTTAAAAACTGTATCAACTCATGTTAATATTATATGCTATTTATCATTACAGGGAATATTTTTCACTTTTTAATTTTATTCCTTTATTGCATGTCCTTTAGTAGAAAACTTTGTTGTTATTGTTATGTGCTCTTGAGTCACCTGTGACCTATGTATAGAAGCTCTGAACCCTGCCCTGTCCTGAGCCAGTCTCACTAATTCTGACACACCAACCTCCATTGCCCCAGTTACTATATCAGTTCATCTCATTTGTAATTTTCCTCTCCTGTGTTAATAAGCCTCCACTCTTCCAAGCATGATGTCCTTCTCCAAGGACCTGTCCCTCCTGGTCACACACCCAGAGTATGTGAAACAGAGCTTCAAAATCTTAACCTCCAAAGAGAAACTTGGTTTCATCCCCTCCAAGACAGATCTATTTGTTTTCTTGGAGGCCCATAGTATGGTCAAGACTCTTCTTCAGCACCACAATTCAAAGGCATCAATTCTTCTTCTGTCATCCTTAGTCATTGTCCAGCTTTTTGATGCATAGCAAGTAATTGCAAAGATCATGGCCTAGATTAGGCATATCTTAGTCTCTAGACTGACAACATTGCTTTTCAGCACTCTGGAGAGGTGACTGACAGTAGATTTTCCCAATGCAGTTTGTCTTTTGATTTCCAGACTGCTGTTGTTAAGACTGTTGACAGTGGAGCTAAGCAAGCTGTAATTGTTAATAATCTCAATCTCTTCTCCATCTATCATTATGCTGCCAATTGGCCCAGTGGTGAGAATCTTTGTCTTCTTGATGTTGAGCTTCAATCCATATTAAAGACTACAGTCCTTGATCTTCTGCAGCAAGTGATTCAATTCTGCCTCCGTTTCAGCAAGCAACATTGTGTCATATGCATAATATAGAAAATTCTAGAGAGCCCTTTTCTGGACTTTAGAATTTTGAGAAGTATCGCATAACAGTGAATTGATAATTATTTGATGAATTAATCTTACTGAATAAGTAAATAAATACTAGACAGAAGGTATATAAAAAATATAACTCCTCCACTATTATCTGGGTTTTTTAAATTATTTTTTAAATTAATTTTATTGAACCTTTACAGAGATTTTGGATTTCCATACATTCACTGTTGCATTTCACAATTATCTGCTTTATGTTGTCACTTGGTGTATTATATTCTTAGTTCTGCTATAGCTTTTAAGAAAAAAGTTGTATTTTCTTACAAGTTTGGTGGGTTGACATCTGAAACTGTTGTTTATGTTCTGCTTTTCAAATTGTGCTGCTTATTTTTATTCCTTCTAAAAGCTTTAGGATAGAGTTTCTCCAAATCTTTGTCTAAGTTTGTGGTGATGGTTAATAAATCTTAGATTTAAGATCTTTTCCTTTTCCTTGCCATGGAAGCTTTATTCTTGTCTGGATATTAAATCTAGACTTCTGGTTTAAAAGACATGGATTGGATCACTCCTTATTTCAGAATGACTTCAAGTGAATTTAACCACTGACATTTTCAAATCTTCTTTCCTTATGAGGTCACATTCACAGATACCAGGAGTTAGGACTTCAGCTTACATGGTTGTGATACTTGAATGTATTGTTCATGATTAGAAAAACAGGTCAAATTAGTCCTGAATGAGATCTAGTGGTAAGAAAAGGTTGATTATCCTTCAAAAGAAATATCGTGGATGTCACAGCATGCCTGAGCTGCTAGCATTTTAGTAAAAATGTCTCCACTTATCTCATGGAAGATGCTTGAAACTCATCTAGAAAGTGGCCATGTGATTAGAAAGCTGTGCTTTGGCTTTGAGAATGTACATTAGTTAGAGTTTTCTTATCTTTCCCCCTTATGATATACATCTTCACTAAAAAAGATAGGCCTTGACTGATTTTCTTAAGCACAAGAGATTTATTTTATTCACGTTTACAACTTCCATATTGCATGAGTGATATTACTAGTTTAAATGTGAAATTTAAACTTAGAACTGATTTTTGTGTGTATTAGCTATAGTTTATGTCTTCAGAAAACTCCTCTTCTGCTACTTTAGAAAACAAGCAACATCATTTGTTTTTCTGCTTAATTTATCTGGTTTTGTAAACACAAATACATTTCTAAACCACTAAAACAGTAATATGAGTAGCAATTAATATTAATAAGAACAAATAATAAAAGCTAATATTGTTTGGTGCACTTAATATGCTCTGGCCATTATGTTGACCACTTTATAAGCATTAAAGTCAGTTATATCACTATGCTAATTTTCAAAGTTTTAAAATGCTACAGGTTTATACTAATATTAAAGTTTTATTTAAAAACTGTTCCAGAATTGTTCTGTCAAGACACTTGTTAATTGTTGTTCTTAAGAGTCTTTGAGTCGTAGACAACTCATAGCAGCCCTATGAACGAAAGACCTGAACACTTGCATAACTTTCATTGTTTCTTAAGGTTCATAGAGTTTCTGGAGGCAAGCTATTTTGGAAGTGGATGCAATTCATGCTTCCAAGCTTGTTTTAATCAAGGAGCTCGACCAAATACTCTCCATCATGGGTAACCATTATCACATTTGACACATCAATGTCACAGTGTTCAGCATCACAGCAACCACCTGTTACCTCTGTACAGCAAATGAACAGACCAGTGCTATACCATTTAGAAGCTATACCACTTAAAACCAGCCCTGAGTGCCACAGATTAAAATCACTCACATTTGGCTTGATAAATTAACTTTCTATCTACTAGGCCAACAGAACTCTCTCTATGTTGTTTTTGTTGTTGTTTTTAAATTCTGTCAAGTAGCACGTGACTCATAGTGACCTTATGTACGAAATACCTGAACACTGGTAAAACTTTCATCATTTCACCAAGTTCATAGAGTTTACAGAGGCAAGCTGTTTCAGAAGTGGATGCCACCCCTGCTCCCAATCTTATATTAATTGGGGAGCTCCACCAAACACTGTCCACCTATTTCTATATGTTTACATTCCTGTATCCAGTTACCATCTTGAGGTCTCTTTTTTAATGTTTCAACTTTCATTTCTGGTATTTTCAATATGATAAATGGTACCATCATTTGTCTAGTTATTTGTGGTGCATTCCAGTCCTACACCTAACTTTTAACATATTGAATCTATTCTCTTCTCCATGAGGAGAAAAAAAAATAAACATTCTTCTCCTATGGAATTTACTTTCTTCGAAAACCTGCTGTAGGGTCAGCTATGAGTTGGTTCTTACTTGAAGCTACAAAACAGCAGTAGTACTCTGAATAAGCCTTGAGGGCACAGTGGTTAGAGAATTTAGTTGTTACTCAAAAAGTCAGTACAATTCCATCGACAGTTCTGTGGGACAAAGGTGAAGCAGTCTACTTCTCGAAATATGTACATCCTTGGAAATCTATTGAAGAGTTCTACTCTGGCTTGGAGAATTGGTATATGTAGAAATCAACTGTACGGTAATAAGTAAAACATATACTCTGAGGCATATCAATAGTTAATATGACCATTTGTATTTTGTTCAGACACATTAGGCAAATATTGTTTATAAATTTACAGAATTTAAACTATGTGTAGATTGCGACTTCCAAGGCACTTTTTTGAGGATAGTTTACTCAGCTCTTCTCTGCTAAGTGTTCTCCAATCTAAGGAGAGCTCTAGTACTCATCATCTCAGAATTCTGTCTGAAAAGACCATTTAATTGTTTGCTTCTTTACTTCCTATTCTTTGTCCAGATTCGGAGACCTATCTAGCTTTGATTGTGATATACTGAAATTTCATGTGTTTGGGTTTTTCGTGTTACAAAGACTTTTTTTTAAGTTTCTTTATTTTTCATTTCAGTGAACATCTACAGAGATTATGGAATTCCATTCATTCATTGTTGCACCCTTCTCCCCGCCCCCCCACCCCCCACCCCCCATTTGCTCCTCTCCTTCAAACGCAAAAGAAAAACTCCCTCATTGGTACGTAATC
>NW_006399773.1:24720514-24731435 GCF_000299155.1 Elephantulus edwardii
GGTCTATTCTGGAGAACGTTCCATGCACATTGGAAAAGAAGGTATATTGTGCTTTTTTGGGGTGCATTAGCCTGTAAATATCTATGAGATCAAGTTGGTTACAAAGACTTTTTTGAGTTCTGGTTTTTTGGGAGGAGGAACAGAAGGCAAAAAGAAACTCCAGCGAACACAATTAATAGTTTACAATTCAAGTTAATGTCCTACCATCATATTCTAAGTACTTTCATCTACTATGTTAGGGTTTAAGCAACTAATGCTCATTCTGTTACTAATATTTGTTATCAGGTATGAAGTGTAAGCCACTAGGAATATTTTTATGAGTAAAAATGGATATTGATACTTAAAGAAGTGGTCTTGATGTTAGAAAGCAACAAAGAGCTTAAAAAAGGTCGTCTTCTCTGGAATTAAATAGAATTGTACTCAGATCCATATTTTGCTACCATTAACTTTCTAAATTTGAGTTATGAAATACATATTTTTTAAGCTCATCAGTTTGAATGGAAATGAAGGATACTATTACCTCCCTTTTCTTATTGTAATATTATTTGTGTAATATTATGGTTATGACAAGAGTCTAGAATGAAGGTTTCATAGTGGAGTGTAGTGGGGGTAGGGGATTGTATATCAATGAAAGAATTTTTCTTTTACTTTTCAAAAAGAAGAGTGAACTGGGGTGGAGGGGTGGGCAGGGAGAAAATGCAACAATTAATGAATGGAAATCCAAAATCTCTGTAAATGTTCATTAAAATTAATAAAATTGAAAAAAAAAACATGCCTGAGAAACCTGTTATAGAGACATGAATACAATAAATTCCCATTGCATATTAGTCATTGAAGTTATTGTACCAAGAGAGGAATGCAAAAGCAACTCCCAGAGTTTTTATTTACAAGCAGCATAAATTGCCCCCACAGAGCTTTTCTAGCCAGGAGAGAAGGGAGTTAGTGTCCTCTTTGTTACACTGGAGTGTAGTCATTTGTGGGTAGTATCATGATATGCTTCCTACTCTTTCCACCCTTTTGGGAGAGAAAAATGACATTTCCAATTAAAACACAGCAGCAATGTGATAAACCAAATCTAATCCAAAGTTCCAAAGTTGGAACTATATCAGGAAATACAGAGAAGAGATGGGCGTGGGGGTGGGGGTGGGGAATGAAACCATTACAGAGGAACTCTAAATGAGAGAATGATTTAATTTATTCTAATCTGGTACTTAAAACAATAACAATAAAAGTACAACAAAACAAAACAAAATATGAATTATTACCTATTACATAACCATACCTTCTTTATTATTAAGAAAACTCAAGGAACAAAAGACAGTTTACAGTCATTGAGTCTATTCCAACTCCTTGATCCTCTATTAGTTTCTGAAGTTTTCAATGTTAATAGAGGGAGAATCTAGTTTTTCTCCAGTGGAATAATTAGTAGATTGTGACCAATCAAAAGATCCAGCCTTTGTAGTTGTAAACTTTGTTAGTAAACTTTGTTAGTAGTTATTATAGTTAAATGTAGGAATATTGTTGTTAGGTACCATTGAAATTAATATGGTTCATAGCAACACTATGAAAAACAGATCTGAATCCTGTCCTATCTTGGCCATCCTCACCATCTCTGACAATGAGGCCATTGCTACAATTACCATGTCAATTCATCTTACGGGGCATGATTTTCACTTTTAGTGTCCTTTCACCCTTTGAAGCATAATATTCCTTTCCAAGGAATAACCTCTCCTAGAATTGTGTCCAAAGTATGAGAGATGAAGATTAGCTTTTCTTGCATCCAAGGAGTAGTTCAGTTGCAGCTCTTCCAAGACATATAGTCAATGGTATATCCAGTACTCTTCTCCAGTACCACAACTCAAAGGTATCAATTTTTCTTCTATCATCCTGATTTATTATCCAACTCCAAGATACATAGAAAGTAATAGAAAAAAAAAACCATGGCCTGAATTAGACCACGTTAGTCTTCAGATTGGCATCATTGCTCTTCCGTATTTTGAAGAAGTCCTTGACAACAGACTTGCTAAATCAATTGGTCTTCTTATGTCCTGATAGCTAGTCTAGTAACAATACCAATGGTCTTGCTGATTTTTTATTTAAGTAAGGCAAAATAATTGATAGTTTCAATGTTTTCTCTAGCTTTCATGATGTTGCCCATTTGTCCAGAGGCAAAGACCATTTTTTCTTCATGTTGAAATGCAGTTCATATTGAAGGTTATAGTCTTTGATGTTCTGTATGTATTTATATGCTGTTATTGATGAGTTGACTTGAACTCACAGCAACCCTATGCACAATATTTCTGAACCCTGCCCTATCTTGAGCTCATCTTACTGTCTCCAACACACCTATCCCCATTACCCTAGTAACAGTGTCAGTCAATTTCATCTGGAGTTTTTTCCTATGCTGTTCCTTCACCTTTCCAAGCATGATGGCTTTCTTCAAGGACTGGTCCCTCATGGCCATGTGCTCAAGAGAGAGCTTCAAAATCCTTGACTCCAAGGAGCAACTTGGTTTCACTCCTTCCTGGACAGAACTGTTTGTACCCTGGACAATCTATGGTATGTTTGATACTTTTCTCTAGAACCACAACTCAAAAGCATTCATTCTTCTTCTGTCACCCTTAGTCATTGTCTAGCTCTCTGATCCATAAGCAGTAACTGCAAAAACAGTGGCCTGGATTAGTAACACCTTAGTTTCTAGAGTGACATTGTGCTCTTTAGAACTTTGGAGAATTTCCTGACAGCAGATTTTCCTAATACAATTCATCATTTGGTTTTTTTACTGCCAGTGCCAAAGTAATGATTGTAGAACCAAAGAAGCTGAAACTGTTAATAATTTCAGTGCCTTCTCCATCTATCATGATGCTGCCAATTGAACTAGAGGTAAGAATATTTATCTTCTTTTTTTTTTTTCATTTTCTCTTCGTCAGTTTACTTACAAAATTCAAATACATTGCTTCCAAGGACAAATTCTTTCAGTTTTCCTCACACACGCCCCCACCCACAAAATTGTACAACCCCATAATTACTCTTCCCTCCCCCCATGCACATCCTCATCTTTCTGATTCCAACATCTCTCACCCCTCTTGAATCTTTATTTTAAATTTTTTTTACCCCTCTTGAATCTTTACAATTATTCTACAATAATGATTTTATACAATATTTATCTTTGTGAGACTAAGTTAGTTCACTTAGCATAATACTCTCCAGTCCCTCCCAAGTTAGGTAGTAATTTACAAAATCATTGTTCCTGTGTGCTGCATAGTATTCCATTGTGTGAATGTACCATAATTTCTCAATCCATTCGGTTGTGGATAGACATTTCTGTTGTTTCCATGTTCTTGCAATGGTGAAAATGCTGTTATGAACATTGGTGTACAAATCTCAGTTTATGCCTCAGTTCTTACCTTCTCAGGGTGTATTCTGAGTAGTGGAATACCTGGATTATATGGAATGTCTATGTTTAGCTTTTTGAAGAAGTGCCAAAATGTCTTCCAGAATGATTGTACCATTTTACAATCCCACCGACAATGTATAAAGAGTTCCTTTCTTACCATATCTCTCTCTTTATTACTTACTGCCTTGTTAAACTTTGCCACTATTACTGGAGCAAGACGTGGTTTTGATTTGCATCTCTCTTATTGCCAGTGATTTGGAGCATTTTTTTCATGTCTGTTTGCCATTCGAATATCTTCCTCTGTGAAAATTCTTTCCATGTCCTTTCCCATTTTGTAATTGGATTTTCAGTCTTTTTCTTGTAGAGGAGTATTCTGTAAATTCCATGTGTGCATCAGAAACTTTTTCGAACAGTGTAAAAAGAGAACCTACAGACTGAGAACAAACATTTGGTAATGTCATCTCAAACAAGAGGGGTTTGTTTTCATCTTTTAAAAATTTTTATTAATTTCAATGAGCATGTACAGAGATTTTGGACTTCCATTCATCCATTGTTGCACTTTTCTCTCTGCCCACCCCACCCCCACCCCCAGTTCGCCCCTCGAAAATCAAAAGAAAAACTCCTACATTGTTAAACAATCCCCACACACCCCCACCCCACCCCGAGTTTTATATTTATCAATTCACATATAATACTACAGTCCTCTGACTTCTACAGCAAATGATTCAGGTCCTCCTCAGTTTCAGCAACAAGGTTGTATCATCTACACATTGTTGATGAGTTTTCCTCCAATCTTGATGCCATATTCTTCCTAAGAAAGTCCAGCCTCCTGAATGATCTGTTCCAATATAGATTGAAAAGCTTTGAAGAGAGGACACGTCTCAAGCAGAAAAGGAGAAAGAAGAAACAGAGACACAGAGAAAAGATAATTAATTATAGAAGATATATTTAAAAGAAAATCCGGAGCTACCAAAAACCAGAAAAGATAATAATTTAAAATATTTAGACAGAAAGTTTGTTGTTGTAGTTATATGCTGTCAAGTCACCTGTGACTCATAGTGACCCTATGTAAAATAGTTCTGAAACTTGCCCTGTCCTGAGCCAGACTCACTGACACACTGACCCCCACTGTTCTAGTTACTGTATCAACCCATCTCATCCAGAGTCATCTTCTCCTGTTGTGTTCCTCCACCCTTGGCCACATGCCCAAAGTATGTGAGATGGAGCTTCAAAACCCTAGCCTCCAAGGATAACCTTGGTTTCACTCTCCCCAAAACAGACCTATTTGTTTTCTTGGCAATGTATAGTACGTTCAAGAGACTTTTTCAGCACCACGAATCAAAGGCATCAATTCTTCTTCTATCATCCTTAGTCATTATCCAGCTTTCTGATGCACAGAGAGTAATTGTGAAGACCATGAACTGGATCAGGCGCAGATTAGTCTCTAAACTGACATTGTTGAATCTCAGTACTCTGGAAAGGTCCCTGACAGCAGATTTTTACTGATGCAGAATGTCTTTTGTTTCTTGACTGCTGGTGTCAAGAGTGTTGATTGTGAAGCCAAGCAAGCTGTAACTGTTAACCTCAATCTCTCCTCCATCCATCATGGGGATGCCAATTGTCCTAATGGTGATAATCTTTGTCTTCTTGATGTTGATCTTCAATCCATAATGAAGACTACAGCTCTTGATTTTCTTCAGCAAGTGCTTCAAGTCCCCCTTAGTTTCAGCAAGCAGGGTTGTGTCATCTGCATAACATAGGTTGTTGATGAATCTTCCTTCAATCCTTATGCCACTTTCCTCCTAATCAATCTCAGCCTCTCTAATGATCTGTTCTGCATTTACATTGAAAATGTATGAAGACATGACACATCTCTGATATACTCTCGTCCTCAACTTATACCATCCGGTGTTTCCCTGCTCTGTTCTGAAGACCGCTTCCTATTCCAAGAATATGTTTTGTATAAGCACAATTAAGTGTTCTGGGATTCCCTTTCTCTTCTAGGTTAATGACAATTTGTTGTAATCAGCATAGTCAAATGCATTTGCATTGTCAATGAAACACAGATAGACATTGCTCTGGTACTCTTTGCTTTCTGTCAAGATCCATCTGACTTTGGCAATATGTCTCTAGTGCCATGGCCTCTTCTAAACCCAGTTTGTATTTCTGGAAGTTCTCTGTCAATGTAGTATTTCATTTATTTTTGGATAATCTTTAGCAGGATTTTACTTGTGTGTGACATGAGTGATATTGTATGATAATTTCCACACTTTGCCGGGTCACCATTTTTTGGAATGGGAATCAGTATGGATCTCTTCCAGTCAATTAGCCAGTTAGTTGTCCTCCAGATTTCTTGGCACAACCTGAACCTCCAGGGCAGCATCTGTTTGTTGAAATATGTCAATTGATATTCCAACAATTCCTGGGGCTTTATTTTTTGCAGAGTCATTCAAAGTGGCCTGAACTTCCTCCTTCTTCACCACCACAACTGTGAGGCAATATATTTCTGTTTTTTTAGGTAAAAAAATAAAATAATATAAAATAAAAATGTGGCACAGTTCTATCTTCACATCAAATATCATACCATGAGACAACTAAAAGTTCAAATGTCCTAATTTGAAGAGAACCTTGAGGAAAGACACTAGGATTCATCCATCAGTCTCCTTTCTCTCACTCTGATTCTTCTTTCAAGTGTAGACTTGGAGAAACATAGCTAAAACCAAACATAAGATCTGAACAGTTGCTGGCAAATGGCATCTAACACTATTAAAACTTAAGATGTTTATTCCTTCTTTGGATTCTCTTTCTTTTCTCCTTTCCTCCCCGCCCCCATATATTTCATGTAATTAAATGTAGTTTATTTTTCTATTTTTCTACTCTTGAAATCATCACTACAGACTATAATCCCTAAGTGCAATTATAGGCAAAAGCTACGTGGGAAAGTTTCTGACCTATTGGCCCTCAGTGTTAGCTCTTGTTGCATACTGTTAAATGTTACCAATATTGAATTGGAAGTGATATTTTTCTTATAATTTGCTTGCTCAATTCCTCTAAGCTGAAGGTGCCATTTCAGCATAAAAAATTCTTGTCTTACAGGGCAGAAAACCAATGATGTCAGTCAAGCCTAAAAGTTGTGATTCTTCCTAGATCTGATTTGTATAGACACGAAGAACTTGTCAGATTAAATCAGATCATTTGCAATTGATTTTATTTGGCCATCCATGTAAAAATAGTCTTAATAACCTTTCTTCATTCATTAAACTTACGTCTCCTTGAGGCCCTCTGTAAATAAGTGTTTGTAGAGTATACCTGATAATATACTTAAGGAATTTCTTGGTATCTAGCATCTAACCTTGGAAAATTCATCTCTATCATACCGGTGGGGGGAAAAAAAACCACCAGAGTACTTAAAATTCAATCAGTATTGTTATCTGCGCAGTTTTACAGATTTGTATGGATTGTAGATGCTTGACTTGCAGTTATAACACTTCAATACTTTGAAGATAGATCATGTTGAGACACACTGAGATGCTTCCTTCACCTGTTTCTTTTATGAGATATGTAAAGATATGGACTGAATGCTACACAAAAATACCTGCCATTTCTAAACACTTCATGAGAAAAACATCACAAAATTATTGAACACTGTTTATATTAAGTACTTTATGTTAATTCATTCTATGTTACTATAAATATTTAGACATCAAAGAAAAAGTAAGAAGTCAGTAAATTGACTTATCACTTTTTCAATTTGAAAATAATTTCCCAATGTCTATATATATAATGAATCCAATTTAAAGAATTTTAATGGTCTTTGAACCAAGATGAATAGATAGTTTGAACATTTGTGTGCTCCAAGATAGAAAGAAACTAGTCCTATACAACAAAATTATATAATCCTATTAGCTTTCAGATGGGTAAGAAGGCTGTGTCTAATTGAAATTCTATCATTTCAAGGAGCACTGATGCAAGACTGGGGAAGGTGCTCAGCTGCTAATGGAAAGGTCAATGTTTTGAATCCACCACTTCTGCTGTATGAGAAAGATATACCATTCTCTCCTGTAAAGATTTACAGACTTGAAAACTCAATGAGGTAGTTCTATATTATTCCACTAGGGACATTAGTCATGAGTCAGATTTGACCCAAGAACAATAAGTTGTCACTCCAAATTGCTTGTTTGGGTGACTCCAAAAAGAGATTTTTGGTATTATAAACTATAGTAAAGGATAGAAAATGTGCACATATTGAATCAGTGAAGATACATTATTAATCAAGTCAAAGAAAACTTACTAAATAAGATACCTCTAGAAACTATGCACTTTGTTAAATGTCAATAGTTGTAGAGGGGCTTAAGGCCTTTTGTTCATAGGGTCTTTATGGGTTATGTTTGACTCAAAGGTAATCAACAGCAACAACATTGCACAGAATGAAAATACCAAATATTTAGTGTTCTTGTTGTTGTTAGTCATAATAATTAACCTTTTTCTGTTCCCATATTGTGTTTCTTCCACTAACTTTGAATAAGAGAAGTCTGAAGTTCTCTTACTTTTACACCATTCTATTGAAATACAGACTACTGTCACCAAAACTCTTTGATAATAATTGCTATTTTATTCAGCTCAATTACTAAGCAATGGGATTAATAGTTTATGTTTTATTTTAAAGAGATAAGGAAGTGTCAGATATTAGTGCAAATTCTCAAGATAATAGAATATATTTATTATCTATGACTCAGTAGATGATAGAGACATTTAAAAATTGCTGACTAACTCACAAAACCCCATTAACATTGTTATGTACCATTGGGTCACCTGCAATTCATAGTGACCTTATGTACAACAGCTCTGAACCCTACCCTATCCTGAGTGAGTCTCATTGACTCCAACACACCTAATCACATTGAACTAGTTACCATGCCAATTCACCTCTTCTGGGGTCTGCTTCTCCTGTGCCATCCATCCACCCTTCCAAGTATGATGTCCTTCTCCAAGGACTACCCCTTCAACCTGGCCAAGTGCCCAAAATATGTAAGACAGAATTTCAAAATCCTGGCCTACAAGGACAAAGTTGGTTTTGCCATCTCCAAGACTGACATATTTCTTTTCCTTGTGGTCAATGTTGTGTTCTTTACTCTTTTCCATCACCACAACTCAAAGGCATCAATTCTTCTTCTGTCAGCCTTAGTCATTATTCAGCTCTCTGATGCATAACAAGTAAATTGTGAAGATCATGGCAGAGATTAGATGCAACTTAGTCTCTAGATTGACATCATTGTTCTTCTTCACTTTGGAAAGGTCCATAACAGCAGACATCCCAACACAATTTATGTTTTGATTTCAAGAATGTTGATTGTGGTGAGAATATTTGTCTTCCTGATGTTGAGTGTCAATCCATATTGAAGAGTACAGTTTCTGACCTTGTACACCAAACACTTTAGGTTTTCTACATTTTCAGGAGGTAAGGTTGTGTCATCTGAATAATTCAGGCTGTTGATGAGTTTTCCTCCAAATATGAGGAACTCTTCTCATAAAGTCCAGCCCCCTGAATGATCACTTCGGCATACAGATTAAAAAGATATGAAGAAAAGATGCTCTCTGATGCACTTCCTTCCCGATTTAAACAAAGCAGTGTTTCATTGTTCTGTTCTAAGGATTGCTTTCTTGTAAAAGTATAAATTTTTTCTTGAGCAAAAAGTGTTCTGGGATTCCCATTCTCAAGTTTAGCCTCAATTTGGGTACCCTACACAGTCCATAAGGAAATACATTTTACTTTGTACACAGGAAACTCTATTAGTAAAAATCAATTTAGTAATGAGCTTGGAATTGTATGTGTGTTTGTATTACAGAAAATATAAAGAGCACTAAACATCCCATGAATGGCCTAGAGAACAAACAGATAAGTCTTGGAGAGAGTGCAGCTGGAATTCTTTCTGGATGCAAGAATGATGTATTTTGTTGCTAGGAGTGGCTATTCCTTGGAGAAGGACATGATGCTTGGAAGGGTGGAGGGTCAGTAAAGGAGAAGAAGACCTTCAACCAGTGGCACAGTGATTCTGCAATGGCTCTTGTGTGTCAGGAAGTGTGAGGATGTCTCAGGATAGAACAGGATTCAGATCTTTTATTCACAAGATCGCTATTAGTCTCATATTCAGCTCGAAGATGCCTAATAACAACAACATTTGATTGAACATGTACTGCTTAATGACAAGGTCAAATGTAGTACATTGTGGAAAACCTTTAAAATATATTGTTTGCTTTCCAAATAAATCATGGAAATTGGTTTACACAGATTAAAAAGGAATTAAGTATCTCAGATTAGGAATCAGTGAATATTTTAAACAAAACTTCCCTTTGTTTTCTCCTTTTTTTGCATCTTCTTGAATTGCAATTTTTTAAAGTTGTGAGATAATTATTTATAAAATTTGTTTTGCATGATATCTCAATGATTAAAATCACCACATTGGGACTTAGATATGATTGGAAAATTTAAAAAAAAAGACAAAGCAATTATGACTTTCCTCCTGGTACTGGTCATTGAAAAAGGAACACCTGTTAATCTGCTGACAACAAAATGGAGCACCTCAATTTGGAGAAAAAATGAGGAAAGGATGCATAAATACTCTAGCTAGATGAATATGTGCAGTGCACAAAGGAAAAGATTAGTTGGTTAAGCACTATCTGATGACAAATAATTTTTAATTTAAATTAAAAATTATTTCCCTGGAGTTTCTGGAGTTCTAAATGTTAAAAGAAAGAGGTTGTCCAACTTTCTCCCTCGAGTTGGTGGTGGATTTCATCTCGTCAGTGGATTAGAACCCTCTGAGACAAAGTCTCTTGATTGAAAGTGTCGCATGCTATGGACTACACAGCCACAGCGCATTACTTTCAAATTGTTGCTGTAGTTAGTTGCTGACAGATTGACAATAATTAATAGTCTGAGAACAGCAGACATGAACCCTTCCCTCTCCTACCCCATCCTCACCGTCCATAATATACTCAAAGCCATTGCTACAGCCACTGTTTCCGTTCATGACTTTGAGAGTCTTAATCTCTTTTTCTGCCCCTTCATATTTTCCAGCTTATATCCTTTTCTGAGGACTGGCTCCTCTGAACAATATGTCTCCAAAGAAGGGAATATTTGAAAGTTCATTGTCCTGTTTGTTACAAAAGGTACATTGATATCTCTACTTGGAGAGTGCATAGAAATGTTTTTCAATGTGAGAGTAAATGGGTTTAATCTCCCTGTATATAAATATGATAAGACAATCTTTATTTTAATTCACTTTTTCTCTGATTTCTATGACCTCCCTCACTATGTTGTTGTTGTTTTTATGTGCCGTCGAGTCGTCTGCGACTCATAACGACCCTATGTACAACAGCCCTAAAATCCGCTCTGTCCTGTACCAATCGCACTGTCTCTGACACTCCCATCCCAATTATCCCAGTCACTGAATCAATCCACCTCATAGAGGGCCTTCCTCTCCTGTGCTGTCCCTCCACCCTCCCAAGCATGATGTCCCTCTC
>NW_006399773.1:24733000-24745943 GCF_000299155.1 Elephantulus edwardii
AAGAATATACTGAGTCACTGTATCGAAAGGAATTGGAAGACACAGAAGAATTTCATGAAACAACATATGAGCAAGAGCCTATGGTGATGAAGAAGAAATTCAGGCTGCTTTGAAGGAAATGTCAAAAAATCAGTCTCCAGGAATAGATGGTATACCAATTGACATATTTCAATTAACAGATGCTGCCATGGATGTGCTCACTATGGTTCATACTAAAGTAAAAGTACTATAACATCTTTGTTAAATCACCTCATCTCAAAAAGGAAAATAAAAAGACATTCTTTGATTATGGAAACCGCACACATGTGTACTGAAACACACGTTCTTGTTATGTCCCGACGAGTTGACTCCAGCTCAAGGTCCTTATATACATTAACTTTGAACCGTCCTTTATTCTGAGGCATATTCATCGTTTAGACACACCTACCACCATTACCCCAGTCACTGAGTGAATCCATCTCATCCAGGGTCTTCAGCTCTTGTGTTGTCTTTCACCTTTTCAAGCATAATATTCCTCTCCAATGACTGGTCCTTTCTGGCAACATGCTCAAATTGTGTGTGACAGAATTTCAAAATCCCTGCCTCTAAGGAGCATCTGGTTTCACTCTTTTCATGAAGGAATTGTTTTTTCTTTTAGGAGTCTATGATGTATTCAATACTCTTCTCTAGCACTAATGCTCACACAACTCAAAGGCATTGATTCTTCATTCATCATCCTTAGTCATTGTCCAGCTCTCTGATTCATAGCAAGTAATTGTGACAACCATGTCCTGGATCAGGTCCACCTTAGTTTCTAAACTGACATCATTGCTCTGCAGTGTTCTGGAGAGATCCCTAACAGCAGACTTTCCCAATGCAATTTGTCTTTGGATTTTCTGACTACTAGTACCAAAAGTGTTGATAGTGGAATCAAATAAAATGAAGTTAACAGTATCAATCTCTTTACTGTTTATTATGATGGTTCCAATTTTCCCAAAGTTAACAAACTGTTTTCTTGATGTTGAGATGCAATCCATATTGAAGGCTGCAGTCTTTGACCTTCCACAGCAAAAGTCTCAGGTCTTCCTCAGTTTCAGAAAGCAATGTTGCATCATCTGCATAATGCAGGTTGATAATAAGTCTTCCTCCAATTCTGATGCCGCATTCCTCCTTCTAGAGCCCAGATTCCCAAATGTTCTGTTCTGCATATAGAATGAAAAGGTATGGAGATAGGCTACATCCCTGATTTACTCTTCTCCTAATCTTGAACATACACCTTTCCTAATTTTAAAAGTGCAGTGTTTCCTTTCTCTGTTCTGATGACTTCCTTCTGTTCTAAGTATAGCTTTCACATAAAAACAGTCAAGTGTTCTGAGATTCCCATTCTTCCCAGAGTTATCCACAGTTTGTTTGATCCCCGCAGTCAAATTTCTTTGCTTAGTCAATGAAACATATATATGAAAGACATCACTAAGAAAAATTTAATGTGAGCCATGATACATGGATTTCACCTGATGGTATGCATAGGAATCAGATTGATTACATCTGTGGAAAGAACCCCTGGAGAAGCTCTACATCAGCTGTGAAAACTAGGCCAGGTCCTGATTGTGGAGCAGACCACCAACTACTCATATGCAACTTCAAGCTGAAGTGAAGGAAAATTAAATCAAGACCACAGGAATGAAAATATGACTTTGAGTCTATCCCACCTGAATTTCAAAACCATCACAGGAACAGGTTGAGTCCCTCAACACAAATGAGCAAAGACCAATTGAGCTGTGGGAGGATATAAGATTATTATCCAAGAAAGGCAGGGGGTCATTGAAAATACAGAGGAAGAAGAAAAGACCAAGAAACATGTCAGAAGAGACTCTGAATATTGCACTAGAGTGCCAAGAAGTCAAACCAAAGGGAAGTAATTAAAATTAAGGAGCTGAACAGAATATTTCAAAGGACAGCTCAGGAAGATAATGTATTATAATAAAATATGCAAAGAGCTGGAATCAGAAAATCGATGGGGCTGAACTTGCTCAGCATTTCTTAAGCTCAAGGACTGAAGAACAAATTCAAGCCACAGCTGTAATGCTTAAAGATGCTTTGGGCAGTTTATTGATCTAGGCAGCATAAAAAGAAGGAAGAAAGTATACAGAGTCATTACATCAAAAGGAGTTGGCAGATACAGAAGAATTTCATAAAACAATATAAGAGCAAGAGCCTGTGGTGATGAAGGAAGAAGATCAAGCTCTTCTGAAAGAATTGACAAAAAAGCAAGGCCTCAGGAATTGATGGCATACCAATCATTGTATTTCAACAAACAGATGCTGCCCTAGATGTGCTCACTAAGTTGTGCCAAGAAATATGGAGGACAACTGACTGGTCAACAGACTGGAAGAGATCTATATTTGTTCCCATTCCAAAGAAAGGTGATCCAACACAACAGAGCGTGGAAATTATCAAACAATATCATTAATATCACATGCAAGCAAGATTCTGCTGAAAATTATCCAAAAACGACTGGAACAGCACATCAAAAGAAAACTGCTAAAAGTGAAGGTTGGGTTTAGAAGGACATGGAACTAGGGATATTATAGCTAATCTTAGATGGATTTTGGCTGAATGAAGGGTATACCAGAGGAATGTCATCTGTGTTTCACTGACTATGTAAAGACATTTGACTGTGTGGACCATAACAAACTGTGGCTAACTCTGAGAACTGGAGTCCTAGAACACTTTATCATGCTTATGCAAAACTTATACTTGGACCAGGAGGCAGTCATCTGAACAGAGCAGGAAAACATTGCATGGTTCAAAATTGGGGATGGTGTACGACGGGGATGTGTCCTATCTCCATACTTTTCAACCTATATGCAAAACAGATGATTCAGGAGGGTGGGCAGTATGAGGAGGAATGTGACATCAGGATGGGAGGAAGACTCATCAACAATCTGAGTTATGCAGACAACACTACCCTGCTTCCTGAAACTGAGGAGGAAGGACCTGCAGTGCTTGCTGCAAAAGGCAAGGACAGCAGCCTTCTATATGGATTTGAGGCTCAACATCAAGTAAACAAATATTTTCACCACTGGGCTGACTGGTAGCATATTGATAGATGGTGATGTTAACAACTTTAATTTGCTTGGCTCGACAATCAACACTCTTAGTACCAGAAACAAGGGGGGAAAAAAGATGAATTGCATTGGGAAAGTCTGCTGTCAGAAACATCTCCAAAGTATTGAAGAACAACAACGTCAGTCTGAAGACTAAAGTCTGCCTAATTCAGGCCATGGTCTTTGCAATCACTTGCTATGCATCAGAGAGCTGGACAATGACTAGGAATGATAGATGGAGTATTGATGCCTTTGAACTGTGGTGTTGGAATAGAGTATTGAATATACCATGGACTGCTAAGAGAAATAACAGGTTTGTCCTGGAGAGGGTGAAATGAGGCTATCCTGAAGCTTTGTCTGACCTACTTTGGACATGTTACAAGGAGGAACCAGTCCTTGGAGACGGATGTCATACTTGGGAGGGTGGAGGGACAGAGCAGAAGATTGTGAATGAGATGGATTGATTCTTTGACTGAGATAATTGAGGTAGACATGTCAGAGACTTTAAGATTGGCACAGTATAGAGTAGGGTTTAGGGCTGCTGTACATAGGGTCGTTATGAGTTGAGGTTGCTCGACAGCGCATAACAATATGATTTTTTTAAAGCATTTGTTCTTGATACCAGAGAAATATTTCCTGTGTCCCTCCCTTACTCTTACTTTAGTCAACTTGTTGTTGTGTGCCATTGAGTCACTTGTGATTCTTAATGACCTTATGCACATTAGCTCTGAAACCTTCCCTATCCTGAGTCAACCTCATCATCTCTGACAGTCCTAAATTCCATTTCTCCAGACACTGAATCAACCTATCTATTCCTGTGTCTTTCTCTCCTGCACTTTCCCTCCACTCTTCCAAGTATGAGATCCCTCTCCAAGGACTGGTCCCTCCTTGCCTCATGTCAAGAATATGGGAGACAGAGCTTCACCATCTTTGCCTCTAAGGAGCACTCAGGCTGTACTTTCTCCGAGGAATATGTACTTTTGCAAGTCTGTAGTACACTCAGCACTCTTCCCCAACACCACAATTCAAAGGCATCAATTTTTCTTTGGTCATCCTTATTTTTCAGCTCTCATATGCATTGTTGGTGACTGAAACAGACCATGGCTTAAATCAGGCACACCACAGTCTTTAATCTGCTATCATTATTCTTCAATACTTTGCAGAGGTCCATGACAGCAAACTTGTGTATGCAATACTTCTTTTGATTTCTTCATTACTGGTATGAATGATGTTAATTTTGGGTACAAGCAAGATGAAATAGTTGATAGCTTCATTCTTTTCTTCATGTACCATGATGCTGCCTATTAGTCTAGTGTCGAGGCTCTTAGTTCTCTTGGTGCTGAGATGTAATTCATATTGCAGAATGTAGTCCTTGAACTTCTGCAATAAGTTTTTCATGTTCCTCGCTTTTAACAATTAAGGTTGTGTCATCTCCATAATAAAGGTTGCTGATGAGACTTCCTCTGACCTGGAAACTTACTCATAAATTTCAGCTTCTCAATATATGTTCAAAACTGAATATGAATGGAGAAAGGACAGAGCACCCACACACATCTTTCTTGATGTTACACTGTACAGCTTTCCTCTTTTCTGCTATAACAATAGCTTTTATTTCTACATTAGGTATCCTATAAAGCTTGGGAATACAATTAAGTAATCTGAGATTCTGATTCTTCTCAATGTTAGCTATAGTTTGTTATGATCCACATAGTCCAGTGTTTTTCTATAGTCAATAAAACTCAAACAGATAATCTTATGGTATTCTCTGGTTTTAGGCAAGACTAATAAGATTTCAGCAATGATATCTCTGGTGCCACAGCCTCTTCCTGCTTGAACTTCTGGAAGTTCTCAATCAATGTGATGTTCTAGCTGTTTTGGGATGATTTTTCAACTATGTTTTGCTTGCCTATGATAGTAACAAGTGTGTGATAATTTCCATATTACGTTAAGACCACATTTTCTGAGAACAGGAACAAATATGGCTATCTCTGTTCACTGAAACACATCAATTGGTATCTCATCTATTTCTGTGGTCTTATTTTTTTTGCTAATTCTTTCAATGCAGTTTAGACATTTTTCCTTATCACCACTGGCACTTGATCATATGCTATTTTCTGAAATATTTCTGTGTCAATAAACTATTCCATCCACCTTTTTTTGATGCTTCTTGGATCATTCAAGATTTTGCCTGTATCATCTCTCCTTATTGCAGCCTGAGGGTTGAAATTGTTTTTCAGTTCTATCAGATTGAAAAATGTCCAACAAATCCTTTCCTTCTGAGTCTCCAAATCCAGCTATTTGTACTTTCTGTTGTAATACTTTGCTTTGTCTTCTTCAGCTGGCTGTCCTTTTATATCTATTCATCTCTTTTACTTTGATATCTTTATTTTGTTTTGGCTTCTTAATGTTCTAGTGTACATTTTAGAGTCTCATTCAACAACCATTTGATTTTTTCTTTCTCCTTTACCTTTAGACCCAGAGTAGGTGTCTAGTCTGGGAGGCATTATAAAAAATAAGGTCTGTGAATTTAAGTGTAAGTTATGGAGGTCTCTTTTACATTAATTTACATTACATTATCCATTTTAGGAATCTGGCCTTAGAAGATCAGACTTCTTTTCTACTTTGAGACTGTTGAGAGATAAGTTAAATGAAAAGTACACATTTGAGTCCTAACTACGAAGTGAATTCATGCCATTTGGGCTAAAAGTGTCTTTTCTAGGTTCCATATGATTCTTAACAGGATAATAGCAATTAAAATTGATCATAATAAAGGAAATTAAGTTGATATTTCTCCTTGTAAACTTTTTATTTTGGGGAGCCGCCTTGATGAATTATATTTTCATTCTCCAAGACAGATTGTGTTATCAAATTGAAGAGCTCTCTGAAATTCCGTAAGCCAGTTAAGCTCCATCATTACTATTTTCCTCTAACACTTCAGGATATTCAGTGATTGAGTCTTAGTCCTGATAATATCACCTTATTACATGTTAGTCCCTTGTCAGGAAGATTTCTGCAATTTTTTATTTTTATTCAACCATTTTTCTAAACATTTAGCTTTTTAAAAGTTGTTCTAAAGTAATTTAGATTTAAACTATACTAATAGGTTGACCAAAATATGAATATCAAAATAAATATTTTTTAAAAAAATAAAGAAACAATAAATGACCAATATCAGCATGAAATTTATAGGCAAGTTAAAAAATATCTTGCTTTGTGGCATGAACCTAAGATCTAATAAATACTTAAAGACAGGTTTATCTTTCTTTCTCCCCTTGAGTCTAAAAGGAAGCTAATTTTAACACTATCATGAAACTAAACAAACGAACACAAACATGTTGGTTTAGAAAATCAGAATTCAAACCCAGCACTGTTAGGCTTCAAAATGTTTTCTTTTTAATAGAGTTATATATCTTAAAATCAGTATTTTTAAACGAGGTCGTCCTTAGTCATTGTCCAACTCTCTGATGCATAGTAAATAATGCAAAAACCATGGCCTGGATCAGGTGCACCTTAATCTCCAGACTGATGCTGTTACTCTTTAGCATTCTGAAGAGGACTCTGAAAACATATTTCCCCAATGAAATTTGTCTCTTGATTTCCTAACTTCTGGTGCCATCATCGTTGATTTTTGACAGTGTGGTAATTTAACTTTTGTATTATTTTTAAGAGAATAATTATAAAACTTCCTTTTATTGATGATGCCATTAATATCAAGTTTTGTAACTAAATCTCAAATATTTTTTCCCTTTTTTAAATCATCATCATTCATTCATGAATGCATTTTATAATGTTCTGGTTTTCACCCATTCTAGTGCAATGTTCATAATCTAAAAATTTTTAAACTGTATTCAATTTGTCTCTGATATTTGTATATTCATATATATATATATATATATATATATATATATATATATATCTCCACTGCCTTTGATATACAAACTTTTAAAATATGTTTTGTATACAGGAACACTGATGTATTTAGAAACGTACTACATCTTCTGTTTACTTTTTCTTATTCTAAATATAACTCTAAAGCTATTACATAAAACTGTTGTATTTTAGTAGAAATGTAGGAATTAGTAGGAATAATATCTATTTGTAGGTTTACCTTTTGTTTTCTAGACCATATCTTTTTATAAGCTAATTTGAAAAGCTAACCTATTCAAATAACTTAAAATTTATATAATAATAATACTAATACTAGTAATATATAATATTATATATAATATATATTAATATAATATAATATAATTTATATACTAAAAATAATAATACTAATTTAATGACTTTTTGACAACCTAACCAAATCCACTACAAAGAAGTAGATTTTGACTCATAGTAATCCAATAGAACAAAATAGAATTATCTACCCATAGAGGTTCTGAGGTTGAAATCCTTATAAAAGCACACTGGCACATCTTTTCCCTATAGAGCAGCTGGTAGGTTGGAAGTAGTAATTTTTTCAGTTAGCAGTATCATCATTATCTCATTATATGATCAGAAACAGCTGAATTTTATTTATTTCTCTTTAAATATTTATGATTTGTTTATGTGTTGCTTTCGGAACAAAGGTATTTATCGTGCCTAACTATATGAGGAATCAGATTATACAAGGTAATCTTAGACTGTAGAAATGAAACCATGTAGTTACATGCCATTGAATCACCTGAGACTCAGAGTGACCCTATGTACATTAGCTCTGAAACCTTCCCTATCCTGAGCCAATCTCATCATCTCCAACAAACCTAATTCCATTCTTCCCGTCACTGAGTCCATCTGGGTTTTTCTCTCCTGTTCTGTCTCTGCACCTTTCCAAGCATGAGTCCATCTCCAAGGACTGGTCCTTCCTGACCACATGCCAAAAGAATGTGAGATGGCTCTTCAAAATCCTTATCTGCAGGAAGCAGCCTTGTTATCCTCTCCAGGACAGACACCTGTTATCATTGACACATCTTGATTGCATGTTTGGTCGATTTCAGACTGCAAAATTTGGTAAAAATTCTCAATTTCTTCCTCTCTGGTTCTAGATATAAGAGTGTATATTAGAATTAACAAGTCTTCCTTGCATATGTACAGATAATATCCTATCATTCACAACATTGTATTAGAGGATAGAACTTGATGATAATTAGTTAATAATGGTTGCTGACCAGAATGCAAATGTTGGAAACACTGAAGAAGGGATAGTAGTTGGAAAATATGGACTTAGTGATAGAAATGAGGCTGGAAAGAAAATGTTCAAATTTTATATTTTCAATGATTTAACCATTGCAAATATCTTTTTTAAAAACACAAATGATGACTTTACACATGGACCTCACCTGATAGACTGTATAGGAACAAGATTGACTACATCTGTGGAAGAAATCACTAGAGAAGTTCAATATCGACAGTCAAAACTAGGCCTGGGTAGACTGTGGGTCAGATTATCAGTTATTCTTGGGTAAATTCAAACTGATATATTTTGGAGAAAGTACAACCAGAGTTTTCTTTGGAGCCAGAATGGCAAAGCTTCATCTCACCAATTTTGGACATGTTAGGAGAGACTATTCTTTCAAAAAGGACACATGCTTGGGATTTTGGAGAATTGGTCAAGGACAGGAACACTCTCAACGAACTGAATTGATACAGTTCCTAAGGCAACAGCTCAAATGTGTCAGGGGCAGTAAGGATGGTGCTGGATAGGACAAGGTTCAGATGTATTGTTCACAGGATCGCTACGAGTCCTACTCAACTATATGGCATTTACCACCACCACCAATATATAAAAATTAATTGGTTAACACCCAACACTTTAAGAAGGTAAAATAGAAAAAAAACTGATGGTTTTGAAGGAAGAGACCTAAGCTTCACTGAAGGCACTGGCCCTAAGCAAATCTCTAGGATCTGATAAAATCCCAACTAAGATGTTTCAACAAAGGAATATATCACTGAAAGTGTTCAATCATTTGTGCCAACACATGTATTTTCACTACAATGTAGGACAGATTTCATAATCTTTTCTGATATTCGTTTTGATCTGTTATTTTTTTCTTGTTCTTCAGTTATCTACTATTGTCTCCATGTGCAATATATTTTTTTCACTTTTAAAAAAAATTATTTTAATAATTTTAATGAACATTTACAGAGATTTTGAATTTCCATTCATTCATTTTCATATTTTACTCCCTGCCCAGCCCTCCCCAACACCCACCCCCGTTTGCTCCTCTCTTTGAAAAAGTAAAAGAAAAATTCTTTCTTTGGTATACAATCCCCCCACAACCCTCCCACTGCCCCAGGTACACTCCACTATGCACCCTTAATTCTGGACTCTTTTGATAACTATAATACTCTATCATATACCGCTTTAAATTATTCTCTCCCTCACCTGTTTTAATGCAGTATACATAATTTATCTAGTTTTTCTCAGTCTTACCCCAATCCTGATATCAGTCCCATTCTACAACGGTGGCACCGTGCAGTATTTGTCCTTGTGTGACTGAGATACTACACTCAGCATAATGTCTTCCAGGGTCACCCATTTTGAATAATATTGCAAGAGTTCCTTGTTTTTCAAGACAGCATAGTATTCCATTGTGTGAATTTACCACAGCGTATTTATTCTTTCATTTGTTGATGGACATCTGGGTTGTTTCCAACTCCTCGCTATTGTGAACAAAGCTACAATAAACATGGGTGTGCATATATCTGCTTAGATGTCAGTTATGGTCTCTTTGGGGTATATTACCAGTAGTGGAATTACTGGGTTAAATGATATCTCTATTTGCATCTTTTTGAGAAAGCGCCATACCGCCTTCCACAGTGGTTGCACCATTTTACACTCCCACTAACAGTGAAAAAGTGTTCCAGTTTCTCCACAACCTCTCCAGCATTTGTTGCTTACTCTTCTGTTACATTTTGCTATTCTGGCTGGGGGTGAGATGGTATCTCATAGTTGTTTTGATTTGCATCTCTCTTAGAGCTAGGATTTTGAACATTTCTTCATGTGCTTGTTGGCTATCTGAATGTCTTTTTTTGGTGAAGTGTCTGTTCATATCCAAAATAGGATTAGAGGGGAATTTCTTCAACATAGTAAAAAGTTTTTATGCAAACTCGAGAGCCAACATCATTCTCAATGGAGGTTAAAGGCATTCCCGTTAAGAACAGGAACTAGGCAAGGATGCCCACTCTCACCTCTCTTATTCAATATTGTATTGGAAGTCTTAGCGATAACAGTAAGACAAGAGAAGGAAATAAGAGGTATCCAAATTAGCAAAGAGGAGGTAAAATTATCTCACTATGCAGATGATATGATAGTATACCTAGAAAACCCTGAAAAGTCAGCAAGAAAACTATTGGACATAGTTGACCAGTTCAGCAAAGTAGCAGGATACAAGATCAACATACAAAAATCTGTTGTATTTCTCTACAGTGACAAAGAGAAAACAGAGCCTGAACTATGATAAACAATACCCTTCACAATAGCGAATCACAAGATTGAATACTTGGGAATAAATGTAACCAGAAACACAAAGGATCTATTCAAAGAAAATTACAAAACACTACTACAAGAAACAAAAAGAGACCTGGAGAAGTGGGAGAATATCCCTTGTTCATGGATAGGAAGACTTAATATTGTGAAAATGGCAATACTACCAAAGGCAATTTACACGTTCAACACAATCCCAATAAAAATACCAATCCCATTCTTCAAGGAGATGGAAAAGGTAATCTCCAGTTTCATTTGGAACAGAAAGAAGCCACAAATAAACAAAGCATGCCTTAAAAATAGAAAAAAAGGTAGGAGGCATCTCAATCTCACTCCCTGATTTCAAATCCTACTACACTGCTGGGGTGGTTAAGACAGCATGGTACTGGTACAATGACAGCCACATAGATCAATGGAATAGAATTGAGAATCCAGAAATCAGCCCATCTACGTATGGTCAACTGATTTTTGACAAGGAGATGAAATCACTTAAGTGGGGAAACGACAGCCTTTTTAACAAATGGTGCTGGCAAAATTGGAAAAATATCTGCAGAAGACTTAAGCAAGATCCACACCTCACTCCATATACAAAAACCAAGTCAAGATTGATCATGGACCTAGGACTAAAACCAAGGGCTATAAGCTTCATTAAAGAAAAGCTTGGAAGAACTCTGGTAGTTCTAATCTACAACACAAACAGTCTTCCAAAGATCCTGAAAATTCTGCAACCAGGAGAAGAAAAAGATAGATGAATGGGACCTTCTAAGAATCAAATCCCTATGCACATCCAAAAACTTCTCCAACAGGGTAAAAAGTGAAGCCACAGACTGGGAAAAAGTATTTGGGAATGACATGTCAGATAAGGGACTTATATCTAGAATTTATAAAATACTTGAGCACCACAACAAGATAAAGGTAAATAATCCAAGTGTAATATATTTTATGTCATTCCATAACTGTTCAGTTGGGTCATTAATATTCAATGCATCAAAAATATTGAAATATTTTATTGAGTTGTTTTGCCTTTTTTAAAAAAATGCAGGTGAGAAAAACACAAGATCATATTTTACTTCTTGGAAACTTGGTTTCACATTCTCCAGCTGCAATTTGAAATTGCATAAATTGAATGAAAATCTGTTCCAAAATTGGTCCTGGCCTTGTTCCGAATGTTATAATAGAAAAGGGAGCTCAAATAAGAAAGGATCTAATATTTCCCGTATACTACATCTTAGGACAAAAATAAATAAATAAATACAGTTTGGAAGTCCATTAGAGACTCTCTATGTTTTGAGTTATTTCAAAACCAGTAAGTATTGTTGTTGTTGTTCTTTACTGTTGAGTGGGAAACACTGACCCTCCAGAAGGTTTTCAGAGGCAGTTAATCGCACAAGAGAAGATTGTCCATCCTTTTCCCACGGAGCAGCTGGTAGCCTCAAACTGCATGTCTTTGGGTTTGCAACACAACTTCTTAACTAGGCCACCAGATCTCCCCGCAAAGGCTATAGTAGTATGGAAAAACTAGAAATTAATAATAAATTCACATTTTGCTACTTATTTTTTACTTCATGTGTAAATGTTTCAATTACCTGTATTGCAAAATGTACATTGTTTTGTATTCTGGTATGTGAGGTTATTTGGTATGTTAAAAATAATGTCTATATTAAAATATTATAGAAATGAGAATTTCTAGGTATTTATGCGTGATAAGTTCTTCACAATTAGGATAACCATGTTTTGTTGTTGGGTTTTTTCCTAAATGGCATGACTCTATAGTTTACAGAATAGGTTAAATGGTATAACTAGAGATCTGCAAGGAAAGTTCTTATTTCAGAGAAAAAGTTACAATTTACATGTAAGTTTGGAATTTGTAGTAAACTTACTAAATAAAATAAAATTGTGAAATCATTACTCTGTATAGTCACTCAAGCCAAATCAGTTGCCCGTAGAAACTATATTGACTGAAGGTAACGTCATGCATTACAGAGTAAAATTGCACTTCATTAGGTTTTCAAGGCAATTACATAATAGAAGCAGATCTCTAGAGCTTTCTCTTGAGTTGTCTCTCAGTGAAGTTGAACTATCAGCTGTTTGGTTAATAGCTATGTGAAGATTAGAGCTTCCAAAACATGAAATTTTTTTTTTAAAATCTTTGTATAATTTTTATGTTTTTCTATTTAAGTATGATGTTGTTGTTGTTATGTGCCATCAAGTCTCATGCGACTCATAGCGACCCTATGTACAACAGCCCTAAACTCCGCTCTGTCCTGTGTCAATCGCACCGTCTCTGACACTCCCATCCCAATTATTCCAGTCACTGAATCAATCCACCTCATAGAGGGCCTTCCTCTCCTGCGCTGTCCCTCCACCCTCCCCAGCATGATGTCCCTCT
>NW_006399773.1:24746788-24757494 GCF_000299155.1 Elephantulus edwardii
AGATAGTTGGACAAGGACTAGGGAGGATAGAAGGAGAATTGATGCCTTTGAGCTTTGGTGCTGGAGAAGAGTATTGAATGTACCATGGACTGCTAAGAAAATGAACAGGTTCATCCTGGAGAAGGTTAAACTGGGCTGCTCCTTGGAGGCAAGGATTCTGAAGCTTCATCTGACATACTTTGGACATGTTGCAAGGAGGCACCAGTCATTAGAGAGGGACATTATGCTTGGGAGGGTGCAGGGACAGCGCAGGAGGGGAAGACCCTCTGTGAGGTGGATTGATTCAGTGACTGGGGTAATCAGGGTGGGTTTGTCAGACATAGTGAATGATATTGGCATAGGACAGAGCAGGGTATAGGGCTATTGCACGTAGAGTTGCTATGAGTTACAAGTGACTTGACAGCACATAACACCAACAACAACTTAAAAGAATTGTGAAATAGTATCTCAAGAAACTGAAAATCAATGCTAAAAAACACAGACTGTAAAAAAAAACAAACCACAAAAAACCAAACACCCACACAGATTGCACAGAAGTTTTTGAGATTGCTATTAAAACATAGTGTAACAATTTATGCTGAAACTTAAAACTGAGTAATTTCACACAACAATAACAATGTTAATTTTATGTGTTATATTCTTTATTTGAAAATAATGAATATTTTAATAAAATATTCTAAAACTTAATATTTACTAAACATTTTAGAGACTAATTACAATTGTAAAAATATTGTAAATTACTAATGTAGAAAACAATAGCTATTATTGAGACTAAGATGCAAAATAACTATTTATTAGTTTGAATTGAATGTAAAAATGTCTGGAGGAAGGCTTTTTTAAAGACAAACCTATTTCAATCCATCTGTTATTTGTCTATTTAAGATAAATAATAAAATTTTTTGAAAGATAAAACAAAGCTCATTGCCATTGAGAGAATTCCAAGACATGGTAACTCCCAATGTTACAGAGTAAAATTGTTCTATAGAAATTTTGTTTTGTTTTTTTCTTTCTGTAATCTTTACAGACTTGGAAGGAGGAGTGGCATCCACTTCCTTAATAGTTTGCCTCCGGAAACCCTACGAACCTGGAGAAAGGATGAAAGGCACCCAAGCGTCGAGGACTCTCCTTCATAGGGTTGCTATGAGTCGCCCGTGACTCGACGGCACTTAACAACAATAACAACAATTTTTACAGAAGCAATTTTCCAGACCTTAATTCCAATGTGCTAGTCATTAATCCCACCCTAATAGAGTTGTTTCTAAATCAAAATAATCCTCCATTGGATTTCTGTGACTGTAAATCTTACGGAGAAATGATGGCTTATATTTTGCCCCTGAAGCACATGATAGAGTCAAACCACTGACCTTTGGGTTAACAGCCCAACATGTTACTGGGGCTCTTTAACATGCCACTAGGTGGGGGAAAGTTGCCAAATTTGAAATTAACAGTCAATTGCAAACCATTTTCAAAACCCAGGGACATTATGTTACATAAGTGTACATAAGTACATTCATAGATTAATTTTAAATAACTATTTTTACTAAAGTTACAGTATTACTAAACAAATGTTCCAGACAACTATGATGATAATATTCAAGTAATGAAAAATGCAATAGTTAATCAGTGTTTGATATTTTCTGCTTCCTTAATCTATTTTGATCATAAAGAAAATCATTGTCAAAGAACTATTGAGAACCCTTATGGACTTCAGCAATATACTAGGTGTTTGAACAATGAAGACGATAAAGAATATGCTTAGTTACTGTTGAATTGAAATTCTGAGTGGTCCATTAGGCAGAATGAGTAACTCATCCATCAGCAACAACCATGGTAAATGATTACTGTGACAGTTCATATGTTGAATAAAAGAGCACTCATGAGAATGTATGAACTGGAGGATGGCATGTTCACTTTTCATTATTCTGAAAGTCTGTAACTCTGTCTTTCTGGGGCTGTCATGCTATGTATACATAGGCTATAAATAATTCTGTCTAACACATTATGTCTGTTAAAAGATAATTCAAGTGCTTTGATCTGTGTCACAAGATCACTAAAACTTTAAAGAAATACAAAGATAATTTAGGATTTAAATTAGTAAGAAAAAAGCATGTGAGAAAATTAGTGATACAATATTTGAAAGATTCTTAGACTCATGTTAATAAACAGTATAAAGAAGTGACACCAAAAGAGACACATTGGTTTATCAAATCTTGTGCAACTCAAGAACAAATAGATACTTAATTATGTCATTAAGTGAGAAATCACCTGCAAATAGAGGAACTACACTGGCTGATGCCCCCTAAGAGTTCTTATCATTCTGTTTCAGTTGCAGCCAGTCAAAATTGTCTTATAATTCACCCTCCATCGAGTTTCTTATAAATCACAGTGTAGGTCATTGTTCATTTTTTTTTTATTCTCCCTCAGAGCAGTTAGTGAATTCCAACCACAGGAGGGAGAGCGCTTGGGTTAACAGGACAAGTCTCCATGGGCTGCTACAACCAGAGCTCCCTAAGAATTATTGTATCTATCAGCTATTGTTACATATTTTAAGTTTAACTCTTAATTATACTAAGTATAATAAATGCAATATGATTCATAAAATTATAAAAAGAATAAGAAATAAATATTAAAATTAATAGTCCTTACTCATCACTGAGTCAGAATTGACTCATAACTGACCGTCCATGGGGTTTCTCAGGCTATAAGTTTCAAGGAACAGGATTGCCCATTTTTGTCCTACAGAGTTGCTGTTTGAGTTAACAGAGCAGCTCTCTATAGGTTATACTTTCTCAATTCAACTCATTGTGTTAGGTAGGAATAGGCTCATCGTTGAACTTCCTGTAAGTTTCTACAGGCTGTAGATCAAATAGGAAGAAATTGCTCATGTTTCTCTTCCAAAGCATTTAGTAGATTTGAACTATCTGCTTCTGGATTGACAGTTCAATTGCTTAAACATTAGGCCAATTGAGTGTATGGGAGAGACACTCCTTTAAGGGCACATGGGAGATAGATATTTAATATAAAGATGTGAGTAAATAATAAATTAATGTTAAAATTAATAATTTACCTAGAATTTAAAATTATTCTTCCATTAGAAACTACATTTGGCAAACTCAGCACTAAGAACATTTTCTTATAGTTACCTCTGTGCTGTGACTTGTAGAATATTCTAGTCTATTCTGTAACTTTAAGGGTTGTTGTTGTTTTTGTTGTTATGTGCTGTCCAGTTGCCTGTGACTCATACTCACCTTATGGACAACAGGCCTATACCCTGTTCTATTCTGTGCCAATCTTATTGTCTCTAACACATCTACCTCCATTCCCCAGTCACTGAAACAATCCATATCATTGAGGATCTTCCTCTCCTGCACTTCCTCCACCCTTCCTAGAATGGCGTCCCTCTCCAAGGACTGATCCCACCTTGTAACATGTCCAGAGTATGTCAGATGTAGCTCCAGAATCCTTGCCTCTAAGGAACAGCATGGCTTCACTCTTTCTAGGATCAACTTGTTTGTTTTCTTAACAGTCCACGGTATATTCAATACTGTTTTCTCCAGTACCACAGCTCAAAGGCATCAATTCTCCTTCTATCATCCGTAGTCATTGTCCAGCTTTCTGGTTCATAGCAAGCTACTGAGAAGACTATGGCCTGTATCAAGCACACTTTAGTCTTTATAATGACATCTTTGCTCTTCAGTACTTTGGAGAGGTCTCTGACAGCAGACTCTCCCAGTTCAATTCATCTTTTAATTTCCTGGCTACTGGTACTAAGAGTATTGATTGTAGAGCCAAGCAGACCAAAGCTGTTAACAATCGTAGTCTCTTCACCATCTGTCATGATGCTGCTGATCAGCCCAGTTTCAATATCAGAGTATGGGGTATGAAAACTGTACCAGCTAACAATGTCAGAGGGGTTGACACTGAAATTATGGTATATGAAATTTGTGCTCAGTGTTTCAGCCGAAATTTTTATAGTAATATCATGAGTTACTGCACTAGATGACACACCTCTGGTGATATCATTGAAAGCAGAGGTAAGAGTGGGACAAAAAATTGATGGAAAAATATATATCTTGATATATATATGTTCTTACGTTGACTATGAGCCATAATGACCCTCTGAACAACAGATCAGACCCTTGCCCTAAGTGGCAACATCCCCAACATGACCTTTATGTTCAAGCATTCCTAGGTTGGGTTGAATCTTCCTCTCTTGTGTAGACTTTCTGTCTTTCTGAAGACGTGTCTTTTTCCCCAGGATTCTCCCCTCCTGATGACATGCCTTAAACATGTGAGATAAACTATTATTATCCTTACCTCTAAGGAATCTTGTACTTCTTCCAAGAGAGGCTTGTTTACTCTTTTGCCAGTCGATAGGATATTCAGTATTCTTCAAAAACACCAGAATTCGAAGGCATCAATTTTTCTTTGCACTTCTTTAACCATATCTGACTTTCTGACGTATATAAAGCAATAAAATGCAACTGCCTGGATCAGGTGGAGCTTCATCTTTAAGCTTAAATCCTTTTTGTTAGCAATTTAAAGAGGTTCTTGATAGCAGATCTTCCCAATGTTGAGTAATAATTAAGTGAATAAGCGAACTGAATATTAACTGAAACCAAAATGAATGTTCCTTTAGTTAAATATAATCATTTTAGCACTTTTTTTTCCATGGAATTGGACGTTTTTTAAAATGTGGTGAAATATGTAGTACATAAAGTTTTCATTATTACCATATTAAGTGTTAATTTAGTGAGCTCTGATGGCATATTCCAAAGTGAATTGTACTGCTAGCCAAAATGCCATGCCTACATGGTGGTTAGAATTCATTAGCTGTTCTACAATAACATAATGGACGATCCCCTCAAGTGCAATTTACAGCCTCAGAAACCCAGTTTTAAATTAGTTCTCACTTGACACCAATGAATGAGTGGAAGACTAAGTATAGTCTAAATTTAGTGGTTGTAAAAACATTCACAATGATAGACAGCTAATCACATCAACTATCTATTTCCAGAATTCTCATCACTCCAAACAGAAACTTTGCCTATTAAGCAATAAATAGTTCTTTAGTCACTCCTTTCCAAAACTCCCTAAAAGGCTATTTGATCCATGGTCTTTTTGGAAATAATGAATAGTTCCATTGTCCCCCTCAAGATACATCAACCTATTATATGGCCCTGCCTTAAATTTATTTTTAGGATTCGGCAAAGTTTCAGTCTGTTTTGCATACGATTCCTATGAGTCAGATTTGACTCAGTGGCACTTAATAAACTATATAATGTGTTACTTGTCTCTATGAAATATTTATTCAAAATACATGTAAGCTGAATGTACACAAAAATAAGTACCTGTTACAAAACTCTGGGGGCCTCATCAGTAGAGAGTTTTGCTGTTAATCCAAAGATAAGTTGTTTGTATATACCAGTTGCTTTACTGGAGAAAGATGGGCGATCACTTCCCACACATTTTACTGGTTCTTAGAACTCACTGAAGGGTCAGCTATTAGTGGCTTCAGACATCGTGACAATGAGTTTGATTCTTGGGGTTTTATACACATATATGTATGATATTTTACACATGTCTAGTTTTTTAACATTATATTTGAAATTGGGCTCTTAGTGCAGCCATGTTTGAAATACAATTTATAAGTAATTACATGACCTAATTTCTATTCATATATATAGAGAAGGAAATACATTTCAAAAATAGCATTTTATACAAAAGGACTCTCATAGAATCTATACTACAAAGTAATGATCTGTCTCCAGAATTTAAAAGTATTATAACTATCTTCAGCTCAGTAAAATACACTGTTATATTCTCATCGACTTCTTCATGGTGCTAACAGAGTTGCTGAGAAGAGCCCAGAAGTTGTAATGTTTATTAATATAACTCAAACTCAACAAGTGAACTCATTGCCAGTGAGTTGAAATGGGCTTTTTTTGAAGGCTGGAAATCATGTAGGAGAAGACTCATCATTCTCCCCAAGAACCACTGGTGGATTGTAACTGCAGGAGGGGTGTCTCCTTTGAGTGAACAATGAAACGCCCTACTGAGTACACTCAAGAACTCTCTTATTTATTTTTTGTTGTTGTTGTTATGTGTCATTGAATCACTTGTGACTCATACTGACCTTATGCACACAGCCCTGAAACCTGCTCTCTCCTGTGCCAGCTTGATTGTCTCTTACACACCTACCCTAATTACCCCAGACATTAAGTCAATCCATCTCATTGAGAGTCTTCCTCTCTTGCACTGTCCCTCCACCATCTCAAGCATGCTGTCCCTCTCCAAGGACTGCTCTTTGCTTGCAATATGCCCAAAGTGTGTCAGACGAAGCCTCAAAATCCTTGCCTCCAAGGAGCAGTCTGGTTTCACCCTCTCCAGGAGAACTTGTTTGTTCTCATAGCATCCATGGTATATTCAATATTCTTCTCCAGCACCACAGCTCAAAGGCATCGTTCTCTCTATTAGTCCTAGTAATTGTCCAACTTTCTGATGCATAGCAATATAAGGATAGCTATAACTATTAACAGATTGATTGGTTCTTGTTAAAAACCCAGTAGAAAGTATAATGTAAACTATGTGAAGGCAGTCCAGTCATTTTGTCCCTTTGGCTCCTCATTGTAATATCTGAAACATAGTAGGTATTTTATAAAATTATATTTAGACTTAAATTAAGAAATGCTAAGTGGAAAGTTATAATAATGAATAGATTTCTGCATAATCCATGTCCTTCTTGTGTCTCCAGTGTAGTGAGTGGAATTTATAGACATTCAGAATAACGATTGCATGTTATTATCAAGCTTGTTGCCCTTACTCAAATGCAAATCATGCTTGTGTTGCTGCTGAGTCACCAAATCAGTTCTGACTTATAGTGACCCCATGTCGGAAAGCAGAACTGCTGGTTCCTTAGGGTTTCCTCTTTAATGGAATTGATTACCATATCTTTACTACCTGGAAATTGGAGCCAGTGGTAGGACTAAAATGCAACTGATCACCTTTCCGTTAAAAGCCCAGTTGCTTAACCAACAAGCTTAATAGATTTAAGTTACTAGATGACTACTTAGGGTAAAAAAATGGAATTATAGGGAGAGTCAAGTTTTAAATACATGATATTTTTCAAGTTTCCTACTCTCTGCAATGTAGACAGATCTGCAGGTCTTGCATTCCTTTTCACACTTCTTCAGCAAAAGCAAAGGCATCTTCACACTTGAAGGAAACTATGGCCCATTTAGAAAAAAATCTTGGCTATAAGAACCTCTAAGTAGTGGAATTAAGCACAGATTGGCTGTTTACTCACCCCACAAAAGAGTCTCAGGGGAAAGATTCAGGATCAGAAATGATTCGCTATCTCAGGGGGAATCTCATTGAAGAGCATACCAGGTTTTAGAGATATTATGAGTTCTTGAATTCACAGTTTAATGTTTTATAGACAACAAAGAAAAAAATTGAAGAAACTCAAGAGATTGAATTACACTGAAAAAGAATATATGAACTGTGACAAAAAAAAAACAGGACAGGTTTATAATATTTATTTTAAATGTCAATTAAGAGGTGATTTCAACTTTCATATGACCAAAAATCTTACTTGATAGGTTATAGTCTGTTATGCATTTAACATAATGATATACATTTTCATTAACTCATATGAAACTTTTAAAAGGTTTAAAAAATTTTTAATAGTAACAGAATTTTTCATTGTAAAGTATTTGTAAATGATACACATTTTCTTCTTTCTTCAATATAATTTGTCAACAGGACCAAGAGTAGATCAACAGTATTATTTTAGATTCATCCCTAATGGTGGTTTAGAATCTAGTCCTCTCTTCACTTTTGTTGTTGTGTGCCTTTGATCCAGAACTGACTCATGGCAGGCTCTCCAAGGAGTTTTCAGAATTCTCTGGAGAAAATTGCTCATTCTTCTCCCATGGTGTGTTTGAATTGTATGCCTGTAAGATAACAACATAACTCTTTACCACCAGGACACAACAACTCTTCACTAACTAACTCAAAACTTGCTCATTGCTATTGAGTTGAAACCAACCTGTAGTTGACCCTTCAGCAAGTTTTCAGATGCTGTAAATCTTATGAGAGAAGATTGTGCATCTGTTTCCCTCAGAACATGTAGCAGATTCAAACTGCCTGTCTTTGGGTTACTACAGAGTTCTTCTACCAAGTAAGTTCTTTCACTAACTAATTAAATTCAATTAATTAAATATATCCATTTTTCTTCCTCCTTCAACATTATATTGCTGTGTTACATGTTGGTTTGTTTATTTTTAATTATTTAAATGGCACTCAAGATCTCATGATCTTTTATTAAAAAATAAAATTGTGAACAGAACCACAGTGTAGTAACTCATGTATGACATCTAGGAGCTGAAGACGTAGTATTAAAACAAATCACTGAATTCTGTAAATTGCTAATTTTCACTTTTCACTCCAATTTTGTCAAGATTTCTTCCAAGTATAGTTTGGTATAATACAGGAAAGAAATACTTGTTAACAATTTGGTGGTAAAATTACTAATCATAAAAAAATAAGATCAGTTTACATTTTAATATGAGTAACTTTCATCCACTATTCCATGATAGCAACTCAACTGAAATCTTTGGAAAGACCTTTTAGGAAGGTGTGTTCAAGATACCATTGTTTGGAAAAAAGAAAATATACTTACGCAGAGCCCTTGTAACATCAGCATTATTGATTTTCACCTTAACGGAAACTTTCAAAAGATTTTCTTTCAAACTATAAATCAAAGCGGGTATACAAATCATCTAGATTCTTACTAAATGAAAAGAATATGTGATATAATTGAAAAGATCAAGTTAGAGTTGTGTAAGCAGCATTCTTACAATTGATTATCCTAAGGAAACTTAATCATTTAAGAGCTGTTAGACTGTAAGAAGCTGATTTTCCTCCTCAACAATGGGGGCTACTTTTACACAGCATCATAAATGTTGACAGCATTATGTTAATCATGAAACTTGATTTCTCTTTCATTCAGAGAATCCAATAGAAATATGGATTGTACAAATATATTTAAAATGAATGCACCCAGAAGTTGAAACAATGAGACCAGAGACTCTATTACTATGAGTTAGTAATGGGTCTGATTTCAATATTCAATTTTACATTAAAGAAGCAAAAATAAAAAGATTAATATTTTGAATCAATATAAATTACAATGTTAAAAAAATCAAGAAAGACAATAGCATCACATATGATTAAATTCTTTTATCAGAAAAAATAGAAACAAAATAGAAAATAATTATTATGTATATATCTGGGGTAAAGCCTCATCGTGGTGAGTAGCTAATACAATTGCTTGTAAGAAGGTGATTAAGGGTCTTAGCTATCCAAGGATGCCCTAGACTTTAATGATTGATTTAGCAAAATCAACATTGTCCTATTTTTACTTTCAAAAGTATTCATTATAATACAATAGAGTATGGTTGTAATACTTCGAAGTTCCCTCCCAAATTCAAGAATCTGTGGATCACATATGTAATTTGTCTGTCTTATACAAAAGAAAACCCAAGTTTATATGTACTTAGATTACATTATTTTAGAACCTATGTTAGAGGCAACTTTGAAGTATTATACTTCACAAATCTATGCTCTATGTCAAATGTTGCTGTTAGATCATTTCATAAAATGAGTTTAAATTAGAAAAAATTTCATTCCTTGTAGCTGCATTATTTATAAAATAAAAATATACTTTAGTTGGGAATTTTAGATGCCTCTCCCTCAATCCAAAATGAATTCTCATGTGACAGTGGTTAAATATTTATCCACTGAAAGTTAGCTGATTTGAATACACCAGCAACTTCAACTGAAAAGCAAATTCAAGTCTCCAATTTTAATACGGAATTGTGGGCAAAATCTTGAAGGATCCATGAAACATCAAAAGAAGATGGAGGGAATGTAGAGTAATTGTACCAAAAAGAACAGACTCATAAAAAAAACCATTTCAGGATCTTATCATCTGGAGCCAGTGGTGGTGAGGAAGGATTCAAGCTGCACTAAAGGGGTTGGAAAATAAATAAGGCCCCAGAAAGTGATAGTACAGCAATTGACATGTTTCAACAAACTGATGCAGCCTTGCACGTGCTCACCAGACTATGCTAAGAAATTTTCAAAATAGCTACCTGGTCAACTGACGGGAAGAGCTCAATACTTGTCCTAATTCCCAAAAAAGGTTATCCAATAGAATGTAGAAAACATCAAACAATTTCACTGTTTTGAAAGTGGATGCCACTCCTGCTTCCAAGCTTGCTTTAATTGGGGAGCTCCATCAAACACAGTCCGCCATGGGTAACCACTATTGCATTTGACACATCAGTGTTCAGCATACATCACTAGAGAGCTGCTATAAATTCAGGTTGGATTTAGAAGATACCAGGACACCAGAGATACCTTTGCTGATGTCAGATTGGTCTTGGCTGAATATAGAGATTAACAGATGATTTTATTGTTTTATTGATTATGTTTTATTGATTATGCAAAAGCATTTCAGTGTAAGGATCATAACAAACTATGGCTACCATGGAGAAAAATTAGAATTCCACAACAATTAATTGTGCTTATATGAAACATTTTATTTCATCCAGGAAGAGTGCAAATGGTCATTACAAAGAAAAAGAGGAAGAAAAGACCAAAATGGATGTCAAAAGAAACTGTGAAGATTGCACTGGAGC
>NW_006399773.1:24759049-24765613 GCF_000299155.1 Elephantulus edwardii
GCCAAGCTACTCCTTGGAGGCAAGGATTCTGGGGCTTCGTTTGACATACTTTGGGCATGTTGCAAGGAGGGCCAGGTCCTTGGAGAGGGACATCATGCTTGGGAGAGTGGAAGGACGGCGCAAGAGGGGAAGACCCTCTATGAGATGGATTGATTCAGTGACTGGGGTAATCGGGATTGGTGTGTCAGAGGCAGTGTGATTGGCACAGGATTGAGCAGGGTTTAGGGCTGTTGTACATAGGGTCGCCATGAGTCGCAAGTGACTCGATGGCACACAACAACAACAACATATGAAATATTTATTAAACCAAGAAGATTTTTTCTGAGTAAAGCAGGATTTTAAAACAAGAAAGGTATGTGACAGGACTGTATTATATCTCCATATCTGTTCATTGCCACACAAATCACTATACAGAATGTCATTTATGAAGAATTTCACATGAACATTCTAGACAAATTAATCAACAAACTGCATTATGCATATGACATAACCTTGCTTGCTAAAAGTGAAGAGGACTTGAAACACTTGTTGCAAAAAAAAATCAGAGTACAGCCTTCAATGTGGATTATATGTCAGAGTTAAGAAGCCAAAAATACTCTCTGAGAGGCCAATATATAACATCATGATAGATGGAGACAAGATTGACACTGTTAATGATTTAATCTTGCAGATATCGACAATCAACACATTTAGCACCATCAGTCAAGAAGTCAAAAGACATTTCATTGGATAAGTTTGTGGTTAAGGACCTTTTAAAGGTTTTAAAGGTTTTATGGAGCAATGATATCAGTTTCAAGACTAAGGAGCAGCTGTTTCAAGCTATGATATTTTCAATTACTTTTTATGCATCTGAAAGTTGGACAAAGACTAAAGATTGTAGGAGCAGCATTGATACCTTTGAGTTGTGGTGTTTGGGAAGAGTATTAAACCATAGTTAATGTTGTTATTGTTATGTGCCATTGAGTTGCCTGAGGCCCATTGTAACCCTATCTATGTACTACAGCTCTGAAACCTGCCCTGTCCTAGGTCAGTCTCATTGACTCTGATATACCTAACCCCATTGCCCCAGTTACGATATCAATCATTTCCATGGTCTTCGTCTTCTGCACTGTCCATCAATCCTTCCAAGCATGATGTCCTTCTTCAAGGACCAGTTTTTCCTGGCCATAAACCCAAATAATGTGAGACAGAGATTCAAAATTCTTGCCTCCAAGGAAAAACTTGGATTCACTCTCTCCAAGACAGAATTAATTGTTTTCTCCAGAGTCCATAGTATGTTCAATACTCTTTTCCAGAACTGCAACTCAAAGGCATCAATTCTTCTGTCATTGTCCACCTCTCCGATGCATACTATGTAATTGCAAAGACCATGATCTGGATCAGGCAAAGCTTAGCCCCTAAACTGATATTGTTGCTTCTCAGTACTCTGCAGAGGTCCGTGATAGCAGATTTTTCCAGTGCATTTTGTCTTTTTATTTCCTGACTGCTAGTGCCAAGAGTGTTGGTTGTGGAGCTGAGCAAGCTGTACCTGTTTACAACCTCAATCTTTTCCCCATCCATCATGGGCTGCTAGTTGACCTAGTGGTGAAAATCTTTGTCTTCTTGATATTCAATCCATATTAAAGACTACAGTCCTTGACTTTCTGCAGTAAGCACTTTAGGTCTTCTTCAGTTTCAGCAAGTAAGGTTGTGTCATCTGCATAACTTAGGGTTTCGATGAGTCTTCCTCTAATCCTAATGTCACATTCCTCCTCATAAAGCTCAGCCTCCTGAATGTTGTGTTGTGCATATAGATTGAAAAGGTATGGAGACAGGACACATCCCTGATGCACTCCTTTCTTGGTCTTGAATGATGAAGTGTTTCCTTTCTTTGTTCAAGGACTGCTTCCTGGTTCAAGTGTGGACATGTGAATGCTAAATGTGCTTTTGTTTAGGTGTTTTGGTTTTTTGTTTGTTTTTTTTTTAAATTAACCTATGATGGTAAGTGGAAGATATGAGAAATATTTTTAAAAACTTTTTATGATTATTTGAGTAAAAATTTATAGACTAAATGAGTTTTCCACTCAATAATTCATAAACATTTTGTTTTGAGCCATTCATTACAATCCCATGGCATAACAGCACTCATCCACTAACTTCCAATATTTATGGCTTTCATTTATTTCTTTAATATCCATTTCTTCCTTCTGAACTTTGTTTTTTGGCAAATTATGTCCTTTTAAGGGCTCTAAAAAGAGCCATTATACCTTCCCAATTTTATTGTTCTATATTCCTATTACAACAAACTGTGTCTGACTCTGAGAAGTATAGGAATCCCAGAACACTTGATTGTGCTTATGCGAAACCTATACTTACTGGAGGCAGTTATCGGAACAGAACAAGGAAACACTGCATGGTTCAAAATTGGGAATGGTGTGCACCAGGGATGTGTCTTAGTATCTTCTCAATCTATATGTGGAACAGATTTATCTGGGAGTCTGGGCTCTATGAGGAGAAATGTAACATCAGGATTGGAGGTAGACTTATCAATAATCTGCATTATGCAGATGACACACCCTGCTTGCTGAAACCGAGAAGGACCTAAGTGTTTGCTGTAGAAGGTCAAGGACTGCAGCCTTCAGTATGGATTGAAGCTCAACATCAAGAAAACGAGGATTCTCACCACTTGGCTGATTGGCAGCATCATGATGGATGGTGAAGAAATTGAAATTTTTAACTGCTTCAGTTTGCTTGGCTCTACAATCAACACTCTCAGTACCAGCAGCCAGGAAATCAAAAGATGAGTTGCATTGGGAAAATCTGCTGTCAGAGGCCTCTCCAAAGTACTGAAGTGTAAAAATGTCAGTCTGGAGACTTTAGTGCGCTAAATACAGGTCATGGTCTTTGCAATTACTTACTATGCATCAGAAAGCTGGACAATGACTATGGATGATAGAAGGAGAAGTGATGCCTTTGGGCAGTACTGGAGAAGATTATTGACTATACCATGGACTATTGGGAAAATAAACATGTTTGACCTGGAGAAGGTGAAGCCAGGCTGCTCCCTAGAGGCAAGGATTTTGAACTTTGTCTGACATACTTTGGACATGTTGCAAGGAAGGAGCAGTGCTTGGAGAGGGATGGCATGCTTGGGAGGAACAGCGAAGGAGAGAAAGATCCTCTATAAGATGGATTGATTCAGTGACCGGGGTAATGGAGGTAGGTGTAGTAGAGAAAATAAGATTGTCACAGGATAAAGCAGGGTTTGGGCTGTTGTACATATGGTCACTATGAGTCAAAGATGACTAACAATATCAACAATATTCAAATTATTTGGCTCAAAATTGGGCCAGAGGTGTTTTCAATTCCAGGCTTGGAAGACAAATAAGATTCAATTGACATCAATCTAACCAATATATCTGGTATTTATTTTTCCTGTTATTTTGAGATTTGTTTCCGTTTTATTCAGAAGTTTTTAATATAGTGGTTGCAAGACATTTAATTTTTCTGATTTCAGAATTATAGTATCCAAAGTCCTTATTATCCATTAGGTTAACTGTTTCTATGTAGCTTTTTACTTTTCTTCTTTTTTATCTGCTATGGATGGGAGATGTCAATATTTGTGTCTTACATGTGTACCATCGAGTCAGAACTGACCCATTGTTGATCCTCCGGCAGGTTTTCAGAGGCAGTTAATTGTGTGGGAGGCGATTGCTCATCCTCTCATGGAGCAGCTGGTGGATTTGAACCACATTACTTCAGGATTGCAGCACAGTGTCTTGCCTCTAGGCTACATTATATAATCCCTCCCAAAGTTTTAAGACCTCTGTTGCTACTTACTAAAATGTAGGATATTCCCCTCCCCAGGCTATACTGTGACCATTAATCTTAATGTCCCCCAGGACTATGATTCTGAGACCTCAGCCTAACAACATATTTAGATAAAAATGGTAAAGAATATTTTATAATTTGTTCTCTAGTATGATCTATGATAGTCATAGGAGTATTTTCAGTATGCTCTGTCAAATCTGCATAAATCATAGATGTAATCCATTCACGTCCCCGCTTTTTTTCAACTTATATGTTTTCTTATTTACTAGTATAATAGATGATTGTTACTACTTTTACTACTGTTTGTGTAATAATATTTCTGTTATCTTTCAGTTTTATGTTCCTCCTAGTATCTTCTCATGATTTGATAATTCTGTATAAACCTCTCCAATTTTGTATATTGTCTTCTCCTTCACCCAAGTTAATATGTCTCCCTCTAGGTAAAAGATTTGTTCTTATTTTCTCCTATAACCCCAGTAACAAAAGTGTACTGCTTCCTACACAAAAGTCTTTTCTTGACTTTTTATATGAATGGTCTCACACAACATTCATACTTTCATGATTGTATAATTTTATTTATCATAACGTCTTTTAGTTTCATTCATTGCATGTGTCATTTCTGTTATTCATAGTGGTTCTTTGAATCTGTATAATACTCTATTGGGTGTATATATCATATCATATATCATATCATATTTATCGCTCACATGTTTGAGCACATATGTTGTTTCTGTATTTTTCCTAATGTGAATATTTTTATAATGAACATTTGTGAACACAAATATATTTGTGTCAAAGTTCTTACTTCTATTGAATATATATATATATATATATATAATCTTAGTGGTATTGTTGGATCATACAGTGTTTCTATTTTCAATTTTTTAATGAAACATACTGTACTAAAAAATCTGGAGGCTAAATACCTGTCCAACTGAATGGAAAATATCCATGTATGTTCCCACTCCAACAAAAGGTGACTACACAGAGTGTGGAAATTTTTGAACAGTATCACTAATATCACATGCAAGCAAATTCCTATTGAAGATTATCCAAAAATGACTGGAACAGTACATCAACAGAGAACTATTAGAAGTACAAGCTCTGTTTAGATGAAGCCATGTCAATGTCAGAAGGATCTTGTCTGACAGATACCAAATGTGTATCTGTGTTTCATTGACTGTGCTCTTTAATCTTTAATCTTATCCTGCTGCCGCTTTTCGGCTCATCTGTTAGCTCTATGTTTTTTGAAGGTGTATACTGAAAGCCTTCCCCCAGGTACTATTTCTTTTCTATTTTTTTAAAAAGTATACCACTTTACTATGTAGATCATATTCTGGACTCCTGTCATGTAAATAATACCTAATCATAAATCTCTTTTAGACAGTTCTCTCCCTCATCTGTTTCAATGCATTGTATGTTATTTATCCCTTCTTTCCTTTTTTTTAAAATTTTTTTATCCCCTCTTATCTTTTTCCCCCCAAACCCAACGTCAATCCTGTTTTATAACAGTGGCATAATGCAGTATTTGTCCTTTTGTGACTGAGATATTTCACTCAACATAATGTCCTCCAGTGTCACACATTTTGTATAACATTTCATGAGTTCCCTATTTTTCAATGCTGCATAGTATTCCATTGTGTGGATATACTACAGCTTCTCTATCCATTTGTTGATGGGTACTTGGGTTGTTTCCAACTCTGCTATTGTGAACAAAGCAGCAATAAACATAGGTGTACATTTATCTGCTTGGGTGGCAGTTCAGGTTTCTTTAAAGTATATTCCCAGTAGTGGAATTGCTGGGTCAAATGGTATTTCTATTTGCAACTTTTTGAGAAAGCATCATACAGCCTTCCATAGTGGCTGCACAATTTTACACTCCCACCAGCAGTGAATAAGGGTTTCAGTTTCTTCACAACCTCACCAGCACTTGTTGTTTTGCTGCTCTGTTGAATTTTGCTATTGTTACTGGGGTGAGATGATATCTCATAGTTGTTTTGCCCACATACTATTTTACATCCCCTTAAAATTATATCATGTACATATTGTAGGAAGTCAATAAATCTCACAGTCTTTATGCCACACTCTTATTCATATAGTAATATAGTACAAGTTCTCAAATTATTTACTCAACCTACAGATTGAGCAAGTATAACTAAGAGATACAACCATGATGCACACTTTTCCTGATTTTAAACTATGAAGTAACCCAATTTTCTCCTTGGAAAACATTTCCTGGTCGGTGCACACGTTCCACATGATCACAATTAAGGTTTTTTGTAATTCTCATTCTTCACAGTGTTATCCATAATTTATCATGATCTGCAAGATCAAATGTTTTTGCATAATAAGTAAGATACATAATTCTGATATTCTTTAAAATCATTCTAATCTTCTTTGTCTTCAGCCAATACCAACAGAAATAATTGATGATACTGCTCACTGTATGGTCTCTTTTGAATTCAGTTTGACTATGGGTAGCTCCTCAGTTTACACTGCTACAACTTGTGTTTATCTTCAGCAAAATGTTACTTCTGTTTCATATTAATATTTGTTAATTTACACAGAATATGGATAAATTTTCTTTGTAATTGGCATATCTAACTCATATAATTTATATCTATATCTATCTATATCCTGTATATCTTCTAGTTAAGTAACCATACATGTATTTCAAATATTTTGTCGTAAACAAGTGAACAACTTCAGTACTTTTTATCTTATTGAAATATTTCAGTTGATGTACTGTAAATT
>NW_006399773.1:24769913-24770975 GCF_000299155.1 Elephantulus edwardii
TTCCATCTTCTTTTAATACTTCCTGGATCATTTAATATTCTGCCTAAAGCATCCTTGATTATAGCAACTCAAGGTTTGATTTTTTTCTTCATTTCCTTGAGGTTAAGAAATGCTGAGCGAGTTCTGCCCTTTTGATTTTCTGACTCCAGCTCCTTCCACATTTCATTGTAATATTTTGCTTTGTCATCCCGTGCTTCCCTTTAGAATATTCTTCTGTTCAGCTCTTTAGTATCTTGAATTCTTGCTTGTGCTTTGGCTTCGCTGTGCTCTAGTGCAATCTTCAGAGTATCTTCTGACATCCATATTGGTCTTTTCTTCCTCTTCTGTCTTTGTAACGACCATTTGCACTCTTCCTGGATGATACCTTTGACATCCTCCCACAACTCATCAGGTCTTCGATCATTAGCGTTCAAGACCTCAAACCTGTTCCTAAGATGGTTCTGAAATTCAGGTGGGATGAACTCAAAGTCATATTTTGTTTCCCATGGATTTGGTTTAATTTTCCTCAGATTCAGCTTGAAGTTGCATATGAGTAGCTGATGGTCTGCTCCACAATCAGCTCCTGGCCTTGTCTTCACAGCTGATATTGAGCTTCTCCAGCAGTTTTTTTTCCGCAGATATAATCAATCTTATTCCTATGCATACCATCAGGTGAAATTCACGTGTATAACCTGCGTTTATGTTTCTTATAAAACGTATTTGCAATGAATTGGTCTTTGTGCAAAACTCAATCATTCTATCTCCAGCTTCATTTCTCTCACCAAGTCCATGTTTTCCAACTACTGATTCTTCTTCTCTATTCCCAACGTTTGCATTCCAGTCTCCTATTATTATCAAAGCATCTTGATTGCATGTTCAATCGATCTCCGACTGTAAAAGTTGATAGAAATCATCTATTTCTTCTTCTTTGTCTCTGGTTGTTGGTGCATATATCTGAATGATAGTGGTATTCACTGGACTTTCTTGTACATGTATGGATATTATTCTGTAATTCACAATGTTGTATTTCAAGACGGATCTAGAAATTACTTTTTTAACTATGAAAGCAACTCCATTTTCCTT
>NW_006399773.1:24771075-24781939 GCF_000299155.1 Elephantulus edwardii
TGGCACTGTATATCAGTAAGACTTTCTTTTCCTGACACAGGCCCTAAACTGGCAACAATAGCTGCCCCAATAATTTTGGCCATTGTCTGGTCTTTTCTGAAAGAAAGGGATTCTATATTATCCCTGGAATTCTATAAAGAGGAAACAGGCAAAAAATAAATTATAATTTTTGTTCTAAAAAAAAAAAGAAGAATTAATCCTGAAAAAGGTGGGTCATTAAAAGTGATAGAGCATCGGAAGTCAAGATAAATCTAGTTCAGAGAAAGGTTAAAGCTTTTGCGAACTGAAAGGAAGGGACTATGGCCATTAATATGTGAAAAGACAGAAGTTTAGTTTTTTAGTGGTTCTAAGAGTTAGATCATTGGCACTAGACTGTAGAATTTCCACCATATTGATTGTTCAAGAAATTAGACAAGAAAAATAGGTATTATTTTCAAGCCTAGAATGACAATTTATTTTCAAAATTGTGTTGTTTTTTTACTAAACCACTTGTGATGTGTGTGTGTGTGTGTGTGTGTGTGTGTGTGTATTCTGGTTGCTTAGTAATTTGAACAACTTTTTTGAGCTTCCAAGAAGAATAGCAAGCGAGCTGAAACACTAAGAGGATTGAATCCTGATCTAAAGTGAGGATTTTTATTTATATACCAATTATTTCTTAATTTAAAAATGCAAAGGCTGTCCTATTCTTTTTTACTCACATGCAATTGATTCAATTATCTTACCTGCTAAAATTCTATTAAGGTATTAAATGATTTTCTTCTCAGAAATAAGAATAAGCAGAAAAGAAATACAGTATGATGGATAATTTTGAGTCTAAAAGATTATACAATAAGAAAAGTAATTTTTAATATAGTGTCCTGATCATCAACCTTGGGCAAAGTATCCATGTGTACCATTTTGTTGAAGCTGTCTTGATTTCTGGATGTTGATCCAACATCTTATCCCCAAAATATCCCTTTTCTTTTAAAAAGTATACTGGTTTATTGTTTGCATGTTTCTTCTTCTTGTTGTTGTTGTGTGCCATTAAATCACCAGAGACTCATAGCAACCCTATGTACGACATCCCTGAACTCTGCTCTATCCTGTGCCAATCTGTGTCTCTGACACACCTACCGGCATTACCCCACTCACGAAATCAATCTATCTCATTGAGGGTCTTCTCTTCCTGCGTTATCTCTCCACCCTCCCAAGCATGGCGTCCCTTTCCAAGGACTGATTCCTCCTTGAAACATTTCCAAATTATGTTAAATGAAGCTTCAGAATTCTGACATTCAAGGAGCAGCCTTGTTTAACTCTCTCCGGGATGAACCTGTTTGTTCTCCTAGCAGTCCATGGTATATTAAATACTCTTCTTCAACACCACAGCTCAAAGGCATCAATTCTCTGATGCACAGTAAGTGATTGTGAAGAGCATGGCCTATATCTGGCACACGTTAGTCTTCAGACTGACATCATTGCTTGTCAGTACTTAGATAATATAATATTCTCCTAAGATAGTATAGAGAAAAGAGAAAAACAAAACAAAAATGCGAACCAGTTGCAAAATATTACAAGGAAGAATTTTTTTTTACATTATATAGTTTCACTATATGAATCAATTATCCCTTTGGAAGCAGTTATCTGTCTCTTGAGCATAACATATTTTCCCAATATTGCGTGGATGTCCCCTGACAGTGGAATTCGTATCTAAGGCTCTTAGGAGCTTTCTCAATGTGCTTATATTTTCTATATTGTTCTTGGAGTCACTATTGTAATTAACTCAATGCATCTAACAATGGCAACAACAACAAATAAATATTTAAGAAATAAATAGATGATTAAACAAGCTCAAACTCTGTTAAAAGTTTAGTTCTAAATGCCAAAAAAATTCATCTTAATTGTGAATAAGTTGATACTTGTCATTACAGTGGTTTTAAATTAAATTGTATCATAATTAAATGCAAAGGTCATGGCATTATCCTATAACCATCTTCCCAAAGTCACATCTGAAATTATTTATGCCTCTAAAAATAGACTTAGGACTGATAATAATTCGTCGTTCAGCTTAGTCTTTTGTGGAAAGAAGATCATTGTAATGAAAACTGAGGTGATTTAAATGACCTGAGAGAAATTCCTTCTTATGCTTTATTTAATGAAGAGATTTTAAATAGAAATTTTTAAAATAGTCATATGAATATACAACAATGGAAAACAATTATAAAGCAACATGGGAAGTTCATAGACTTTTCCCTGTGAAACAGAAATTTTTTAAAACAGAGTTAAAAAGAATATTTCAGAAGATGCAAATATCACTATTTCATTGTCTCCTAAGCACTGGAATTGTTTAAACAGAAGCAAATACTAATTAAGATTTCATTTCTGCCAAGCAATATTTACTGTGGTTGAGCTGAATGAGTTTTAAAGCATCTCAATCTCATTTCCCTGTTAAGATCTTTATGCAGACTCCTAGGTTTCTCAGATTTCATCAGATTCAGCTCCCTCTCCAGGTTCCTCCAGTAGAGAAGAAACACATTTGGTACTCCACGATCTCAAGAGATTATTAATCTATTAAAATGTTCTTGCCCTCCCCCAACTTCCCTGTCTATGACAATAATTATGATAGCTGTTGCGGAGTCGTGTTACTGTTAAAATATGGCAATAATTATGATGGAATTAAATTCTCTTCCCCTATGTATAAAAGTATCACTTCTTTTGAAGCTATTGGATAAGATCTACTTATTTTTAGCAGTCAGGACTATGCATCACTCTTAAATTTACTGTAAATCTTCTAATAATTAATAAATGCTATGGCTCAGTTTTTAAGAAATGAATTTATATGAATTATGAGACACCTGTAACTGAATTAATTTTTCTTTTTTCCTCAGCTATAAAGCTAAAGGAAATGATAAATATGTAAATGATAATAAAAGTTCTCTTTAAAATACTTGCTGTTTAAGGTTGGCTTTATATTTAATGGATTTATTAATTAAAATAGTATTCAATTGCCATTTTCAAGAGGTCAGTATTTTGTCAGATTTGTTTACAGAGATATAATTTTGTGTTCTAAGGCAGCTTTTTATTGTAGAATTAGAATAATTTGTTTAAGAAGACAAAATTTAAAAAATTTAAATAAACAAACATAAAAGCTTATGATTACCAAAACAATTTTATAGTGTATCCATCAAGTTATTGTTGTTTGGCTTTACCAAGTTGGAACAGAACCATAGCTGACCCTATGTATAGTGGGTTTTCAGAGGCAATAAATCACACAGGAGAAGACTGTTCATTTTTCTCCTGTGGACTGCTAGCTGCTGGATTCAAATGACATCACTTTGGCTTGACAAAACAGCTCCTATCACTCACTAAGCCACCAGAATTCCCTATAGACATTTAGAACATTGCTGTATTTACAACACTCCCAAACACACACACACTCTTCCACTACTATCCAGTCAATCATGATGCATAGCTACCCTATCACATCAAGTCAAGTAATTTCTCTGGAGTTGGGACCTAGTCATTACTGACATTCCAAGTTTTTTGGAAGCTGTAAATTAAAGGGAGAAAGGAGGTTGTCTAACTTTCTCCTGCATAGCCCCTTGCAGATTCAACCTTTCAGAGAATTATGGACTTTGTTCTATGCAAAATAGAAAAAAAAATACTTAATATTCTAAGGACTTTAGAATAGAAGATATACTATTTACAATTTTATTCATTTCTATAACTGATCCTTTATCTCTAAAATTTTATTTTTATAAACACAGAAGATAAGAATAAAAGCAATTTGACTTTCTCAACTGTGTAGGTAGTTCAAGATTTCATTTGAAATCTATATCTATATACAGGGGAGCACTGGTGGCCTAGTGGCAAGAAGCTACACTACAGTCCCAAAGTCACGTAGTTCTAATCCAACAGCTGTTCCCAGGAAGAAGGATGAGCAATCTCTTCCTGTGTCATTAACTACCTCTGAAAACCTGTCAAGATGGTCAGCCATGGGTTGGTTCTGACTCAGTGGCACACAACACCAACACCACCTCAATTATATAAATCAGATAAATAAGAGAAAGAAAACACTAATTTTATTTGCTTTTTATTCTTTACTCCATACCTTGAAGGAAAAGGTCAGTGATTGTTTGAATAAAGAAAGTATGCCTCAAATAGAATTTTGACTAAACAAATTCCATACAAAACTAGAGTGTGAAATTTTAAACAGATGAGGAGGGGGAAAGTATGAGACTGGGGCAGAGTGCTATTTTAAAGAGCAACTACCTAAAATGCGTCCATTGCTGAAGTCACTGTATCAGTCTATATTATTGGGCGTCTTCCACTCCTTCATTGACCTTCCAGTGGGCTTTAGTGTGTCAGAGATGATAAGAATGGCACAAGAATAGAACATTGTTCAGGTCAGCTGTTCATAGAGTTGCTAGGACTTGACTTGATAGCACCTAACAACAATAAGACCAGTCAGAAGCTGGGCTGCAGTCCCAAAGACATGGAGTTCAAATCCACCAACTGCTCCATGGGAGAAGGACAATCTCCTTCAGTACCATTAGCAGCCTCTGAAAAACCACTGGAGGGTCAGATATGAGTCAATTCTGACTTGACAGCGTGCAGCAACCATCATCTTTGGTAATATATCTATTGACTCATTTAATATTTAACGTTCCTTAACCAAAAATAAATAAATAAATAAATTCTTGCCTATTCTCAAATCTTTTTTTTATTTTAAAATTTTATTCTGATATATTTACAAAGTTTGAATACATTGTTTTCTACAAATGATCCAATGTTGTTGTTTTCTGTTGTTCGGTACCAACAATTAGAGTATGACTCATAGTGACCCAATGAACAACAAATCTGAATCCTGTACCAACCTAACAATCTCTGGAAGACTTGGGCCTATTTTTGCAGTCACTGTGTCAATTCAACTAATTGAGTGTCTTCCTCTTATTCTCCATTGTCCTTCCATCTTTCCAAGCCTGGTGTTCTTCTCTAAGGAACAGCCTCTCTTAGCAACATCCTCAAAGTATGCAAGTAGAAGCTTTACTATCTTTTGGAGAAAAGGCACTTTGGCTGCACCTTCTCCAAGCTATATGTTTGTTCTTTAGGCAATCCATTTGATATTTAGTATTCTTCTTCAACACCACAACTCAAAGTCATCACTTCTCCAACTAAGGTGTGCCAGCCGGATGTCATTGCTCTTTAGTACTCTTGAGAGGTCCCTCATAGCTGACTTTCCCAATGAAATTCCAAATATACCAAAGGTATATATTGTGGTTCTGGAGAAGAATATTGAATGTACCATGGACTGCCAAGAAAACAAATAGATTCATCCTATAGAGGGTTAAATCAGGCTGCTCCTTGGAGGCAAGGATTCTGGGGCTTCACCTGACATACTTTGGACATGTTGTAAGGAGAGACAGGTCTTTAGAGAGGGACACATGTTGGGCAGAGTGAAGGAACAGCGCAGGAGGGGAAGACCCTCTATGAGGTGGATTGATTCAGTGACTGGGGTAATCGGGATGGATGTGTCAGAGGCAATGAGACTGGCACAGGATAGAGCAGGGTTTAGAGTAAATAGGGTCACTATGAGTCGCAAACGACTCGATGGCACATAGCAACAACAACAACAACCAAAGGTAATTGATTCCTCCAATTCTGATGCCATATTCTTCTTGATAAAGTCCAGTTTCTTGGTTAATGTCAGTCATAGGAACCCATTAAAATGTATCTCTAGTGTGTACTTGAAATCTTTAATCTCTTTTTTTCCCCTTTCCAAGCATCTTTTTAAATATATTTTTAAATCTTTATTTTTAGTGAAGGTTTACTAACAGACTGGTTTTGATGCATTCATTTATGCACATCTTTAAGGATATGGAAGAGTCAGATAAGAAGATATATTGACTCTCCAGCATTTCACAGTAAATGGATCGTGATAATATGGCAGCAATTGTCAAGGATTTTACATTTCCCTATTTTGTATTTTCTTTGAAATCATAAATTAACTATAAGCCTTTATACTCAAATGCCCCAAGTGTTTGTGTAGGGAGTCCAGGAGGAATTTCAAATAGGGAAAGAATATTCTGAGGTTTAACTGGATATTGAGGTGAAGCTCAGAGACACCCTGAGCAGTACTAATTTTAAAGAGGAGAGGAACTTGTTGGAACGTTTGGCCTGAGGCAAGGCTGAAAGGAGCCCCCTGGGAACTGGCCAATATCTGCAAGTGGCCCTCAGCTACACTGTAGAAAGGCCTGCGTGTTTCCCAAACAGACCACCTTGGAGAGTGAATACAACTTTGCTTGGGGCTTGCCTTAGTTAACACAAAGAACTCAGTCTCAAAGGAGGAGAATTTAGCTCAATTTTGTCAGGGAAAAACTTCCTGGTGATAAAGGGAGTAAGAACTCATGTCTTCTAAGCAACTACTTCTAAAGGAAGGTCAGACAGAAGGATCAAGCTTCATCAAACAAGAGAGGAATATATCTAGCAAGGAACTTCCTGAAACAGTGAATGAAACGGAAACTGAACTGAAAAAGTAAGCTTAAAGTTCAGCTACAAAAAGAGATCTAATGGAGAGGGAGCCTCAGCTATCATTAACAAGCAGTTGCTTTACAAATGATAGATTAACATTATCTCGATACTTTAGAAGGAGTTCTAGTGTTCACTATACATTCTTAGGTGCTTATCTGGAGCAAGATTTTATTTTTTGTTCTAAACTTTTTTATTATTAGTTTCATATATGTACAGTAACTAGTAAGATGAAATAGCAATCATAAGATTTTTTTATAAAGACAATCTAAAATCAATAGTTACTTTGACTAAACCAATGCAAAATATTTCATATATTCAGACCTAGATGATTAACACAAATAATTAGTTGACTGCAAGGCTACCTTAACTAAAGAGGGAATAATGATTGAAGTACTTCTTAAAGTTAGGATATGAATAAAGTACTCTGTTGATATATAGTTCAGTGTTAAAATCACAATATCTATAAAATTGTATCAATTTATGTGATCTTGATCAGACATAATTTTCAAATAACACATGTATAAACATAGGCAAAACAGTAATACCTGAAGAACTATTACCAAGCCATGCTTATTGTGATGATGCCAATTCCTATTCACAGTGATGCTATTTTCTAGGAAAAAAAGTATGTCTTTGGCTAACTTCTAGGAAGAGAACAGGAAGATTTGCTTGGTGTCAGTAATTAAGTAATTTGCAGCAAGAAGCTCCCTGAAATAATGAATATAACTAAATTTTAAGGTGACCTGGAGAGACAGCAGACTGTTAAAAGTTTAAGTAATGGGTGAAAGGGCCTCATAAGAACTCAATTCAAAATATGAAATTTTACTAAAATAATCAAGCAGGAATTAATATTTCACTGTGTAAATCACAAGCTCAGGGTTTATTTGTAGAGAATTATAAATTATCATTAGAGATGGCCACAGAAGTCATGGACATGATAAGGCCTTCAGAAAAATAAGGAGAGTAAATTAGAGTAATAGTAGTAATAATGGCACCACTAGAAGTCAAAAAGCATTTCAGTTGATGAGATCGAAGAAGACAGTGGAGGTAACAAAAACAGCTGCAGCAGCATGTGTGCTGGTCTTATTACTGAATGCAAGGAGTTCTTTCTGTAGTCAAGTGCCAATAAGACAGATAGATGGCAATGTCTATAAGCACTTATTACAGATCTAAGAGGACAGTGATTTCCCTTCAAAAACTGCTTCTCCACCTGGGAGTCATCACTGAATGTTTTATACTAAGGTTCAGTTGGTTTTGGTCAAACAATCTTCTAACTGGTATAGCACTGGTCTGTCCATTTCCTGTAAACTTGTGGTTGCTATGATGCTAAACACTGTGACACTAATGTGTCAAATACTGTTATGGTTACCCATGGTGGACAGTGTTTGGTGGAGCTCTCAGATTAAAACAGGCATGGAAGCCTGAGTGGCATCTACTTCCCAAATAGCTTGCCTCCAGAAACAACGATCTTTAGAGAAATGATGAAAGTTACTCAAGTGTTCAGGTCTTTCTTTCATGGGGTGGCTATGAGTCATCTATGACTCAGTGGCACTTAACCACAACAACAACAACTTCTTCCAACAGTCATTATTTACCTATCTAACTTAGATTAATTTAAGACTTTTAAATTTGGATCTCCACAATTTATATAATTCATAATGATTGAAGACAAAAGAAGAAAATTTAAATAACATCTCTAACTCTGCTACAAAACTTAATAAGGAAATAGGGAGAAAGAAGGAAAAAAATGTTCAAAATTTCAAATCTATGAGACATCAATGCATGTGTTCCTGTTGTTATTTGCTGTTAACTCTTAGTGACCCTGCAAAACAAAACTGTGCTATATGACTTATTAAACCATAGACTTAGATAATGTTTACTAGGTCTTTTCTCTCATGGGGTAGCTGGTGGATTCAAATACTTATCTTGTTTGTTATTAGAATTGTACTTTAGAATTAGAATTGTTGTTGTTGTTTTTACATGCCATTGTAACACTATTAATAAAATCTCTGAACTCTGTTCGATCCTGTGCAATCCTATTCTTCCTGCCACAGCAGAGCTCATTGCAGCAATCATCATGTCAATCCACCTATTTGAGCATCACTTCTTTTTCTCTGACTCTCCAAACATCAAGTCTCTCTTTAAGGAACAACATGCCTGAAGTAAGTAAGGTGAAGTTTTATCATCCTTGCATCCAAAGAACACTCTGGTTGTACTTTCTCCAAGACATATTTGTTTGTTCTTTTGGCAGTTCATGAAGTGTCCAGCATTCTTTCTCCAACACCAACCTCAAAAATATCAACTCTTCTTTTGTCATCCTTATTCTTTGTCCAGTTTTCAAATGCATAGTGATCAGAAAGACAATGGATTGAATCATACACGCATTAGTCCTCAAACTGACGTCACTACTCCTCAATCAATGGAGAGGTCCCTAACTGCAGACCTTCCCATTGCAAACCATGTCCTGATTTTCTGACTACTGATACCAAGGGTGTTAACTGTAGACCCAAATAAAATAAAGTTGTCGACAATCTTTTCTCCAACCATCATGGTGTTGCCTATTGGTCCAGTAGTAAAAATGTTTATTTTCTTGACATTGAGATTCAATCAATATTGAAGGATATATTCTTTTATCTTTTGCAACAAGTGTTTCAAGTCCTCCTCACTTTCAGTAAGCAAGGTTGTGTCATCTTCATATTGCAAGTTATTAATGAATCTGCCTCCGATCTTGATGCCACGTTCTTCATAGAGTCTAGATTCTCAACTAATTAGCCCAGCATACAGAGTGAATAAGCATGGAGACAGAATCCAAACCTGACATGCTCACTTATTAATTTTCCCTTTATCATACATTGTGTTTAATTATTACACCTTATAAAATTGTGCCATCTATGAAGTAATATAAATATCACATGCAAGTGAAATCTTGTTGATGATTATTAAACAGTTACTGGAATGGCCAGAAATTCAAACTAGGTACAGAAGAGACTGTGGGAAGAAAGATATCAATGGTGATGGTGATGTCAGATAAAGAAAATAAAAATTTAAGACTTCAATATGAATTATATCTCAACATCAAGGAAACAAAAATCCTCACCACTGTACCAAGAGACATCATGATAGATGGAGAAAAGATTGCAGTTTTTAATTATTTTATTTAATTAATCCACAATCAACTCCCATACTAGTTGTTGTTGTGTACCTTCAAGTCAGTATTGACTAAAGCTGCCCCTCAGGCAGATTTTCAGAGGTAGTTAATTGCATGGGAGGAGATTGATTAGCCTCCCATGAAGCACCTGGTGACTTTGTAGCTGGTGACTTTGAACATGTATCTTGGGGATTGCAGCACAGCTTCTTGCCATTAGGCTACCAGAGCTCATTTCCCATGCCAGTAGCAGTCAAGATATCAAAGAAAGTATTATGTTGGGCAAATCTGGTGCTAAAAGCAGTAATGCCAATTTAAAGACAAAGGATTGCTTGATCCACATCATGGTGTGGATTTTATGTGTCAGAAAAAGACTAAAGAAGACCAAAGGGAAACTGATGCCTTCAAATTACTTGCTGGTGAAGAGTATTAAATAAATATTCCATGGACTGCCACAAATGCTGGTGTGCTAGTCATAAGAATTTGCATTATCAATCTAAAGGCAGTGGTTCAGTTTCATGGGCTGATTTGTGGGAGAAAGATGGACAATCTCCTCTCCTATAATTTACAACCTCTGAAAACCCACAGAGAGTCACTCCTGGGTGAAACTATGAATCTGTGACACATAACAACACATAAGAGTCACCAGAACAAACAAATCTGCCATAGAGGAAGTGCATGAAAATTGCACCATTTAAAAAAAAAAACAAAAGAAAGTTGCACCATAGAGGAAATGACAGTAAAACTTGGTCACATGTTAAGAGAAGGACTAGTCGTTGGAAGAGGATATCATGCTCAAAAAGGCAGAGGAATAGATTAACACAGTGGACAAGGAGGTTTGAACACAGCTGAGATTGTGATGATGAGATAGACTAGGGCAAAAAGAGTTGCTAGAAGTTATCTATCTACTTGATGAAAACTAAAAACATATCTGTTGTTAAATTATGTGCCATCGAGTTGCTTGCAACTCATAGCGACCCTTTGTACAATAGCCCTAAACCTTGCTCTATCCTGTGCCAATCTCACTGCCTCTGACACACCCATCCCTATTACCCCAGTCACTGAATCAATCCACTCATAGAGGGCCTTCCCCTCCTTCACAGTACCCCCTCATCCCAAGCATGATTGATGTCCCTCTCCAAGGACCTCTCCCTCCTTACATGTCCAAAGTATGTCAGAAGAAGCCTCAGAATCCTTGCCTCCAAGGAGCAG
>NW_006399773.1:24784302-24792769 GCF_000299155.1 Elephantulus edwardii
CCAATCACTAGTGTCTGCTTACAACTGTTCCTCTTCCTTTGTATTTCCATACCTGAAAGCTCAGCCTCAGCTGCCCTTTCTGTTATCTACTTGAGTTCTGTTGTACATAGGGTTTTCTGAGGCCTTCTATTTCAGAAGTCGATAGCCAATCCTTCTTCCTAGTCTGTCTTAATCTGAATTTTCAGATTTAGGAGTATCTTACAGAAAAGCAAAAAAAAAAAATAAATCTTAAAATAGCTCTTTGTAAGTAGATTAACCCTGTCTACCTATTTATTATGTTAACTGTGGGTACTTTTGATCTCTGCTCTTTGGATCTAAGTTTATAAAAAATAGATCCACAGAAAGCTTAAAAGTCTTTGATTCCTTTAAATGGCTCTAAAATAATGGTGACCGGGAATAATACCAGAAAGTGTGTTGTTATAAACAACCAATGGCTATTTGGGATATATAGGGTGTATATAATTTACTTAGTACACTAAGAAACGATTTTTTTTTTTATTTTAATGAAAGCTTACAGAGACTTAGGGTTTCCAGTCATTCATTGTTGCACTTTTCTCCCTACCCACCTTCTCCCCCCAAATTCACCCTTCTTCTTGAAAAGATAGAAAAAGCACTTTCATTGTTATACAATACCACCCCAAGTCCACTCCGCTATGCAGCCTTTATTCTGGACTTCTGTAATGACAAAAATACCCATTCATACATTCCTTTTAAATAGTTCTCTCCCCTATCTGAGAAATGATTTTCTTAAAAAAGGTCTTAAAAATTTCAGAAATAAAGTTTTAGAGAAACTAGAGTAAAGAAATTGTCTTTACCTTTAAACTTCACTTCTGAAGGTCACATGCACAGGTTTAAGGCCAAAGATCTTGGCATCAAGAAGACTGGCTTTACCACTGATTAACTGACCTTTAGTAAGCTTTCTTAGGCTCAGTTTTTTATATATACAAATTTAAATTCCCTCATAGCTTTACTCAGAAGGGGGGGGGGAAAGCCCCCAAATCATGTATTTGTACATAGAAAGAAAATATTTGACTTCACAGGGTAGCTCATAGCAAGCACTTAACATTGAAATTTTTATGTTACTATAAAAAAGTGTACTTTATACACAGAATGTCAAACCATGAACTCTTCTGAGGAATGATACTGACTCAATCTATTTCTCGTTCATAAAATTTTAAAACAATACTCACTATATAGCATTTGTTAAGAGGAACAAAGATTTAGTTTTGTTTTTTTATAACATGACTTTTTTTATAAGTTAATGCACTAGAATAAACAAACAAATCAGTTTCTAAAACTGGTGTTAGTCAGTTCATGATTAAGTTCAACTAATTTTTAGGAGACTTTCTGGATCCTTCAGTACAACTGAAATGTGGTAAATTTTGGAATTTTTTTAAAGGATAAAGAGGTTTTTCAGTAAAGAGGAAAAGAACAGCCATTGCTCTAAGTACACAGTCAAAATCAAGGAACCTATGAAGGACTTGAGAGTGTTCACTATGTAATTCCCTAACCATTTAAAGGTGTTTTTCTAAATATTTTAGACACTGAATTATTTAATCCTTAAACTCAATGCTTTGGGATCAAAACCAAGTTCTAGCTTACTTTTCCAGCAGATGATGCCAGGCTGTAAATTTCACAGGAGATATTCCATCCTTCTTCCTCAGAACTGGTTGTGAGTCTAAATCTCCAGGGTTAGCAGAGTAATTCTCTATGGGTTATATCATAAAAGTTCAATAGTTACCACGTATGTTTGTGGTTGATATTCATTGCAACCCCATGTATAAAAGTATAATAGGCTTGTAGTTTTCTCTGCCATCAATCATATTGGAAAAGATTTTCTCTCTTCTCCCTCAGAAAACTGGTAGATCTGAATCATATGCTTTTGGATTGACACTTCAGCTCCTTACTCTCTAGGCCACCAAATCTCCATTTTCAGGTACTGATAGAGCATATTTATGCCACTGAGGAATACTACTTTATGTATTAATCATGATCATGATTTCTGATCTATAATTGAGAAATAGAGTGTCACCAAGAGACCAAGACACTTGCTTAAGAATGTACAGCACAGCTGATTGTTGTCCCTACACTCTGAGCCAAGGTTGGCTGACTTCAGAATCTGTGTTCCTAACTGTAAACTTTATTTTTTCAAGTCTAGTGGTTGTAATATAACATGTGAATCGGTCTGTGGATCTCCAAAGAGTAAACACTGCAGTTAATGCTTAAGTGGAGGTTTATACAAAAAGTGTAATCCAATTTTCATTCTTCTCTTTTTTGTTAATATGTTTGTACATTTTATCATATTTAACCAATGTAAATCTGGTAGTTTTATTTCAGTCAATTCACAAGAAAATACTTGTCCATAAATTTGACTTTTTTTTTTCTTGTGGACAATAAATTTGACTTTTAGCACCACTGTAACAGCCCTGTAAAAGATCTAGAAGAAGGAGAAGAGGGGGAAGGAGTGTTGCAGGGATGTTTACATGAGGAAGCCCTTATAGTTAAAATGTCTATGCTTCTAACAAAGCAAGAAGGCAGGGATTATAATTCACAAAAGAAAGTTCAATGGCATCCAGAATTCATAATAAAACTCAGGGTCAAATCATAAGCTCACAGTAGGAAAAATTATAGAGAAAAGAAGAAGAGCCTTTTTTCCCACCATCATTTTCTACATTGAGACCTTTCCCAAGAGGTTTATGCAGAGTCATCCCTATAGCAAGATGAAAAGAGTGCTCCGTCCTTAGAATCAAAGCCAAAGAGAGAACGAAGAATAGAATAGCAACAATAAGTTCCATCTTCTTATAATCTTCTATGAAAAGGAAGCAAAAGTATTTCTCATGCTCCCATTAAACACAGTAAACTATTTTAGGAAAAAAGATTATATTGAAACCATTTCAACATGCTTAAAGGGATAATATCATTCTCAATTTCATTAAGACTTCACTAGATTTAAATGTATTCACCTTCTGCAATTTTGCATTCAGGATATTTCAAGCACAGCATTGATACAGTTTGCACTTGTTCAGAGTATTTACTATAATAGTCAGTTCTTACATAGTTGTTACTTTTCAAAATATGAAAAAGAAAAAAAAAAGAAGAATGTGTTTTCTTTTAAGTGTAATGTATGCTTCCTGGAAAAATTCAAACTGTGTTCAAAAATTATAAAAATAAATAAAACTTAGTTGACTTTCTATCACCCATAAATGACTCTATAATATTTTCATTTTTCTCATTATGGACTCATTATTCTAATATAGATATAAATTACATATTTACGCTTAATAATATTTCATGACAATCAAATCTCATACATTTTTGTGTTGAAGAATCTTCATTTTTTTCTATTTAAATAAGGACACAAATAATATGCTTGTAAATATTTATTTTCATACATTTTCAATCTCTCTGAGGCAAATGGAAATAACAGACTGAAGAATACTAATGCTTTGCAATTTTATTCAAATGTAAGACCACAAAATGTAAAGAAAACTCTGGTGATTTAATCCAAATGGAGTTGTGCTGTTAATCCAAAACCAAGTGTCATTGGAGGGTGGAATCCACTAGTGCTTTTGAAACTCAATGAAGGACGATCGCCTTTGAGTTTGTTATGATGGAAAGGAAATGAGTGTGTGTTTGTTGTTTATTTTTAATTTTTGTCTACTCTGGGTGTCTAAGGTTTATACCTCAGAAATCTCTAGTCAATGAGTAACCATTCATTTTGTACTGAATTATTATATTAAGAAGACCCACTTAGGATAGGATATAATTTCTCCCCTACTAGAGGTGTCTATAAACTCATGGAATCTCAGTGCCAGGCCCTTTTCTTTTCTTTAGATAAGCTTGCTTACTTGGGACATAGCTTCCATTTACCTCCATGTCTCTACACCCCTAGCCTGCATCACCCACAGTCACCATCTAACTGTGCCACAAGTCATAGTCTACAAGATACTGGCCTATCACTTACCAGCTTCTCCAAAATTAGCATGCATACCTATGGCCACATGACTCATTCCTTACCAGGTCTGAGTCTCCAAGAGACCTTCTAGTGAATCTGAGCCCAAAGGATATAGGAACCCAAGGAACTAGGGAACCAAGCAATGGATGGAGTTGTCTGTTAGAAATTATGGACATATATAGCTGGTTAAGCATTTGGGACTTCTCCTAAATATCTGGTATTAATCTTAGCAGGACAATTATGAAAACATTGATTAAATGTGATTTTGATTGATAAAACCCTTCTGCAAAGGGTTTTCCATGGCTGTTGATAACCAGACCTTTTCTCTACTGTAGTGATTTGTCGATTCCACTTGTCAACCTTTTGGTTAGTATTCTAGCACTTAAACATTGTGCCACCAAAGAACTTGAGGTGAGCATCAATTCACTTCTGAGGAATAAATTTTGTCCCATAGTGACCATTATCAGATTTCTGAAGCTATAACTCTTCTCAGAACAGAAACTTGGTAGTTCTGCATCTACTGACCTCTTTTGGGTAGCAGCCCAACATGTTAATATACTACATTGCCAGGGCTCCATCTGGGTAAGCATTTTCTCTTTCATTGCTATCAACCTGATGCAGGCCAAGTTGAACTCTACCAGCTACTCCACTTCAGAAAGATGAACAATCTCTTCCCATGTGATTTACAGCTTATGCAAACCTGCTGAGATATCAGTTATGGCTCAGTAACAACTCACATAGTATAGCAATAACTACATTGTTGTCAAATAGGAATTGAGTCAAACCTGATCCTCCAGTGGGTTTGCAGAGGCTGTAAATTGCTTGATAGGAGACTGCTTAACTCTTTCCCATGCAATATCTGGAGGATTCAAACTGCTTGTTTTTCAGTTGGCAGCACAACTCTATACAGGTTGTTATTATGTGCCTTCAAGTGGCTTGCAAATCATAGGGACCCTGTGTACAACAGCCTGAAAACTGCTCTATTCTGTGCCAACTTTACTGTCTCTGACACCCTTACCCTCATTACCCCAGTCACTGTATCAATCCATCTCATCGACGGTCTCTCTCTCTTGTTCTCCATCTCTCCAACCCTCCAAGCATAATTTCCTTCTCCAGGGACCAGTCCTTCCTTGCAATATGCCCCAAGTATGTCAGATGAAGCCTCAGAGTCCTTGCCTCTAAGGAGCAGGCTGGCTTCACCCTCTCTGGGACAAACTTGTTTGTCCTCCTGATAGTCCATGGCATATTCAAAACTCTTCTCCAGCACCACAGCTGAAAGACATCAATTCTATTTCTATCATCCCTAGTCATTGTCCAGCTCTCTGAAACATAGCAAGAAAGTGTGAAGAATATTACCTGGATCAGGCACACCTTAGTATCTAGAATGATGTTGTTGCTCTTCAGTACTCTGGAGAGGTCCCTGACAGCTGACTTTCCCAATGCAATAGGTCTCCTGAGTTACAGGATACAGATACCAAGAGTGTTGATTGTGAAGTCAAGCAAACTAAAGCTGTTAACAATTTCGTCCTCTTCACCATCCATCATGATGCTGCCAATTGGCTCAGTTGTGAGAATCTTGTTTTCTTGATGTTGAGCCTCAGTCCATATTGAAGGCTGCAGTCCTTGATCTTCTGCAGCAAGTACTTCAGGCCCTCCTAGTTACAGCAAGCACAGCTATGTCATCTGCATAAAGCAAGTTATTGATGAATCATCCCTCAGTCTTCAGAATCGTCTGAGATAGGAAGCCTTCCATGATACTTGTACCTGCTATTTGTAATTAGATACTCTTAAATTAAAGAGATTCTGGCCACAGTATAAAAAAACTAACAGCAGGGTGAGGTGTTTGGAATCACAGAAGCCCCGACGACTTGAGACTTAAGCCATCATATCAAGACTCCTTACATGAGTATTCTAAAAACTCATACTTCCCATCCTATGAAACATTCCTAGAGTTTATTGATTAGGGTTGAATACAGAATAAGCAAACCCATTTTGGTTCTCAACATTAATATTTTAATTTCTTATTATAAAGAAAAAGTATATATTAGTTCTCCAGCCTTTTAAGTCTTGTTAATAGATTCAGAATATAGGTGAGGAAAGAAGGGCTATCAATGGACCTTTTAGAAAGAGGATTGATGCCTTTGAGCTGCGGTGCGGGAGAAGAGTGTTGAATATACCATGGACTGCTAGGAGAACAAACAGGTTTGTCCTGGAGAGGGTGAAGCCAGAGTGTTCCCTGGAGTCAAGGATTCTGAAGCTTCATCTGACATATTTTGGGCATGTTGCAAGCAGGGACTGGTCCTTGGAAAGGGACATCATGTTTGGCAGAGTGGAGGGGAAGCGAAGGAGAGGAAGACCTTTGGTGAGATGGATCGATTCTGCGACTGGAGTGGTGGGAATAAGTGCATTTGAGATGGCTAGGTTGGCACAGGATAGAACAGCATTTAGAGCTCTTGTACATAGGGTCGCTATGAGTCGCAAGCAACTCGATGGCACATAACAACAACAACAACATATTTAATTATTGTAAAGTTAAATTAAAGGTGAAGAATTTAAAAGTTATATTTCTATCAATTATTATAAAGCTAGATATTATTTTTAATTTTTTATTCACCATTTTACAAGTGACTTATTTTAAATGCTGCCTCATGCTACCCATGGTCAATGTTTGAGAGGGTAATTAATTTTCTCTTAAATTTGACTAAAATTTTCTCAATTTGTTTTAGTAATTTATTTATTTCATGTCAAATGTAATGAAAAATTTAATATAATCGACTATATGGACATTTTTCTTTAAAATTGCCAGAAAAGTTTCGATACTTCAAAAAGGATTTTCTTACCTCAAACCGGAATGAATTATTCATCTCCATTTTTTTCTATTTTTTTGTGTTTTAACTTTCTATTTAAAGGTTTCTTTCATGTGTGATTTATCTATATGCACACGCACACGGAGCTCTGGTGGTACAGTAGTGAGTTGCATTGCTAACTCAGAAGCACAGTGGTCCTGTGGTTCTCATCCATCAGCAGCTCCACGGGAGGAAGCAGAGCAATCTACAACCTTTACAATTGCAGCCTTGGAAACCCTATGGAAGGTTGCTTTGAGTCAGAACAGATCCCACAGTAATGAGTGAGTGACACACCACCCTCAGCATTACTATACATAAAAATGTGTATTGATTTTAGTTTAAATAATTCTTGTTCCATTCTTCTAATCTAGCTTACTTCAGAATCTATGCAATCTATTTTTTAGTCTATTATTGTTATTATGTGCCATCAAGTCTACTGTGACTCAGTAGCCCTGTGAAAAACAGTTCTGAGCCTTGCCTTATCCTGCACCACCCTTTTAAGTTCGCATATGCTTTACCCATTGTGACAGTCACTACGTCAATTCATTTTACTTAAGGTCTTTCTTTTTCTATTCTTCCACATTTTTCAGTATGATGTCTTTTTCCTATACTGGCCCTTTCTTAAAATATGTCAAATGTTATGAGACTTATAGAAACTAAAAGTCACAAAGCATTTCAAACTTGGTTTGCCAGATGAACTAACAGACAAAAAATACACAGTTGAATTGTTTAAGTGCTTATAGGAAGAGGTAGTGCACAGGTTCTGAAACTACACATAGAGGTGGCTATAACAAGCCAAGGGATGACAGAGAAAATGGATTGATATGAATCTAGAAACATAAAATAAACAAAGAGAATATCCACCGGCCTAAGTGTATCTTAAATGTATAATATATGAAGACATAAATGCATTGTGTCAAATTACTCATTATTTAAGCTAATGTGCTCACCAAGTTGTGCCAAGAAATCTGGAGAACAACTACCTGGCCAACTGACTGGAAGAGATCTATATTTGTTCGCATTCCAAGAAAAGGTGATCCCACAGAGTATGGGAATTATCTAACAATATCATTGATATCACATGCAAGCTAGATTCTGCTGAAGATTTTCCAAGATCGACTGGAACAGCACATAGACAGAGAAATACCAGAAGTGCAGCCTGGGTTTAGATGGGGTTGTGGTAATAGGGATATCGTTGCTGATATTAGATGGATCTTTGCTGAAAGCAGGGAATACCAGAAGAATGTCCATCTGTGTTTCATTGATTATGCAAAGACATTTGACTGTGTGGATCATAACAATCTGCGGCTGACTCTGAGAAGAATGGGAATCCCAGAACACTTGATTGTGCTAATGAAAAACTTATACTTGGACCAGGAGGCAGGTGTCAGAGCAAGGAAACACTGCACGGTTCAAATTTGGGAAGGGTGTACGCCAGGAATGTGTCCTAGCTCCATACCTTTCAATCTTTATGCAGAACAGATTATCCAAGAGGCTGGGCTCTATGACTAGAAACTTGGCAACAGGACTGGAGGAAGATTCATCAATAATCTGCGCAGATGACAGAAACCTGCTTTCTGAAACTGAGGGGGACCTGAAGTGCTTGCTGTGGAAGGTCAGGGACTGTAGTCTTCAGTATGGATTGAGGCTCAATAAAAAAAAAAAA
>NW_006399773.1:24793017-24816911 GCF_000299155.1 Elephantulus edwardii
ATGACTAGGAATGATAGGAAAATTTATGCATTTGAGCTGTGGTGTTGGAGAAGAATATTGAATATACTATGGACTGCAAGGAAAATGAACATGTTTGTCCTGGAGAGGGTTAAACCAGGCTGCTCCTTGGAGGCAAGAATTCTGAGGCTTTGTCTGACAAAATTTGGACATGTTGAAAGGATGGACCAGTCCTTGGAGAGGGACATTATGCTTGGGAGGGTGGAGGGACAGCACAGGAGAGGAAGACCCTCGATGAGATGGATTGATTCAGTACCTGGGGTAATTGGGATAGGCGTGTCAGAGACAGTGAGATTGGCACAGGAATAGAGCAGGGTTTAGGACTATTGTACATAGGGTTGCTATAAGTCGCAGGTGACTCAATGGTACATAACAACAACAACCTAAAGGAAACATAACCTATCAAATTGAGAAATGACAAATTCTTCAATAATTGGTGCTGGCAAAACTGGACTTCTACCTGCAGAAAGCCAAGACAGGGTCCACATCTCATACAATACACAAAAATAAGCTCTAGATTTTCAGAGACCTAGGGGTAAAGTCCAAAACTATAAAGATCAAAAGAGACAAAACAGGCCCAAATTTAGAAGGCCTAGCCCATGGTATAAATACACTGGCATATATAGCCAGAAATGCACATCCAGGAGAGAATAATATCAATGAATTAGATCTTCTAAAGATTAAGTCCCTGTGTAGCAACAACATTTTCCAGTATGATGAAAAGAAAATCTATTGACTGGGAAATACATTTGCCAATAACATCTCAAACAGGAGTCTACTAAGGGAAAATTTACAGAATACTACAGGGCCTCCACAAGAAAAAGAATGCTAACCCAATTACATAATGGGCAAAAGAGATGGAAAGACTTTTCCTAAAGAAACATTTGGATGTCCAACAGGCACATGAAGAAATGCTTAAACTCTCTGACAATCAGAAATATGAAAATAAAAACCACAATGAGATACCATCTCCTTCAAGTAACAGTGGCAAAGTTTAACAGGACAGCAAGAAATGAATGTTGGAGAGGATGTGAAGATATTGGAACTTTTATACACAGCTGGTGGGACTATAAAATGGTATAACCAATTTGGTAGGCAGCTTGATGTTTTTTCAAAAAGCTGAATATAGAAATTCCATATGACTCAGCCATTCCGCTGCTAGGAATGTACCCTGAGGAACAAAGAACTGACACACAAATGGAAATTTGTTCAATGATATTTATAGCAACATTCTTCACCCTAATAAGAGAATGGAAACAGCTCAGAACTATCAATAAACAAATAGCTTGGGAAATTGTACTGCATTCACATGATGGAATACTATGCAGCACTCTAGAGCAATGATTTAAAAGAAAAATACTATATAACATACCAGATGCTAGAGACCATTATGAGTTTACTAACCCAGTCTCATAAAGATAAACATTGCATAAGACTATTAATGTAAAAATAGAAGGATAACTAGGTAACAAGCAGGGATGCTGAAAGTGGGAAGAGGAAGAAATTATGGGGTAACAGTTTGATGGAGGAGGAGATGAAGGAATTAGGAAAGATGCAGTGGGGACATGAAAGGGTGCCTTGATAATGGGCATAAATCAATGGTGATGGTTTTATAAAATATGATGTATGTGAATGATCAATGTGAATGAAAGTGTGTGAAAACACAGTGTATGTGAATGAAGCACAGTGTGTATGAATTTTGCTTATATACCAATGTTGTTGTTGTTATGTGCCATCGAGTCACTTGTGACCCATAGCGACCCTATGTACTGAAAATAAATCTAAGGAATGCACATCTGATGTTTACATGTGGCCATGGACACATCTGTGTCACCTCCCCACAACTCCAAGTATCAGTAATGCCATAAGGGAATGACAGGCTGTGAAGACGACCAGTCGCCAAAGGAGTCTAACTTTATTTGGAACAGAGCAATAGGAATCTCAACAGCAAACAATCACGGAAGGCTAATCTCACAGCCAGCCTGATTCTTCAAACTATTTAGAGCCAGTAAATCGCAGGCAGGCAGAACAGAATCTAGCAAGAAAACCCAGGAAATGAAACCTTCAAATTGGGCTTGGATAAAGTTCTATATATTCCTGTTGATTTAAATGGAAGTGTTCATGTATAAGGTCATATATACACTCAGAAGAGAGTCCAACAGAGCCGCTTAGTCTCTGGATGAAAGTAAGGCCCTGTGCACCGTGAAAAATAAAATACCAGGCAGCTTTTTAAACTACTTGAACTTCAAATGTATTTCACAAAATCATACACAGATCCATCACAAGAGCCTTACAGATGAAAGATGTTTAAAAACAGCTTTTGACCAGGGAGATCTGGTGGCCTAATGGTAAGAAGCTGCACTGCAATCCCAGAGGTGTGTGGTTTGAATCCACCAGGTGTTTTGCTGGAGAAGGAAGGACTATCTCCTTCTGTACCAGTCAGATCTGATTTGACAGTACATGCATCAAAAAAACCCAAAACACAAAAAACAAACAAACAAAAAAAACAGCCACTGACCAATAACTGGTTAACTATTAACTTATAGTTGACACAGCAGCTAAGCCTAAGAAGCAAACTGATAAATTTAATAAAAGGTCTCAGAGAATATGTAAATAAACAGCCTTCAGACTTAGTCAAGGAAAAACACTAAACAGACACATATGATTTACAACTTCTATTGAGGTTTTAAAGCTTAACATCAAGAAGACATTGGGTCAATTGGAAGCACCATTAAAGAGAAGAAATGAGGTTGTCAACAACTTCAGCTAGCTAATATCCAAAATCAACACCAGCAGTCAAGAAATAAAAAGATGGATTGCTCCGGGTAAAGCTACTGTCAAGGACCTCTCCAAAGGGCTAAAGAGCAACAATATCAGTCTGGAGACTAAGGTGCACATGATTCAGGCCATGGTCTTTGCAATTACACGCTATACATCAGAGAGCTGAGCAGTGACTAGTGTTTACTGAGGAATCAATGTCTTTGATTTGTCATGCTGGAGAAGACTGGTGAACATATAATGAACTGCTGGGAGAACAAACAGGTTTAACCTGGAGAGAGAGAAACCAGACTACTCTTTGGAAGAAAGGATTTTGAAATTCTGTTTCACGTACTTTGAACATGTGGCCAGGAGGAATTAGTCACTAGAAAAGGACATCATACTTTGAAGAGTGGAGTGACACAGCACAAGAGAGGAAGATACTGGATGAGATGAATTGACACAATAACTGGGGTAATGGGGGTAGGTGAGACTGGCTCAACATAAAGCTGAGTTCAGAGCTATTATCACTACAAGTCACAAGTAACTTGATGGCACATAATAGGAACGACAACATTGTGGGTGTGTGACAAGAAATCTAAAAATTACACAATATATTATGTAACTATACTAAGTGCAACAAAAACAAATAATTTATTATGAAAATAACAAATGAATACACATGTACATAAAAAAACCACAAATTTACTGTTGTACTTGGAAATACAAGCAATGTAAAATAGCTGTTATAAAGATGTTCTAAAAATCAAAAGAAATCATGATTAAACAGTTATGAGGAAAAGTATGATGACAATGACTAATCAAATAGAAACTATAAAAAGCAGCAAATAGAACAGCAATGGAAAGCAAAACGATGGGATTTTAGAGTTAATACTATAGTCACTGAAATGAAAATGTCAATAAAAACAGTGCGCATGAGTTATAAGAAGAGAAAGTCAATGAACGTGATAATAGATCATTCAATATGATGCAACCCGATTAATGTCAATCAAGAAGGAAAAAGAAAAATCAATGAAACCTCATAGACTTGTGATGATGTGAGCTTAACAGTATATGTGTAATAGGAGTTTTGAGAGAGAAGAGGAAAAAGAAAAGGACCCAATAAAAGAAAAGAACAATAGAACCACAGAAGGACAGGAAACAATTTGATGCAGATTTATGCACTGAAATATAAAAATGGTCAGCTACAATAAATTCAATATTCAGGAGAGAGCTCATTTTAAATAAACATGTAAAGCAAAAGAATGTAATTTCCAGAGTTATCAGGTCACACATTTAAAAAGATTGTAATTAAGAAGGTTTTTGGTGGGTTTTATTTGTTATTATAAGTCATCAAGTTAGAATTGACTCATCATTGACCCTCCAACGTGTTATCAGCGACTGAATTGCATGGAAGGTTATGACCCATCCTTTTCATTCAAAGCAACCTGGGAACTCCATCTGCTTGCCTCTGGGTTGACAATGCAACTCCTTAATCTCTAGGCCACCGGAGCTCCTTAATTATAGGGTAGAGTCTATAACAAAACAGGAATTATCTAAAAAATCAGCAAAATAAGGTGAAAGTGGTAAATTAATAGTACTCGTAAATGAAAAACTCTTAGAAATAACTAAAGGGATCCACTGGGTATTAAAAAGCAAAATTAGGAAAAATTTTCAGCTAAAAAATTGGAAAAGCAGAGCGAATCAAATTTATGTGACAGAACTAAATCAACAGCTGTAGGGAAATATTAAGATTAGATGATTTAGATGAAATGGTTGAATTTCTATGTAAACATCTGTATTGAAATAAAAAAGACTTCATGTTGTTGTTATGTGCCATCGATTTACCTGCAACTCATTGCGACCCTATGTACAACAGCCCTAAACCCTGCTCTATCCTGTGCCAAACGTATTGTTTCTGACATACCTACCCCATTACCCTAATCACGGAATCAATTCACATCATTGAGGGTTTTCCTCTCTTATGCTGTCCCTCTACTCTGCCAAGAATGATGTTCCTCTCTAAGGATTGGTTTCACCTTGCAATGTGTTCAAAATATGTCAGACAAATTTTCAGAATTCTTGCCTTCAGGGGGCAGACTGGTCTCACCCTCTCTCGGACAGACCTGTTTGTTCTGCTATCATCCCTAGTCAGCGATCAACAATTTCATCAAAACCAGAAAATAGAATTAATCAAAAACGTACAGAAATGTATAAGAAAGATTATAGGAAAATCAACAATACGAAGCAGAAAATTAATAGAGGCAATTAATAACACTTAGAGTTAATTTTCTGTATTGACAATAAAATGGAAAAATATGTAACTTAGAGTTAAATATTTTATTAAATATTTTCTTCTTTAAAAAGTAGAATGAAGAAATCAGGATGAGAAATGGAAAATGAGGCATTAAAAGATTTATAAATTTAAAAAAAAATTGAGAATAAATGAACAGATTTATGTGAAAAAGTAAACAGTTTAAACAGACAAATTGCTTGTAGGTTCCATTGATTTTATTAGGCCCTATAGAGACTCTCTGAACAAAATATCTGAACCCTGCTCTAACCTGTGCTAGCCTCACACTTTCTGATATACAAAGCCCATTGCAACTGTCACTGTGTTAATCCACCTTACTGAGGGTCTTGCTCTCTTTCACCGACCCTCCACCTTTCCCAGCATCATATTCTTGTCCAAGGAGTAGCACTTCTTAGCAACATACTCAAAGTATGCGAGGCAAAGACTTATCATTCTTGCCTCAAAAGAGCACTCTGGCTATACCCTCTCCAAGACATATCTGTCTTGGCTGCCCATGGCATGTTCAGCTCTCTATTCAATGCTATAGCTCAAAGGCGACAATTATTTTTCTGACATTCTTATTCATTGTCCAGATACATAGTAAGTAATCGGAAAAGCTATCACCTGAATCAGACACATCTTAGTTCTCAACTGATACTGTTACTCCTCAATAATTTGGAGAGGTCACTAACTGCAGTTTTTCCCACAGTAATGTATCTCCTTATTTCCTGACTTTGTAGATATAAATTACTGAAACTCAAGAAGAAATAGAATATCCTAATAGATCAATAGCAAATAAAAATAAAGTTCATTTTAATAATTATAATCCTCACAAATAAAAGCTAAGTTTCAGCAGCACATATACTAAAATTGGAATGTTACAGAGAAGATTATCATGGCCCCTGCGCAAGGATGTCATGCAAATTCATGAAGGGTTCCGTATTTTTACAGGTTTGGAAGCAGGAGTGGCATCCACTTCCTAAAAAACATGTTTCTGGAAACTCTATGAATTTTGATAAATGTCAATAGTTGTAGAGGGCTTTAGGCCTTTTGTTCTATGAGTCGTGCTCGACTTGAAGGTAATCATCATCCACATTAACAAAAACAATTGACTTTATTTTACTTGCAAATTTTACCATAAAGAAAGACTACTAAATAAAGAAAAAGCATTTACCTTAGTCCAACATTCATTCAGAATAAACTGAGAAATGATTTCTCTCAAACTTGACAAAGTCTATCTATAAAAATCTTGAAGTCAACTTCAAACTTGTTGTTAGTTTCTGTTGCACTAAGTAAAAGCAAAAGGTACATTAGTGGTTGCTTGGAGCTGGAGGTAAGAACTGGAAATAGCTACAAATAAATATAATGGATACTTTTTGAGAAAGCGTTCTAAAGTTATATAGTATCAGTGTAATAATTCTTTAAATTTATTGTTAATCATGAATTTTACATTTCAAAGGAGTGAATTTTATGGTATAGAATTCATACTTCAATGAAGCTATTAAAAATGGACCAATAATTTTGTTAGCATCATCCACCTGGGCCCAACATCTGTAAAAATGATTGACATTTACCTATGAAAAGTGGGTTTATGAAATTGCTGATTTGTCCAAAAACACATAAAAAGGGCATTTTTGGAAATCAATCATATCAGCCTATTGAATTATTAATTTCCAGAGAAGATAAAATTGACATAGTAAATAAAAATAATGTAATAATTATTTTCCTTTGTTTTTCACATATTTAAATTAAATTTGAAACTTTAAAACATTTGGTAACACTTAAAATATACTTTTTGAATATTAACTCCAGTTGATACAAATTAAAGGAGAACTTTTTAAATTTTATACTCATGCCAATTGATACACTCTAAATAATAGGAGACATTAAAACTTTGAAATGTTTTTGTTGTTGTTTTTGGATGGATGGTGAAGTATGATTGTTTTTGAAGTTGCTCTGAGAATCTATCTTTGGGGATATAAACACCGTTTACCTGTGTTGCTTCAGATCATTTCATGGAGGTCCAGGGGGAAAACCAGTACAGTAAGAAAGCAGTAGGAGAAGAAGAAACTGAGCAGTTGGATCAAAGTCTTGGAGCAATGTGTTTATTTATTTTTAACTTGGGGTGAGTCTTTGAAAAGCAGGAGAAGAGAGAGTAAAAAAGAGTGCTCTTCAGATTGTGTCTGAGAAACCAAAGTGAAATTATTCAAAAGCACCTTTCTCTGTAGAACTTGAATACCAGATGAGAAAAGAATAAATTGCAAACAATAAAAAATAAATGCAACTATCCAAGTCACTCAATATTTCAGTGTCTGTTACATAGTTTCTGTCATTTTCTATTTCTTTTTTTTTCCTACTGTACAAAGAACTTAAAAAACTGATTCCTCAGTTCACTTTTTCATGTTAAAAGTTCTCTGCCTCTCTCAACAGGCAAAAAATACAAATAGGATTTCTAAGTGGACCATTAAAACACGTTTATGAGTATTAATTTGGCCCGTTCTTTGCAATATATGATACAAGTTATTAGCTGCCATGGAGTCAACTCCATTTCAGAGACCTTATGTACAACAGAAAGAAACTGCCCAATCCTACACTATCCTCCCAATTTTGGCTTCTCAAAACCAGTTATTGCAGTCATTTTGTCAGTACTTATTACTAAGAGTTTTTCTTTCTTCCTTCTATAGGAATGCCTTTCTCTAGACATTGGTCCCTTTAGATAGCAAGCCCAAAAATGTGAGAGGAAGTTATGTTACTGTATCAAATCATACTCTACACTTTGGCACTCTTACAATCTCTGCCAGTATGCACATCCATTGTTGAAGTCTCTGTGTCAATCCAGCTCATAAAATATTCTCCTCTTTCACCCACCCTCTACTTTTAAAGGCATGGTGTCTCTTTTGAAGGACTTGGTCCCTCCTGTGAAAACATGCCCAAAGTATGACAGTAAGCACAAAGAATACAGGTAGGTAGGAGTAAGTATCTTTATTTTAATATGATTAAAATAAGAAAAGTTAATTGATTGGTAATATCACAAAGTTAATAATTTCTAATAAAATCAAAGCTTAAAATCCCTTATTAAGAATCCAATATTTGTGGTTTTGTTTCTTTTTGTTTCATTATCAGAACATCATGTTCACAAACAGTGCCACTTAATCTTGATTTAAAATAAAACAATGATTCCTCTATACATCTTGTCACAAAATGTTCTGAGAAAAAAAATGCAGCTATGACTTTCAATGACACTAACTAAGGGTTATTTTACAAAATCAAGTAATTGGTATACCCAGAAGTCATTGATCTTCTTTAATATGATTGAATTACTGAGATTTTTAAGAAACAGGTGCTTTATCTTGAAGAAATATTTCTTTTTCTATTTATCAACTACACAAAAGATAAAATGTGTTTCATAAATGGACAAAATTTCTCTCTCCTTCTCAATTCTGTAAGTGAGTACCTAATTTTCAAGTATTTCTTCACTTGTTCTGGGAAATGCCTATTGGATATGTATTGGGGGGAACTATATTCATTAATGAATATGTATTATTTAGAATATGATTTCTATTAAAAAGTTAAATAAATATCACTGTTAGGCATATTTGTTATACTTGAATTTCATTCCTTATCTTCCAATCTCACAGTCAAAGCAGGAGTCCAGCATTTGGCCTTTGAACAGTGATTTTTACATCAGTTTCTGCGGCACATTTATGGCATAAACTTTGAAATAAGATCGTACATTTTCTCTTCGTGTGATTTTTTTATGGAGTTAAAGTTGAAAAAGTAATATATAATAAGAGATTATTTCTTTAATTAAGAAATGTATTATATATCTAAAAAGTATCCTTATAGACACAGAAAGACATTTTTTTCCCTTCTTTAGATACATTTCAGTAGTCATATTGAAACTTCTGTCAAGGTCAAATCTTTTACTTTCAATGATTCAAATTCTTTTGAGTACCACGTGCTTTAATTAGCTCAAGAAAGCAATTAATATATTCAGTTCAACAATTAAAAGAAATCCCCATCAAATTACACAGCATTCAAATATTCTTCCTTTATTTTATAAATGAGTCACTCTCCTTCCTCATTTTTTTTTCCTTAACCACATGTAAAATAAAAATAAGTATTTAAAAGATAGACAGTACTTCTTAGAGAATTGATTTTCTAAGTTTGTTGGGTCTATGCCAACCTTCCACTTTTTGGCTAATTTTTCTAAGCTTACCAAAAAAAGTGGAAAATAAAATTCACTAGTAATATTATTTATGACATGGAAAAGAAAAAGATTTTCTTCTTTGGAAAAGCAATTTTGTTTTCCCAAACATCCTTATTAACAATCTTAAGAGCTGACAGTATTAGTTTTGCTAATGAGATGAAGAGCCTTCTAACTAATTATAAGATAAGGATTTTTAGCTAATCCCGATTTTATCTCAAAAGTGTCTAATAATCAATGATATTTCATCTCATAAAAATATTGTGTGAATAAAAAGAAAGGATAAAGAGATATGACAAACTACATCTTTTTTTTTTCCCCATTATTGTCACTGAATTGTTAAAGACTGAATCACAGAGGTAACTCGTGGTTGCTGTGAAGCTGAACACTGTGACACTGATGTGTCAAATGCGATAATGGTTACCCATGATGGACAGTGTTTGGTGGAGCTCCCCGATTAAATCAAGCTTGGAAGCAGGAGTGGCATCCACTTCCATAATAGCTTGCCTCCGGAAACTGTGTGAACCTGGAGAAAAGATGAAAGTCATACAAGTGTTGAGGACTTTTGTTCCTAGCGTCCTATGAGTCCCCAACGACTCGACGGCACTTAAAACCAACAAAGAGACAAAGAGCCTTCTAACTAATTATAAGATAAAGATTTTTAACTAATCTCGATTTTACCTCAAACATGTGTAATAATCAATGATATTTTATCTCAAAAAATAGTGTATGAATAAGAAAATAGGATAAAGAGATACGACAAATTATGTCTTTTTTTCTTATTGTCACTGAGTTGTTAAGGACTGTGAATCACATGGGAGAATATTGTCATCTTTCTCCTATGGAGCCCCTGTTCAGCAGGCAGCACAGTTTCTCAGCCCTAGGTGATCAGGACTTCCACATTAGCTGTTATTGTAGCTGTTGACGAGTACTATGAGTCAGAACTGACTCAAGTTCACACTCCAGCAGGTTTTCAAAGGCAGTTTACTCACTCAGGAGACTGTCTTAATCCCGTGGAGCAGCTGTCAGATTCAAACCACATACCTGACTCACCAACAACCTGAGTTATGTAGATGATACAGCCAGATTGCTGAAACTGGAGAAGACATGAAGCACTTGCTGCAGAAGGTCAATGACTGCAGCCTTCAATTTGGATTGAAGCTCAACATCAAGAAATCAGGATTCTCAACACAAGGCCAATTGGCAGAATCATGATAGATTGTGAAGAGATTGAGATTGTGACAGCTTCAGTTCCTTTGGCTCTCTAATCAAAACTCTTGGTACCAGAAGCCAGGAAATGAAAAGACAATTTGAATTGGGAAAGTAAGCTGTCAGAGACCTCTGCAAAGCACTGAAGAGCATCAATGTCAGTCTAGAGACTAAGGTGCTCTTGATACAGATCATGGTCTTTGCAATTACTTGCTATGCACCAGAAAGCTGGACACTGACTAGGGATGATAGAAAGATAATTGATGTCTTTGAGCTGTGGTGTTGGAGAAAAGTATTGAATATACCATGGACTGCTTGGAGAACCAACAAGTTTGTCCTGGAGAGGGTGAAACCAGGTTGCTCTTTGGAGGCAAGGATTCTGAAGCTTCGTTTGACATACTTTGGCCATGTTTAAGGTGGGATCAGTCCTTGGAGAGGGACATCATGCTTGGGAAGGTAGAGGGACAGCACAGGAGAGGAAGACCGTCAATGAAGTGGATTGATTCAGTGACTACGATAAAGGGAGTAGATGTGTCAGAGACCATACGATTGGAACAGGATAGAGCAGGTATAGGGCTATTGTACATAGAGTTGCTATAAATCATAGGCAATTCAATGGCACATAATACAGCAACAACCTGTAGACTGACAACATAAGAACTAAGCCACCAGTACTTCCTCATTAATTGTTAGAAAGATGTAAATAAAAATAAGTTATCATCTCACTTCAGCAAAAATGGACAGCAGGGAGAAAAACGCAATAATTAATGAATGGAAATCCAATATCTCAGTAAATTTTCATTAAAATTAATAATAAAAAATCCAAGTTTGTTTTTTTAATGCTGCACATCATAGATGAAACTAAAACATATATACAGCAATGTAAACCAATAACAAAAGGACAATTTTAATATGCCGACTAACATAAAAATGTGAAAACCGTTTACATACAAGTATATCAATCTTGGATTATTCACAGAGATGAGAATTTGGGAAAATGAGATAAAAAGAAAATATTCCAAATATACATTAAAAAGATAGGTGATAAGTAATAAACACTCACACATATTTATTGTTGTTGTTGTTGTTGTTATGTGCCATCAAGTTACTAGTAACTCAAAATGACTTTATGTACAATAGCTCTGAACCTTGCCCTATCCTAACCCCCATTGTCTCGGATACACCTACCCCCATTACCTCATTTATTTGTCAATCCATTACCTCAGTTACTGTGTAAATCCATCTCATTTGGAGTCTTCCTTTCCTGTGGTGTCCCTTCACCTTACCAAGCATGATGTACTTCTCCAGGGACTGTTCCCTCCTGGCCACAAGCCCAATATGTGAGACAGAGCTTCAAAATCTTTACTTCTAAGGATCAATCTGGTTTTACCTTCTCCAGGATAAACCTGTTTACTCCCTTGGAAATCTGTATGTTTGTCCAATACTCTTCTCTAGCAATACAACTAAAAAAAAACTTCGTCTGTCATCACACACACAATGTGTGTGTGTGTGTGTGTGTGTGTGTGTGTGTGTGTGTATGTCTGTGTGTGTGTGTGTGTGATGTCAGATGGATCCTAGCTGAAAGTAAGGAATACTAGAAGAATGTCTATTTGTGCTTTATTGACTATGCAAAGGCATTGACTATGTGGATCAAAACAGTTGGTGGCTGACATTGAGAAGACTGGGAATCCCAGAGCACTTGATTGTGCTCATGTGGAGATCTATACCTGGATCAGGAGGCTGTTGTGCAAACAGAGCATGGAACACTACATGGTTTAAAATTGAGAAGGGAATGCATCAGGGATGTATTATCTCTCCATACCTATTTAATCAGTGTGCTGAGAAAATTATCTAAAAAGCTGGACTCTATAAGGAAGAATGTGACATCAGTATTGGAGGGAGACTCATCAATAACCTGCATTACACAGATGAAACTACCTTGCTTACTCAAAGTAAAGAGGACTTGAAGTATTTGTTGCAGAAGATCAAGAAATGCAGCCTTCAGTATAGATTGCATCTCAATGTCAAGAAAACAAATATTCTTACCATTGGACTAATAGGCAATCTCATGATGGATGGAGAGAAGATTGAAACTGTCAACAGCTTCATCTTCCTTGCATCAACAATTAGCACCTTTGATACAAGCAGTCAGGAAATAAGAATTTCACTGGGAAAATCTTCAGTTAGTGACTTCTACAAACTCTTGAGGAATAATGATGTCTATATGAGAACCAAGGTGAGTCTGATTCAGGCCATATTCTTTCCAATTACTTGTTATTCTTCTGAGAGCTGGACAATGAATAAGGACGACAGAAAAAGAATTAATGCCTTTGAGATGAAGTGTTAGAAAAGAGCAGAGGACATCTAATAGATGGCCAAAAGAACAAATGAATATACAACCAGAATGCTCTTTCAGGTAAGAATAATGAGGCTTTGCCTCACGTACTTTGGGCATTTTGTTCTTATTGTTGTTAAGTATCGTCGAGTCACAGACAACTCACAGCGATCCTATGAATAAAAGACCTGAACAATTCTACAATTTTTCGTTGTTTCTCCAAGTTGATAGAATTTCCGGAGGCAAGTTATTTCAGACGTAGATGCAACTCTTACTTCCAAGCTTGTTTTATTCGGAACTCCACCAAACACTGTCCACCATAAATTAACCATGATCACATTTGACACATCAGTGTCACAGTGTTTAGTATCACAGCAACCACGAGTTACCTCTGTATAGCACATGGACAGAGAAGTGCTATACTGCTTAGAAGAATGTTTGAGCAGGGCATGTTGTTAGGAGAGGCTATTCCTTGGAGAAGGACATAATGCTGAGAAGGGTGGAGGGTGGGCGAGGGAGAAAAAGACTCTCAACCAGGTGTATTGTCACAGTGACTGCTGCAATGGGCTCTTCTGTGTCAGGAAGTGTGAGGATGACAGAGACAAATTGTTACTTGACTCAATGGTACCTAACAAGAACAACAACTACATGTTTATGATACAAATTATGTTTTATACACATTATAGAACATTACTTATTTGGGATAAATTATAAATATATGTATATAATAAAAAAGAAATAATATTTATTAATATGTCAAGAAATATTATACGTAATAGAAATATGTACAATTGTTTTTAAAAACGTGTCTCCCTAGTAATGCATCTCTTTAGCATTTTAGCTGTATTATTTAGCTTTAAATTGAGGGAGTGGTGTCTGGGAGTAGGAGAAAAAAAAAAAAAAACAACCTGGAAGTGAGGAAGTCCTTGAGAATCATCAGAAAAAGTAAACAAAAAAAGACTGAGAATGCCCATAATTCCAATAAATGACAGATGGACACAGTTTTCTTTTGTTTTTTAAAGCAAAGGAATATAGCACCTTGGATGGAAAAACTAAAGCCTTCTCATGCTTAGGTTATTCTGTCATCAAATTGGAAAGTACCAACCATATTTTATATTTGGAAAATTTTTAGAACTGTGCTGTCATGCTAGAATCTAGACTCCAAAATTTAAAACAGTCAAAGAGAAAGGTTAAAAAAAAATCCAAAACCTAGAAACTTCTCTTCCTATATAATAATGGATTCAGAGAAGTCTTTCACTAACATTATTTAACAGAGATTCAAAGTATGGAGCATCATTGGCCCACACCAGCATAGACTGTAATAGAAAATCTTGCTAAGGATTCAATTAAAATTAAATCAATGAGTTATTAGAGTCCATATTTGAGTTATTAGAGTCCATATTATTAGATGCCATTCAGTTATTTCTGACTCTCAGTCATTTTATATGTAACCTAACTGAGCATGGCCTCATCCTGTGCCATTCTTGATATCTTTGGTGAAACGAGTGAATATTATTCTTTTTTGTAGCAGCTAGCTGTGTCGTCCAATGAGATGGGTTGTTGGTTTACTCTTCATGAACCATATAGAAAAGGAGTCTGAGCACTGAGATATAAGCTCTGGTTTTCCATCATTATGCTTTGCATACAACAAATGTTATTAAGAGTCATAAAACTATATAGCCATGGCATTGTGCTTAGTGACCTCCTATGATACTGAATTCAACAGATTGGTTTTATGGAGCATGAAGCAGAGTTCTATTTTATTATTTCAAATTTGTGTGAAGGTTAGCATACCATCTGAAGTAATCTGTCTTATTTTAAATTCAAATATATATATATATTCACCACCTACCCAGGGCAACAAAAATAAATATCTGTTGGGGTTATGAATATTTGTTCCTGAAACGAGAATTCAGAGTGGAAGTGACTAGATATTATTTTCTGAATTTGGAGGGGAAAACTGACTATATATTTTTTCTTACCTGGGATATCAAGACTCTCTATTTTGCAACATATAAAATAGATATTTTCCCCCATAATATTCGGGTAAATATAAAAGATCTTTGATGTATAAATAAGAAAGATAGAAAGAAAGTAGAAAACCTCCCAACTAAGTTTCCTTATTTAGTGAATCCATATAGACTCCCTCACTGAATCTGACGCTTTGTAACAACAGATCCTATAGCTGTGAGGGATCAAAATGAACGGTGTTTAATAAGCAATTTGTACTTTTGACAATTCAGAAAGATCCTCAAGGGGAAGCTAGATTCACTCTTTGAATCACATCTGGAGCAGCACTCCTCTGTACCGTGTTATAAATATTTGTGAGATGTGTCATGGCAAATATATTACAAATAATAAATGGCTGAAATGTGAGAATGCTTAATTTAAATAAAATGACAGAAAATTCATGATTGTCCCTCCAGTGTTTTCCTTACTCTCAGATACTGATCTTGAGAGAAAAAAAAATAATATTGCAGTTTGTGTCCTAGATTTCATTTAACAAGGACTTCTATGACGGTGTTGTGGGACTAGAACAGTCCCATGAAAATTACCTGTCACATAACATGAGTTCATGGATTTAAAAAAACAAAGAATTTCTGAGCTAGAGGAAACAGAGACCTTTGGATTTTATATACTTTTTAGATCTTCCTGTATTTTCTTTTGGGGAGCTCTGGTGGACGAGTCTCTGAGAAATCCCATTGATAAACCATGGAATGGGCTTCTCTGATGATTCAAATCCACTAACAGCTACTTGAGAGAGGTAGACAATCTCTTCTTATGTCATTTACAGCCTCTGAAAATCCAGCTGCAGAGTCAGTTATGAGTTTATTCTCACTAGATGATAAAGAGTGAAGATGAGTGATTAATGGCGTGATGGTGTCTAGAGAGCAACAAAGGGACATGAAAGTACAGAGCCATGAGCATCTTCCTGGATAGGCCAGAGGGAGTGAAAATAGCACAGCCCCTCACTTCCCAAGAACAGAAAGTAGTTCAAGAACCTCTAGCCCAGTCCATGGTGCCTCTAGTGCCACTCATTCGTTGTTGACTCATAGTTGTGGTATCTAGCATGGTGTCTAGGAACTAAGTTGAATAGTGGGGGAGGCAAAGAATATCTCACAATGTAAGTCAAAACACAATTCCTTAAGTAGTCAAAGTCCTGGTTTCAGTTTAACAACACAAATTCAAGAAGCCTCTAATTTCCTCAATCATCCAGCAAAGTTTGCCTTCAAAACAGTTATGTAAGTTTCTCTTTCAAGCATCCAACCAAAAAACACCAAAACCTTTATCTGTGGCCACCATAAATGAAGACAGTTCTCAGTTTTCACCTTACCACAATGTCTTCACAGCAACACCACAGTCTCTCCACCACTGTCACTAGGGTCCCGCTCTCACCTCTCACCTCTCACCATGGTGTTGCTCCCCTCTCCCTCAAGTCTTGCCTCTCAGTGCAGGAAATAATCTCTTTTTAACCTACTAGCCCACAGTTGTTGGTGATTTGCAAGACCAAGTGTCTGTAGTTATGTAGTTGGAAACCAGAGGGGTTAAATTATTGGTCAAAAAGGGCAACTTTAGGTTAACAGCGCAGGTGGTTAAAGTGCTTGCACACTAATTCGAAGTTAAGCCATTTAAACCCTTCAGAGGTTCTATGATTAAAAGACTTGGTAATTTGCTTCTGTGGAGATTTACAGCCTTAGAAATGTTATGAAACAATTCTATACTTTTCCATTGGATTACTGTGAGTTGGATTTTATTTTTGTTTATTAATTTCTATCATTCTGGAATATTTGCAATATGTTTCTTTTAAGCATTTCATTTTCTTGTGGGAATTTGCTTGAGTATAAATGAGAGTCACGCCACACAATTTTCAGCTAGTGACCATATAACCTCAGTGCACAGATTGTTTTATCAAACTACAGATGTGATGTCTAAAACGTCCATATTAACTTGTCATACTCTGCTGCTGTGTGCTCTTGAGTTGAAATTGACTCCTAGCTAACCCGACTGGGTTTCCAGAGAGTAGGTCTTCACACAGGAGAAAGCTGAACATTTTTCTCTCACCAAGGAGCTGATCCATTCCAACTAAGTGCCTTAGGTTTTGTGGGGCAACTCTTAGCCATCAGAACACTTTTACACTCATTTACTTTTACCAAAATGCTAGTCTTTATTTGTGAAAAAAGGAGGCTGGTAATTTTGCACCCTCTGTGTAGATTTTAAGAAGCCCTGGTGATTCAATGGTTAAGCATTCAGTTGCTGAAACAAATGGTTATTGATTTGATGGGTTCAGTCTCTCTGAGGGAAAAAGAGGAGGCATTCTGCTCCATAAAGATTTACTACATTGACAGGACATTTCTACTCTGTCCTACAGGATTCCTGAGAGTAAGACTCAAAATATGGGTTTGGTTTGCACTTTTATAAAAATTTTTGAAAGATGGTTAAAGTAATGATAATGAGATTGATGCCTGTATCATGGTAACCTAGAAAATGTAAGCTTCCTCTGGCAATACATTTTCTATCAGTGAGTTCTAATACTGGCTCAGGATAGAGTGAGTTTCAGAGTTAGTGTACATTAGGTTGCTATAAGTAACAGGAGATTTAATGGCACATAACAACAACAAAATAATAAACAATAATTTCTCTTCATATTGCACACTTAGTCTTAATGGGTCAAGTTAAAGATCATATACAGATTCCTTTTCTTAATAATATATTTTCTCTAAATATTTGGTTCCAGATGGTTCAAACCTTCAAACTGGCTGTAGTTTTAGTTTTGATTTGGAAACTCTCCTTATAAAACCATAACTTGAGGCATGAGGAAGAAAGTTCCCTAAAATGAATATATTTATATTGATTCTAAAAAAGGGAAAATTATGATCCATATTAATCTTATTACAACTGTTCTTTAGGTTGCTAATAAAGATAGCTTTAAAGAAAGTCTCCAACCTTTGTAAAAATTCTACTTAGTTCCTTGCTAAAATATATTTCCAATGCAGGTTAGTATGAATAAATTAATATGACATAATTTTAATTTTTTTATTTCTACATATAGAATTTTTATATGTATTTACTGTTAAAACATAAGTTGCATATGTTTTGTGGAATCAAACTCATTCATGTTATTATTGCTGTTATGAGCCATCCAGCTGACTATATCTCTATAAATAAGAGAAAGAAACTGTGCTCTATCTTGCCCCATCTTCATGACCAAGCCCATTGTTTCATCAGTGTTTCAATCTATTTCCTAGATGGTTTTTCTCTTTATTACTAGCCCTCTACTTTTGTAGACATGATGTCTTCTTCTAAAGGATTGGGCCCTCCTAACAACATTCTCAAATGATGTGAGATGAGGTGTCCCCATCCTTGTCTCTAAGGAGCACTCAGATTTCTCTTTTTTTAAGACCGAGGCATTTGTTATTTTATCATTCTCAGGTCTTCTCAATACTCTTCACCAACAACACAATTCAAGGGTCATTTTTTTTTCAGTCTACAGTATTCATTGCCCAAATATCATATGCATGTATCACTTTAGTCTTTAAACTGATATTTTACTCTTTAGCACTTTAAAAATGTTTTGACAGTATATTTGCCCAATGCAACACATCTTTTGATTTCTCAATTGCTATTGATGTGGGTATTGATTGTAAATCCAAGTAAAATGAAATCATTGACAACTGTAATTTTTTCCTCCATTTCTCATGATGTTGCCTATTGATCCAGAGGTGAATAATTTTGCTTTCATAATATCAGAGGCAAGCAAAATACTGCTAAAGATTATCCAGAAATGACTGGAAGAGTACATTAACAGAGAATTACTAAAAAATACAAGCTGGGTTTAGAAGAGGCAGTGGCACAAGAGACATTGTCACCAATATCAGATGGATCTTGGCAGAAATCAGAGTACCAGAGGGATATCTATCTGTATTTTATTGACTACGCAAAGCTATTGGCTGTGTTGATGACAACAAATTCAGGATAATCTTGAGGAGAATGGGAATACTAGAACACTTGATTGTGCTTATGTGAAACCTAGCCTTGGGCCAGGAGGAAGCAATCTTCAGAACAGAGCAGGGAAACACCGCATGATTCAAAATCAGGAAGGGAGTGCATCAGGGATGCATTCAGTCTCCATACATTTTCAATTTATTTGCAGACAGATCATTTGGAAGCCTGGCTTTATCAGGAGGAAATGTGGCATCAGGATTGGAGGAAGACTCATCAACAACCTACATTATGCAGATGACACAACTTTGCTTGCTGAAACTGAGGAGGACTTGAAGAGCTTGCTGCAGAAGGTCAAGAACTATAGTCTTAAATTTGGATTGAATCTCAACCTCAAGAAAACAAAGATACCACTGGGCTAATTAGCAGCATCAGTAGGATGGTGAAGAGATTGAGATTGTTCACAGTTTCAGTTTGCTTGGCTCCAAAGTCAACACTGTTGGCACCAGCAGCCAGCAAATTAAAAGACATGTTGCAATTGGAAAGTCTGTGGTTAGAAACCTTTCTAAAGTACTGAAGAGCAACAATGCCTGTCTGGAAACTAATGTATGCCTGATACAGGCCATGGTCTTTACATCACTTGCTATGCATCAGAGAGCTAGAAAATGACTAAGGAAGATAGAAGGAGAATTGATGCCTTTGGGCTGTGGTGTTAGAGAAGATTATCGAATATTCCATGGACTGCTAAGGGAACTAACAGGTTTGTCCTGGAGAGGTTGAAATCAGGCTGCTCCTTGGAGGCAAAGATAATGAAGCTTTGTCTGACATACTTTTGGACAGGATGCAAGGAAGGACCAGTCCTTGGAGAGGGACGTCATGCTTGGGAGAGTGGAGGGACAGAGCAAGAGAGAAAGATCTTTGATGAGATGGATTGATTCTGTGACTGGGGTAATGGGGGTAGGTGTGTCACAGATAGTGAGATTGGCACAGAATAGTGAAGGGCTTAGGTCTATTATACATGGGGTCACTATGAGTTGCAGGAGACCTGACAACACATAACAACAAAAACAATGTGCCTATAGGTTGGCAACAAAGCTTTTTACTGCTATGCTATTATATAAAAATTTGTCATGTAAATAATTATATTAGACTCAAGAAAAAGATGATTGTAATTGTTAAACCAGAGAACAAATGGCAAATATTTTGGCACATAACATTAATCATCATAGACATTATAAGAAAAGACTTCTTATAGAAAAATATATTATAAAAATAAAACACACTGCCTTCAAGTCAATCCTGACTCATGATAATCTTCCTTTTGGTTTCTGAGGCTGTAAGTCTTAACAAAAGGTGACTGCTCATTTTTCTTCTACAGAGTTTCTGGTAGATTTGACCACTAGCGATAATAGCATTTTTTGTTAGTAATTGCAATACAATTCCAATCCTCTAAATGCATTCATTCCACTCCTCTTGAGTTTATTACAACTCACAGTACCAAATTAAAATAGAACAGAACAGCTTTATAGGGTTTCTCAGAAATCTTTGTAGAAGTAGAAAGTTACTTGTTTTTCCCAAAATGAAAATGATGAGTTCAAACTGCTAACATCTTAGTTGTCAGCCAAACTATTAACCGCAACACGATCAGGGCTCTTTACATAGAGGTACAGAGAAAAATAGGCTTTCTCTCAAGATTTGATGGCTTCATCTGCCACACACACTGCCCCATCCATCCCCGATAATGTCTGCTTTTTCTTTTTAACTAGGAAACTTCAACATGTTTTGAAAAGTAAAGTATCAGCAAAATGAGGAAGAACCTCAGCACTATGGGTAGACAGTGATTGAAACAATGGACTCTAGCACATCAGAAATTGTTATGAGTGGTCACTGTTTTATTTTGATATTCACAGATCAAGAGATAATTTTCTCTTTCTTTCCCTCCTCCTATCCACTTTGTAACACAGTTCTTGTCCCAGATTATTAACTGTCAGACATATCATTTCTATTCATACATTCCTTTGAGAGAGTCCTTTCTTTCTTCTGTTCTAGTACAGTGTTCAACACATATTCACTCTTTTTCTGTTTCCCCTCCCCTGTTCCAAATGTATTTGATAACAATGATCTTATTTACCATTCGGTCTTTTGTGACTGAGTTATTTTACTCAGTGAATATTGAATATAGCATGGACTGCCAAAAAACCAAACATATTCATCCTGGAGAGGGTTAAACCAGGCTGCTCCTTGGAGGCAAGGATTCTGGGGCTCTGTCTAACATACTTTGGACATGTTGTAAGGAGGGACACGTCCTTGGAGAGGGACATCATGCTTGGGAGGGTGGAGGGACAGCGCAGGAGGGGAAGACCCTCTATGAGGTGGATTGATTCAGTGACTGGGGTAATTGGGATGGGTATGTCAGAGGCAGTGAGATTGGCACAGGATAGAGCAGGGTTTAGGGCTGTTGTACATAGGGTCGCTATGAGTCGCAAGTGACTCGACGGCACATAACAACAACAACAACAACAACAACAACATAATGTCTTCCAGATTCACTCATGTTGTGGAGTGTTGTCCAAGTTTATTTTTTTCCAATGCTACATAATATTCTGTTTTGTGAATGTACCACATATTTGCAGCCATTTGTTGCTGGCAGTCTGGCTGAACCTTAGGACATTTGGACCTACACTGATTTTGAATTTCATAGCCTCCACAATGAACACTCTATCTTCTTATATGATAACCTTTGTTTTATTAAACCATGCAGCTACGAGTCAGGTGAAGTCTTTATCTAGATATCTGGTCAATGATCCTGGAACTTTCACACATATGTATGTATTGAGGGAGCTCTGATAGCACAGGAAGTAGAGATTTGCTCTGCTAATCCAAAAGTGATGCTACTGTAGAGGTTCAAATCCACAAGTTGCTCAGGAAATAGATGGACACTATATTTCCCTGTGATTTTAAATCAAATATGACTCAGTCCAAATCAATGGCAGTGAGTTTCAGATTCTTCTTAAAATCTACATGGGACACTATGTAGACATAAGAAGTCAACATGTCTTTGTAGAGAAATGTAATGGTAGGACTTTTGAATATGGTTTTTCTAGTCATCATCTTACTCCCTCTGGAAGCATAGTCGAATGCTGTCTCAAGAGCACACACAAGGTTCACAACTGATAGTTTCTTTTACACCATTGACAATTGTGAAGTCAACATACAATGGAAAACTGGCCAGATTGTTAAGCGACAGACTGTGGCAAGGTAGAGCCTAACAGGGCCAGAGTTCAGAAATTTGTTTATCGAACCCTTGAAGGAAACCAAAGGCCTCTTGTATTTGTGTTGCTGAAAAACCTGAACTTTCACTGCTTGATTATCTTTTGCCTTCCCCTGCAGCGCCATTTTGTTTCCCTAATAAAACCCCACAACTTTTGCAACAAATGTTCATGCTCGTGATTGATACAAGTGCAAGAATATATGGGGACCATATCTGACAGTGTGGATATCTTTCATGCTGTGCATGGTATTGATGGGACAATTTGCTTTGGAGTTGTTGGAAGTCTGACTTCACCTTCCTTACTTTTTATCCTTATTACTATTACAATAGTAATCGGTATTCATGTAGATAATGAGAGAGAGAGAGAACACTAATAACATAAGACAAGTTGTGGGATGAGATCAAGGAAATCACTAATGAAGAAAGCAAAATGTGATTACAAAGTAAAGAAAGGGAAAAAATAGATATCAGAAGAGACTCTCAGAATTGAACTAAACTGTAGAGTCTAAAACAACCAGAAGAAATGTTGAAGTAAGAGAGAACAAAATATACAAAGAGCAGCTTGAGAAGGCTAAAATTGTATTGTATCAAAATTTGCAAAAATCTAGAGTTAAAAAACCAAAAGAGAAAATCTTAGTCTACAGTTCTCAAGATGAGATAACAGTAACAGTAAATCCAAATTTCAAATTGCCTAACTGAAAAATCTTGAGCAAAATTTTGAGTTGTACAGGAAGCAGCAAAAGATGGAAATAAACTAGTATAATAAAATAGTATAAATAAACTAACATAAAAAAGGCTGCAAAAGAGTATAATAAACTAGTAAAATAAACTAGTATGATAAAAAACAAAATAAAATAAAAAATCAGCAAAAGATGGAAATAAACTAGTATAAATAGTATGATAAAAAAATAAAGATGGAAGGAATACACAGTCACTGTACCAAAAATAGTTGGGTGACAACCATTTAAGGATATATCATACGATCAAGAACCAATGGTAATATGGTAATAAAATAATATAAAGGGTAACTTTCAAGCTGCACTAACAGCACTGGCAAAAAATTAAGTCCCCAGGAATTGATAGAATATCAACGGAGGTGTTATAACAAACAGATACAGTCATGAAATTGCATATGGCAAGAACTTCAGAAGACAAATACTTAGCCAACTGACTGAAGAGATCCATGTTTTTTCCCATTTTATTGTAAAAAAAGCTAGCCAACGGCATGAGGGCATTATTAAACAATGAATATCACATGCATGTTAAATATAGCTGACAATTATTTTAAAATGGCTAAAGTAAAATATCAAAAAGGAAATAGTAGAAATTCAAGTTGGATTTAGAAATTGTCTTAGCACAAGAAATAGTATTGCTGGTGTCAGACAGATGTTGGCTGAAAACAGAATTAAAAAACTGTTTACTTGTGATTTTTCAAATATACAAAGGTATTTATGTAGATAATAATAAATTATGGACAAAACTAAGGAATTCAAGAACACTTAATTTTCTCATAAAATAATATATTAATATAAAACCTATATGTAGATCAAGAAACAGTTATTTGATCAAAACAGAGAATATTTTATGATTTACAATCAATAATGTATGTCAGGGTTGTATTCTTTTCCCATATCTAGTTACCTTGTATGATCAGAAAATAATCTAAGAAGCTGGATTCTATGAAGAAGAATGTGACACAAGAATTGGAGGGATAATCATCAATAAACTATGTTATACAGATGGCACAAAAGCCTTGAAGTACTAATTGAAATAGATCAAAGACTATAGTTTTCTATATAGATTACATCTCACCATCAAGAAAACAAAAGTTCTCACCACAGGACCAATAGGTAAGATTATGATA
>NW_006399773.1:24817288-24834708 GCF_000299155.1 Elephantulus edwardii
GAAAAGGGATGCTGTGGGTTTCAGGGTGAAGATCTTCTCCCACTACTCTAAAGGGCCCCTTTGGCAGTAGGAAACACATAGACTATTACGGAGATTGATTCTGGAATTTAGATGCACTGTTATCAATTGTGCTTACCCGTACATGTTCATATCCTTGAAGATGTATCATGGGAGTGTTGCAGCATAGAAGACACAAATTTAACTAACAAGTTAAAAGCACATGAGTCAAAAATTAAGAAGCAATAATGTTCTGAGTAGAGGTTCTAATAGTGGCACAAATCAAGTTACAGAGGGAAGGTGGTTCTTACAATAAAAGGCCTATAGACTAGCACTTTGTCTGTTATAGTGTAGAGGTTAGGAACCACAAGATGTAGAGGCTCAGCTATGTCATTTATGGTTCTTAAGTCCTGGAGCAAATTCCATCAGCCACAGGGTTGTTTTACAACTCGGAAGTTTGCATGCAAGGTAGAGGTAAAGTAAGGAACTGCTTATGAGGTTTTCCGTAAATGGTATCATTTTAAAGAGAAAGGTGTGCCTTATCCAAGACGTGGTATTTCAAGTGCTTCTTATGCATCTAAAAGCTGGACAAGTTAGATGAGCGTGGTCAAAGAATTGATATCTTTTAATTGTGGTGTTTGCAAAGAATAGTTTGGTTTCTGTGGATTTCCAGAAGTATAAACAACTTTTTTCTTGGAGGAAGTGCAATCAAAGGGCTCCATAAAGGCAAGGATGGTGAAAATTCATCTAATATATCCTAAGCATTTTGTCAGGATGTACCAGGTTTTAGAAAAAGACATTGTGCTAAAAAGCTTGAGGGTCAGAAAAAGAGAAAAATACCTTCAGCAAAATGGATTGACATGGTGACTGTAACAATGGCCTGAAGTATGTTGGAAATTGTGAGGATCATACCAGTTAGGATAAGTTTCCCATCTGTTTTTTAAAAGTTGCTATGAGTTCATATTTAATTCTATGGCACACATAGTAACACCACCAACACATTTATCTGTATCATGGCCTTTTGACAAGAAGCTGTGCTGCAATGCCAAAAGGCACTCAATTCAAACTCACCTACTGCTACATGGGAAAATGATAGCAACCTTTTCCTGTGTGATTAACTGCCTCTAAAAACTTGCTGGAGGATCAGCTAAATATGGGCTCCAACTCAATGGTTCACAGCAGCAACAATAATCTCCATATCTATATGTTATTATTGTGTACCACTGAGTCAGAATTGACCCATACCTGACCCTCCAGCAGATTTTCAGCAGCAGCTAATTACACTGGAGGAAATTGCTTATCCTTCTCCTGAGGAGTAGCTGGTGACTTTGAATTGCATGCCTGCAGAATTACAGTGCACTATTTGCCACTAAGCCAACAGAGCCCCCTATATATCTATATCTGCATATATATCTCTATCTATATACTTATACCAATAGATACATAGATAGATAGATGATAGATCTAGATAAGGATATAGTTATGTTATTGTTGTTATGTATTACAGAGTTGGAACCAACTCATAGCAGATTTTCACAGACAGTACCTCACATGTAAGTAGATTGTTCATATTTCTCCTGTAGATCAGCTGGTGTATTTAAACCATGTACCTTTGTGTTGATAACACAATTCCTTGCAACAAAGCCACCAGGGTGTGCTTTCATGCCCCCCCCCCCTGATCCCGTATTGCTTCTGTAGAGAACCCAGCCTAAGGCAACATACTCATATAAAAGTTGAAGATAAATATTAAAATCCGTTTAGTGTGATTTTTATGAGACTAAACATGATACGATATGATATGTGATATGTGATATATAATACGATATGATATAGTACATCAGTTTCTGTTCACCTAACTTCACCCAATAATGCAAATTAAGGTTTCCTAATGTAAGTTCTTTTCAAATGGTCTTCATTGGAAGTCAATAGCAAATTCAGAATGACTCTTTAATCAAATCTGTATTACTTGTTAAGATCAAATCCATGACATATTTTGTTGTTTTTATGTACTATCTTGTCAATTGCAATTCATAGCAACTTTACGAACAGATCAGAACCTTGCACAACCCTGTGTCATTATCACTACCTTTATCTCATTCAAGTATACTGTTGCAGCCACTGTGACAACGCATCTTGTTGAGGGTCTTTTCTTTCTCTGACCTTCTACCTTTGCCAGCATAATTTCTTTTTCTAGCAATTGATCCCTCCTGACAACAGAAGAAGAAATTAAAGAATACATTGGTTTAGAGTTAGGCAGAAGGTAAAATAGAAGTAAGAGATAAGTAGGATAACTCTGAAACTATTTTGGATATAGGTGATAGGGTAGCCAGAGAAGAGAGAAAATATCAGGGGAAAAGGTCAGCGTTTACTACTTAAGAATGTGAAGTAGGAGCCCTTTGATTTAGTTAAGTTACTGTTTATTAACTGAAATTGCTGAAGTTAACAGCAAGAAACTAGATGAGCAGAGTAATGTGACAGCCAAGAGTAATGCTGATTAATCATTTTGTATGAAGATCTCCTCGTGACATGGCAGGAAATAAAACCTCTGCAAAACAACTAAATGACATCTTTCATCAGCCAGAACTATTTTGTGATTAACCAAATAGAACTTAGAAATACAAAAGGATATTTCAATAAGCAGCCAGTTTATTTCTTATTTGTTCTCATTGTTTGAAGTTCTAAGCACTATTTTTATGCCAGTGTATTATCTTTCCAATCATCAAAAAGAAATAAAAAATAAATGAAAAATTATAATTTGCAATTGTGGACCATTAAGCACAGACTATTCAAAATGTTTGTAGTTTAGGGCAGCATTTAAGGCTATTGAATGCTAATTTTCTTTCATAGAGTTTGTTTTTTACAGGCTTTGTGATATTAGTCATTCTACTTCTCTAATTTCGGCTCCTCAATAAAACCTGTCTGTTATTTACTAATAATCCTTAATAGTAATAACATGTATATATTTGTATATATACTGAAGTAACAAGGTGACATAGGTGGCTATATACTGAGCTACTAATCCTAATGGTTGACAGTTAGAATTTACTTAGGATTCTACCTATTATGTACATATGTATGTTGTTGTTGTTGTTATATGCCATTGAGTTGCCTGCAACTTATAGCGACATTATGTACAACTGTCTTACACCCTGCTCTATCCTATGCCAATCTTATTGTCTCTGACACACCTACCTCTATTACTCCAGTCACGGAATCTATCCATCTCATCAACGGTCTTCCTTCTTGTGCTGTCCATTCCGTATTGGAGGCTTCAGTCCTTATGTGATTGAAGCTCAACATCAAGAAGACAAAGATTCTCACGACTGGGCCTATTGCCAGAACCATGATGGAACGAGAAGAAATTGAAGTTGTTAACAGTTACAGATTGCTCAGCTCCACAATCAACACTCTTGGCACCAGCATTCAGGAAATTAAAAGATGACCTCTCCAGAATGCTGAGAAAAAACAATTTCATTCTAGAGATTTAGGCACACCTGATCCATGCCATGGTCTCCTAATTACTTGCTACGTATCAGATAGCTGGATAATAGCTAAGGATGGCAGAAAAAGAATTGATGCCTTTGAATTATAGTGCTGGAGAAGAGTCTTGAACATACCATGGACCACAAATAAAACAAATAGGTCTGTCTTAGAGAGGGTAAAAATGAATTTATCCTCAAAGGATACTATTTTAAAGCTCCATCTCACTTACTTTTGGCTTGTTGCCAGAAGGGACCAATCCTTGGAGAAGGATATCGTGCTTGGAACGGTAGAAGGACAACGCAGGAGAGGAAGACCCTGCATGTGATGAACTGACACAACAACTAGGGCCACAGGATTAAGTGTTTTGGAGTCAGTAAGACTGGATCAGGACAGGGCAGGCTTCAAAGCTATTGTACATAAGGTCACTATGGGTCATAGGTGACTTGACAGCACATAAAAAAAAAAAACGTGTATGTGATATTAAGTGTTCATTGTTCAAAATGGCTCCCCTAACCATTAACTTCTACTTTGCCATTTGGATGAGTGGGAATATGCAAATTAGATGTGTTAGTTTATTCACAAATGGATTGGCCTCTTGTCATTAAATTGAGCAGATTCAATAACAGAATTTGAAAATCTTACTACCAGCAAAGAAGAAGCAGAAAATGCATCACGTCCTTCAGGGCCAGAGACCATTGTGTCAGCCAGACCTACAGGAGAGCAGCAGCAGCTACAGCAGAGAGCCAGAGACCTGATGAGATAGAGCTGACGTTGGAACTGCTATGCCACAGAACTATAACTAGGATCCTTTCCCCAAGTTTGTTGGTGGACTGAGAGTAGATCCATAATTGGCAGGTCTAAGAGCTTTGTAACACTTCCACAAAGCCACGAGGCTGAAAGCTCAAGGACCTGTGAGCATGCTTTTGAAGTCATCTTGACTGAGAAAATGTATCCCCTTACCAAGTGAAATTGTCAGCAGTATTCTATTAACTTCCCCCAAAATTCTCATAATTGTAAATGTGGGTCTGTGAACAATATTAATGGATTGCAAACCCAGTGAAGTGGTAAGTTTGGTGTTGTAATTAGTAGAAAAAGGTATGGGAGCATGGGAGATATATCTGACACCATAGTAACTATTTTTGTCTTGTGGATGCTGTTGATGGGGACAGTCCGCCTTTGTAGAGTTAGTAGAGGTCAGCTATGACTGTTCCCGTGCAGTCCTTGCTCCTTTTACAATATATATGGTAGAATATTACAGCCCTGGAATCCCATGGGGTATTTTCCTTCTGTTCTATAGGGTTTATTTGAATCTATTTTTATACACACATGCATACATACACTGGCCCTACAAGCAATTGAAACCTTGACCTATTTGTGTCACTGTCATAATATCTCTGCCATGTTCACATCTCTCTATAGATAGATGATAGATGATAGTTAGATAGATAGATAGATAGATAGATAGATAGATAGATAGATAGATGAATGTTGGTGGTAGGCACCATCAAGTTGAGTACTACTAATAATAAGCTTGTGAAGAACTGATACTATCTTTGCCTTATTCAGTGAATTATCATTATCTTTGATACTTGAAACCATTGTTACCCTCCTTGAGAATCTTCCTTTCTTTTGATGAAACTTCACCATTTCCAAATATAATGTTATGTGCCTTTGAGTCAAAACTAACTTAGAGCTGACCTTTCTGTGCAGTAAAAGTATATGGGAAGAGATTGCTCATCTTTGTCCCTGTAGTAAGTGTAGATTTGAACCATGTCTTTTTTGGTTGGGAGCACAATTCCTTACCAGAGCTTTAGATAAGACTACAACTTTCGACATAGATTACATCTTAATATAGAGAAAATAAGAATCTTCACCACAAGACTAACAGACAACATTGTAATAGATGGGGGGAAAGACTGATTTTTTTAATTTCATTTTAGTTGAATCCATTATCACCATTCAGAGCTACAGCAGTCAAGAAATGAAAAGACATGTTGCACTGAAAAAATCTGCTGCCAAGGACCTCTCCAAAGTGCTAAAGTGAAGATGTCAATTTATAGAAAAAATGTTCACCTGACGCAAAACTTGGATTTTTCAATTATTTCCTATTTGTCTGAAAATTGAACCATAAATTTCAAAAGAACAAACAGGTCAATCTTAGAGAAGGTGAAACTAGGATGTTCCTTAAAAGGTAAGAAGGGTGAAACTTTATTTCACATACCTTGTGCATCTTGTCATGCAGAGCCAATTCATGGGAAAAGACATTACACTGGGAAAGGGGAAGATCAGAGAAAAAGATCTCTGAACAAAATAGATTGACAGATGATTATAACCGTGGGCTACAGCATATCAGAGATACGATGGTACATAATTGGGCAAATTTCAGATCTATTCATAGGATCTCTATGAGTTGTAGGTTCTTTGAAGGTACCTAACAACAATCTTATATATATATAATCTTTATTGGATAGGGCTAGTTTCAGATGTGTTTATCATAGTATTGCTACAAGTAGTAGGCCACTTGAGAGTACAGAACAATACACATTATATGCGTGGAGAATAGTAGGAAACTTTGTGAGCAAACTAATATAAAATAAAACAACAACAACAACAAAAACAAAAAAACTCAAATCTGTTGCCATCAAGTTGAAACAAAACCATAACTGATCCTTTAGCAGGTTTTTGGAAGTTTTAGATTGCATGGGAGGAGATTGCTCATCTTTCTGTCACCAAGCTAATGGAGGTTTTGAATAGGCAGTCCAGCTTTTAGATAGCGGTGTTGCTCTTATAGACCACTGTACTCACTTAAAAGACTAGAGTATAATATAGACTTAACAATTATATATGTTTTAATTAACTAAAAAAGTCACACATAAGGATGGCAAATGAATAAGAAGAATGAATAAAGAGGTCAGAAGAAAATTGATGCCTGTTTTGGTTTTGAAGAAGAATATTGAAAATTTTAAAGATGCCTAAGAGCAAATTCACCTTAGAAAAAGTACAAGCAAATGCAAGGAAGTTGAAACTTCATTTCATTCACTTTGTGCATGTTGTTGGATACTAGCATACTGGAGATGATGAGGATGATGCAGGATTGGATAACGTACAGTTTTATTGTTTATAGGGTCTCTATAAATTATAGGCAACAAGAAGTCCTTTTCTAGTCATCATACATAAAGAATTATGAAAGCCAATAAGAAAATAGTAAGTCAATTAAAACTAGGAAAAGAAACAAAACAAGAACTCTTGTGCAACAATTTATGCTAAAGAATGCACAGATAGCCAATTAGCATGTGAAAAAAATTGAGCAGATCCCTGCTGACATTCTGGATTAGATATAGGGCTGTTAATTGAATAAGCTATGGTTCAAATTCAGGAGTCACTTCTCTGAGGGAGTCTGCTTCTATAAAGATTTACAGTGTTGGAAATCTCCTCTGTACTATTGAGTGACTATGACTCGGAATAAAGTCAGAAGTAGTGGGTTTTAGATTTGGAGTAGCAATAAAATAAATCTGTTTAAACTAAGTATTTACAGGGATGTAAAACAACCAAAAGTCACTTGTGTAACTGGTAGAAATGTAATTGGTATAAACTGAAAAACTTAACTATATCTCAAAGTAAAATATTCATGTAATCTACTTACTATTAAATATTTAAATATATCCAGAGGTATATCTCCAACAAAAATGCGTTCACATATGCTCTAAACATATGTATCAGAATATGTTGGCAGTTAATCTACTAGGAAGTCTGGCTATCTGCTTCTAAAAGATCAGTCTTGAAAGCCTTGCTTTACAAATACATGAGATTACCTTAAGGTTTAAACATAAATTAAGATCAAGGTGTCTTGTTTTTCCATGGATATATTTCAATTGCTAATAAGCTTTAGACCAATTGTTATCGCTGTTAGGTGCTGTCCAAATGACATCCAGTGAACAACACATTTTACCAGCATAATGTCTTTGTCCAAGGACTGAAACAACTACTTCATTGTTTTTGTTGTTATGTAACATCAAGTTGACTGTGATTCATAGTTATGAACAATCAGTCTGAAACCTGCCCTTTCATGTGCCGTCCTCATCATCTCCAACACACTTGAGCTCATTGTTACAGTCACTGGGTCAATTCATCTAATGAAAAAATCTTCCTCTCTTAATCTCTTATACTCCTCTTTCTGCCTGTGATGTCCTTCTTCAAGAATCGCCCCTCATAAGAACATGCCCAAAGTATATGAGGAAAATGTTTCACTATCCTTGCTTCCAATGAGCACTCTGGTTTTATTTTCTCTAAGACAGACTTGCTTGCATTCTTGGCAATCCATTGTATATCTGATATTTTTCTCACACCACAACACAAAGACATTGATTCTTCTTTTGTCATCTCTACTCATTGTCCAGCATTCAGATGCACTGCAAGTAACTGCAAGTGGAAATCTTATACTCCATTACTTGCAAATCAGGCCTTCCTTTTTTTTTTCTGTTTTGTTTTATTTTGTAAAAGTTTTTATCTCCCTCGGAATATGATACTTAAAAAAAATAAAAAAAAAAAAAAATAAGAAATTAAGGGGTTTTTTAAAGGATAAGAGGAAGTTATTTACATTTTTAAGAATATTTTTAGGAAGAAAATGATTGACTTAGGCTCTTAAAGTTTCACATAATTTCTTTTTGTGATTTTTCAATGCTAGCTCAGCAACTTGGATTCAAGGCCTATCTTATGGCAGACATAGAGAATGTAAAAAAATTGGTCATGCCACAAATCCTACAATTGAACATTTCTTCTTTAGCAGGAAATATGGAAAATTGAAATATGATTTCTGAGATCCAGGACCAGTTCCTGGATGAAAAGTATATCACTTAGACATGTAAGAATCTGGCTAGAACAGACCGTTGAGATCATCCAGCTTCTTCTTTCTTAAAATGAGAACACTGAGGCGTTCAGAAGTTAAGTGATTTGCCCAAAGCATTATTGTATGTTTTTAACAAAGCAAAATAAGAGGCTTTTCTGACCACTGAGCTGATTTTCTTTTTACTACAATAAATAAACCATTAGATTTAAGAGTTAGCAAATTATTCAATCCCTCTAGGGATTCCAAAGTTTGTTTGCTTAGTTTGCTGTTGTTTTCCTCCCTACTTTTCCTATCTTCCTCCCTTTAAGCATTTTCTTTCTTTTTATTTGTTCAAAGAGATTATTAAAGGGGAAAAATGAATACTTATAAAACACCAAATAGTTATCTTGAAAATTCAACTCATCCATAAAAGTTACATTTTGATGATTTCAGTTTAAATTAATCAGAAAAGTAGAGGTGAAGAGCCAGATTGGCATTCCCCTCTGCAATTGCCTCATTTCATCAGTGTGCACAGTTCCAACTAATTGCAATGAGAACTCCATGTACAGAAGCAATGAGTAGGGTGCAAGATGCATATTAATTTTGTAGAACATTTCCCCCAGTTACATTTGGTCTTTAAAATTAAAGGGGGAAGTGCTTGGTTAAATAGTTCAAGACATCCAAAGAACACCAAATGTAGCTGAGATCCCTAATTAATATGTGTTTTACAGGGAGGAATGCTTGTAAGTTTGAAAGCATTGGGGAGTTTGATGTTATTTTTGAAATAAATTTTTAATTAAATTTTCCTTAATTGAGCATACTGAAAATTTCAGTAAAGGATGCCTATAAAGTACTCCTTGGGGTGTGGAGGAGATCCACAGAGGTGTGGAGAAATATGTGAATTGGGCTGATTATCTCATTAATTCTCACAACACCCTGGGAAGAAGATGGGAAGCACAACGTGCAAGTCACAATTCACTGAAGTAAAATGACCTTGGAGGGGATGTGAAGATCTTTCATGTCTGGGGATTAAAGGAAATTTAACACAATTTCTTCCTACCAGCCTATTTCCCCTCCCCCTGCACTACCTTGTGAATTAGGAAGAATTCTAAATATGGTATAAATTCCATTAAAGCAGAAGGCACATTTTCCTATATTATATATTCTTCTTGTTTTAATCAAAGTAAATAATCTGATTTCCCATTTAGTGTTATGAACAAAACCTGCAATGTACACCATAAGAGGCCGAAATGGATGGGGTGGGGGGTGGTAATGTCTGCATAGTTTGTGTTTCTTTCTATACTTTCTGTCATAATTCTGGAGGTGGGTAAACCCTAATATTTTTCCAATCTTCTTTCATTTAAGAACATTGCCACTAAGGCACTGATTACAGGTATTCATACGTATTTTCATAATGGGCATTATGTTAGGTGCCTACTATGAAAAACACGCTGCCAGGCACCCTGTTAGGTGCTTACTAAAACATGGGGGAAGCACAAGAAATGGCTTTGCCTCCAAATTGCTTTTTGAACTGAGAGATGAGAGGACTAACATAAGAAAGAGTTAATGAAATTGGATTAAAGATAAGTCTGAGTTATCTTGGTCACATAAACATCATGGACAAGTTAGGATCAATATAAAGTGATGAGACTCTTAAGCCAATTTCAACCTCTATTCTATAACTTTGAGTCTATACCTAATCTTCTTAACATGTATTCTTGACTTGTCACCTAAGAAACAACCACAAAATCTGACATATTAATTCCAAATGTCAAATCAAAATCAAATCACCAGGACTAGGTGTGGTAGAGGCTAGCTAATGCAAGCAGGAAAAGTACTTTTCACCTTCAAAATGCATAGCAACTGTGCTCGGTTCAGATTGCTTGCCAATATTAAACAGTTTAAAAATGTATATAAAACTCCTTTGCATTTCTACTGAGTAACTATCGAAACCAAGAATTTTATGTAGAATATGTATCTTAACTGCATATAATGTATTCCCCACTTTTTCAGAACTCAGTATTTCTTGCATTTAGTCTTGATCTCTGATTACTTTATGAAAGACTTGTAGTCCAATCGGCACCTGGATTTCCACTCAGTAAATATTTATTTAATGACTGAATGAATGAGGTTACTGCTCTCAGTGATGATTATTCATAATCTTTGAAGATGACAACATTTATATGAGCTATTTAGGATAACTTGGTTAGTAAATAAGAGGTACACAAAATACATTTTTATTCATGATACAAGTAATATTTATGAAAGATTTAACATAGTCTGGATCTCTGGAGCCATAGTTCATAGTACACTTTGCTGCTGGCTCAAAGGCTGCACTTCACGTATCCAAGTTGTTTGAATAAACAGCCAACTTTGGGGATCAAAGATGGATGTTCTCCTCTCATTACAATTTGCAGCCTTGCATCAGAATTTACTACACAGCAAGGAGTGTGGTTGATTTGAGTTTTTGGAAGTTCGTCAAGTCTGAGGAAGCTCTCTTCCTAGATGTATTCAGAAAAAGAACTTGACTTATCAACTTAATATTTATAGGTTCTCCTCCTGTGCATTCAGTCAGTTGCCTCTGAAAACCTGCTGGACGGACAGCTGTGGCTCAGTTCTGACTCTATGGTACAAAACCACCACCACCACGACAACAGCAACAATAACAACATCCACAGCACTTAGTAAGGTAGATGAGTGAAATTAAACAGACATTTTCCACTTGTGGAAAGACAGAGCATATTTTATTAAAACACATCATATTTATTTAAATAGTTTTCAAGATAATGTGTCATTAAACTATTTTAGGATGAAACTCAGCTCCAAACCTCTAGAAAGTACCATATTATTTTCTCTGCTAATTGAAACCTATTTCTAGTTCTCCCTTTCCTCTTTTTTGGATTTATAGGTCATGATATTCTTATTTAAGAAAACTTTTAAAACTCATTGCTAAGTTCATAGATAACCTTTAATATCATATCACGCTGAGATTTAGGAGAGACTATTTTTCTTCCTTCTTTGTATTATGTTTTATTAAAACAGCATCCTGGCCCGAGTGTCTAGATATACCATTTGTCAAAAGCACTGTGTGAATAGATATAGATAGAAGAATGTTTTCTGAGCTTGTAAAGCATAAATGTCAATCCAAAATAAGAGTAATCACCAGAACAATAATGCCTAAATGACTTTTTAGTTTTTTAGCAACAAACCAAGTCAAGTGGGGAGGGAATATATAAATCCATTGGAGGTGTCCACAAGAAAAGGAAATTTACATTTTACAAAAATATCACAGAAAAGTAAACAATGAAGGTCTCAGAACATACTATCTAGTTGCTCTGAACATAGATATTTTTGTTTTCTTACCTCATAGAATTTTTATGGAAATAATAGTATGTAACAATGAAATTATTAAAATTTATAAGAAATATCATGGACTTGTGCTATTCATTGCTTTGCTATTTTTTATTAGAACAGATAAAAATGGACTATCGGTTATGACATTTCTATTCAATGAAATTTCTAAGAAAAATCACTCATTGCACAGATAACCTTCAATAGTGAGTCACACTGACTTTTTGCTCTTATTCTACCTTTTGTGTTCTGTGTCTCTGTCATGTAACACACTTGGCAAAGTGTTTAGGGACTACTTTGTGCGGGCATTAGACCAGTAGAGTTACCTAAATGGGTGCTATTTGACTTTAGAGACAGTAAATTCCAAATTATATTGAGCACAATTATAAAATAATTGAAAGCATTCTGTTTCAGTTTGTAATAACTTGTTTCTTGACAAAAATGTGAGATTGACAGTGAGTCAGAATCTCTTTTCATTAAAAGCTTTTATTTGAACCAAGCTTATCAATTTCTAAAGCATAGTGGCAAATGATAATAAAAGAGTGTTTTTTTCAATGCAAGGGAGAGGATTTGGAGCACAAATAAGAGATTATTGTGATAGCACTAGAGAAGAAAATTAGTAAAACCAAAGAAGAAAAAGAAACTAGGTCACAAACCCAAAAATAAAATAAAAATAGAGAGTATGGAACTCTTGTTCGCGTAAGAAGAAAACAATGAAACGTAATTATGAACCCTCTGAAAAATAAGAACGAGAAATGTTTCAGGCCTAGTAAATGTGTGGATAAACTTGTCATAATACTAACACATTAACCAATTTAAATCCATTGAGAATTCCTTGTTGTTACTAGACTAAGCTGAGTTCAGGTTCTCATGTGGTTTTTGATTATACTACCTTGAGTGTGCAGCCCAGGGTAAACACCTTCTTGTTCTTGAAGGCTGTTGAGTGAGACCTGACTCATAGCTGATCCTCTAGCGAATTTTAGAGGCAGTAAATCTCAATGATACGGTTACTCATCCATCTATCCAAGAACACCTGTTGAATTTGAATGGCATGCCTTTGAAATTGCAGCACATCTTTTTAACCACTGGGCTGCCAGGGCTCCCCAGACACTGTGGCAGGGGAAGGAGGTTGTGATGGGTGGTATCACTAGGCAGGATGAGTGTTCTAGCTTCCCATCTTGTTTCTCTGACATCACCCTGCCAGGGAAAGATAAGTTATCTTGTTAAGTTCTAGTAAAGGTCCAAAGCTGAGGATCTCCAGGTATCCTGGATTGAGTAGATAGGGCAGCAACACAATTTTGTCTATGGTGTTTGCCCAGAGCAGAGCTGTTTTGTCTACTATATTTTCTGTCTTGCTAAGTTCTCTCTTTCATCATCCTTTAAATAAAGACACAAATTCTTTTTTGGAACTTTGGTTTTGGTGGGTTTGTGGGGTTTTTTTGGTTTTTTTTAAGTCTGCATCTGTTAGTATTCCTAGGTAGCTTCCTTCTTCAGTTGTCAAAATGGGGTAAAAAAAGAAAACTGAGTGGTTCTTCTGGCACACAGCTTCTAATTGGTCTGACTTGTTCTATTCTTCAGATCTATTGTTTCCATTTTTGTATATGCAATGACAGTGGGAAGAAGGATCCCTAGAAGCACAGTGGCTAAAAACTTTGTTGAAAATCAAAGGGTTGGTAGTTCTAACCTATTAACAGCTTCATGGGAGAAAGATTTGACAATCAGCTTCTGTAAAAATTACAGCCTTGGAAACTCTGTAGCGTAGTTCTACTCTGTCCTATAAGGTTACTCTGATTTGAAATTAGTTTGATGGTAGTGGGTTTGTTTTTGTTTTTTTTAGTGAAAGGTAGGGAGAAAGTATGTCTATTTTATCTTCCAAGTAGAGAATTTCCCTCAAGATGTTTCCACTCATATTTTCCTGACATCTTTACAGGGCGGTTGCCAAGCAATAATGTCTCATGCATTTTTTTTAAGTGAATGATTTAACAGCAGAATTTCATATGTACTGGGAGCACTTGTGACTTAGTGGAATTGTGTTGTCAACCAAGGGTATGTAATTCAAATCTACCAGTTGCTCTATCGAAGCAAGATGGGCAATCTTCTTCTATTAGATTTACTGGCTCTGAAAAGCCACTGGAAGGTCAGCTATGGATCAGTTCAGACTGTTTGTGAATTCTGGGCTTAGTTCTACTAATTTCTTTCTTAAAGTCACGAGTATTTGTGCTTATCAGAGATCTGTACCATAGATGAAGTGAAACAATACTGAATTTAAAAACAAACAAAATGAATGACCAAAATATACTTTGTGTAACTTTTTTGTATTTATGATTAATAATATTCAAATATAATTAATTGAAAATGAGAAAGTACATTTTAGTGATTTTATTTCTTTCTTTTTTTGCTGCTGTTGCCATCATTGAGTTCTTCAATTCATCTCAAAGACATTCCTGTTCAACATGTTTTTTGTTTTGCTGATTCATAACTTCTCATTAATTTAGAGACTGTAATTTTTAATTCAGAACACTCTTAGTCACATACACAAGTTGTAGTAATTACTTGTTATGCTTCTGCTATTTTTAATAACATTGATACTGTTGGCCTGAAATTTCTTAAACAACAGATTAATTTTAATAGAACAGTATTGTCTTTGTTCTTGTTGTTTGTTTTTGATATACTGGATTCAATTAATTATTGTATTTGTCATTCCATGAATATTGGTTATTTTTTTAATAACATAATACTACTAGAATATGAAATAAATATCCTATCTCTTTTGACACAATGGATTATTGTTGTTTATTTACAGCCTTGTAACCCTAAGAACCAAAACCAAAGTTTACTTAAAATAATTCTTTAGTGGCAATGCTTTGACAGGCAGAACATCGGTTGTGGCATTACTCCCTCCTTTTTGATTCTGTAACTAGTTTTAGAATAATTTGAACCATTCAAATGCTATTCTTAGAGTCGTTATTGAGTAAATCAGTTAACTCGAGTTCAGTCCAGGTAAACTTGCTTTCAAAGAAAATAATTTGCCAGAAAATGGCATAGTTACAGTGTTTACACTGGAATCAGAATAGCAAATGGTTCACTCATTCAGTCTACCTATTCCAAAAACTTTGATACCAAGTGCATATCTTTGAAGAAAGACATTTCTGTAAGGCATAATAAATAACACTGTAAAGAATAAGAAAGTGAAGACAAAGCTATTATTTCACTCTCTAAATAGGAAAATGGAGGTAGAGATATCAGTATTATGTTTTAAAAAAGTTTTAAAATAAGAGCACATTAGGAAGAAGTATTTGTTGAATTTAATTGATGCCTTTGGGCTGTGGTGCTGGAAAAGAATATTGAATAGTGTATGGACTGCTAGGAGAACAAACAAATTCATCCTGGAGAGGGTGAAGCCAGGCTGCTTCTTGAAGGCAAGGATTCTGAAGCTCTGTCTGTCATACTTTGAATATGCTGCAAGGCAGAATCAGTCCTTGAAGAAGGACGTCATTTTTGGGAGATTGGAGGGACAGCACAGAAGTGAAAGACCCTTGATGAGATGGATTGATTCAGTCACCGAGGTAACAGAGGTAGGTGTGTCAGAGACAATAAGATTGGCACAGGATAGAGCAGAGTTTAGGGCCATTATATATAGGGTTGCTATGAGTTGCAGATGACTGGACAGCACATAATAATAACAACAACAACAACAACCATTTGTCTGTCAGTTTATTATACTCTAAGGACTTGCTGTGATACTAGAAGCAATATCACTGATATTTTGAATACTAACATAGTTACTTTTTATAAGACATACTTCATCTGACCTTCCAGACTACAAGAGACTAGGGGGAAAAGTCAAGTAGGTATCCCCAAATTTATATAATGAAAATCTTATGGATCACTCCAGATTATAGTGCAGAAAGATGAGCCTGATAGGTAGAAAGGCACTCAGAGTACATTTTGTTGTTGTTAGGTGTTGTCAAGTCTAGTATGACCCATAGTGAACAGATCTAAACCTGGTCCTATCCTGTGCTGTTTTCTCACTTCTTGACACACTAGAGCCCACTGTGGCAGTCACAGTGTCAATCCACCTGTCTGAGCATCTTACTCTCCTTCATGGACCCTTTTCCTTTCTCAGCATCTTATCCTTCTCCAAGGGATAACTCCTCCTAACAATGTGCCTGATATATGTTAGGTAAAACTTTATCTTCTTTGCCTTCAAAGAGCACTCTGGCTGCACTTTCCCCAAGATCTATTTGTCTGTTCTTCTGGCAGTCCATGGGATATTCACTGCTCTTCTCCAAAATCACAACTCAAAGGCATCAGTTCTTCCGTCATCCTTATTCACTGTCCATCTCTTACATGCATAGCAAGTGATCAGAAAGAACATTGCCTGAATATACGCTTCTTGGTCCTGAAACTGACAATGTTATTCCTTGATAATATGGAGAAGTCCTTATCTGCAGACTTTCCTAGTCCACCATAATACAGAGTGATTATAAAAAAAATGGTATCAATGATGGTGAAGATATAAAGAAAGAGGTAATATTTTGATCTATTGTACTTGGAGTCACAAACAGTTGGACAACTTGATTGTAACTAATAATGTTGTTGTTGCTGTTATGTGCTGTCAAGTCACTTGCAACTCATAGTGACCCTATGTACAACAGCCCTAAACTCTGCTCTGTCCTCTGCTATTCGTACTACTGCCTCTGACACTCCCATCCCGATTACCCCAGTCACTGAATCAATCTACCTCACAGAGGGCCTTCCCCTCCTGCGATGTTGCTCCACCCTCCCAAGCATAATGTCCTTATCCAAGGACCGGTCTTTCTTCACAACATATCCAAAGTATGTTAGACGGAGCCTCAGAATTCTTGCCTCTAAGGAACCACCCAGTTTAACCCTCTCCAGGACAAATCTGTTTGTTTTCCTAGCAGTCCATGGTACCCTCAATACTCTTCTCCAGCACCACAGCTCAAAGGCATCAATTCTCCTCCTATCCTCCTTCGTCATTGTCCAACTCTCCGATGCTATACAAGTGATAGCAAAGACCATGGCTTATATCAGACACACATTAGTCTCCAGAGAGACACCATTGCTCTCCAGTACTTTGGAGAGGTCCCTAAAAGCCAAATTTCCCATGGCAATACGCCTTTTAATTTCCTGGCTACTGGTGCCAAGAGTGTTGACTCTGGAGCCAAGCAAACTAAAGCTGTGAACAATTTCAATCACTTCACCATACATCCTGATGCTGCCAATTGGTCTAGTGGTGAGAATCTTTGTCTTCTTGACATTGAGCTCCAATCCATATTGGAGGCTGCAGTCCTTGACCCTCTGCTGCAAGCACTTCAGGTCCTCAGTTTCAGCAAGCAGGGTTGTGTCATCTACATAACGCAGATTGTTGATAGATCTTCCACCAATCTTGACCCTACATTTCTCCTCATATAGCCCAGTCTCCTGGATAAGCTGTTCTGCATATAGGTCGAAAAGGTATGGAGATAGGACACATCCCTGGAGTACGTCATTCCCAATTTTGAACCACGCAGTGTCCCCTTGCTCTGTTCTGATGACTGCCTACTGGTCCAAGTATAGGTTTCTCATTAGCACAATCAAGTGTTCTGAGATACCCATTCTTCTCAGGGTCAGCCAAAGTTTGTTATAATCCACATAGTAAAACACCTTTGCATAGTCAATGAAACACAGATAGACATTCTTCTGGTATTCCCTGCTTTCAGCTAAGATCCATCTAACATCAACTACAATATCCCTAGTA
>NW_006399773.1:24835942-24836631 GCF_000299155.1 Elephantulus edwardii
TCTGTGTTTAAGAATAGTTGTTGTTATGTGCTTTGAAGTCTAAACTGATTCATAGTTGTCCATCCAATGAGTCAAATTGCCCAAGAGTCGATTGCCTATCATTCTCCCCTCAGAACAGTTGGTGGATTTGAGCCACATGATTCTGAATTGTCAGTGCACATATTTAGTGCTAAGTTGCCAGAGTGAGATTTCTTTATTCCAGAATTACTTTTTTTTCCCTTCTTTCATTCTTAAGTAGACATTGTTGTTGCTGTTAGTTGCTGTCGAGTTCAGTATGACTCATAGCAACCTTATGGACAACGGACTTGAATCCTGTCCTATCTTATGCCATCCTCACTGTCTCTGTGATACCTTGAGCCTATTGCTGCAGTTACCACACCAATCCATCTTGATGGGTGTCTTTATCCCTTTCACTGGCCCTTTACCCTCCCAAGCATGATATCCTTTTCCAAAGAATAGCCTTTCCCAGCAACATGCCTGTGAGAGTGTGAGAGATAAGTTTTATCATCCTTGTCTCCCAGGAGAACTCTGGCTACACCTTTTCTAAGACATGACTGTTTGGTTTATTTTGAAGTTCATGAGAATTCAGTACCCTTCTCTAACACCACAACTCAAAGACATCAATTCTACACTCTCAGACATATAACAAGCAATTGAAAAGACCATGATCAAAGACCAGAGGAGCTGTG
>NW_006399773.1:24837626-24884434 GCF_000299155.1 Elephantulus edwardii
GGAAAACACTGGGAAGAATGTGTTATTGCTGCTGTTAGGTGCCTTCAAGTCAAATAAACTCAAAGCTATGAACAACAGATCTGAACCTTTTCCTATTCTGCACCATCTTCATAACCTTTGACATGATTGAGCCCATTACCACAATTACTGTGTCAGTCTATCTTATTAAGGGTTTTCCTCTGTTTCCCTGACCTTTCACTTTTCATAGCATGATGTCTTTTCCAAGGACTGGCCCATCCTGACAACATGCCCGAAGTATGTGAGACAAAGTGTCACCCTCTTTACCTCTAAGAAGCACCATGCTTGTACTTCATCCAAGACAGACTTGTTTGTTCTTTTGAGAGGAAAATGTTCAGCATTTTATAACACCACAATTTATTTTCTTTGGACATTCTTATTCATTTGAATTTTGTCATTGTTTGCTATTGAGTTGACACCAATCCATAGCTGACCCTCCAGCGGGTTTTCAGAGGCACTTAATCATATAGGAAGAAATTGCCCATCCTTCTCCAGTGGAGCATCTGGTGGATTTGAACCTCATGACTTCATGATTGCATTCTAGCTTCTGACCAATAAACCACCAGACCATTTCTGCATAGACTACATCAATATATTTCATTAAATGTCTTCTCTTTCGCTAATCCTGCACTTTTCAAGTATGATAATAACCCTTTTCAAAAAAGACTCCCTCTTAACAACATGCCCAAATTATGTGAGATGAAGTTTACCTCTAAAGAGCACTATAGCTACACTTTCTCTGAGGCATGGCTGTTTGTTTGTTTGTTTGTTTACCTACTTACTTATCTATCTTAATCTGCCAGATATTTAGTACTTTACTCCAACACCACAGCCCAGAGGCATCAATTTTTTTTTCTGTAATCCTTACACATTGTCCAGCTATCAGACCCATTATGAGTGATAGAAAAGACTATGACTTGAGTCAGGTGCACCTTAGCATTTAAATGTCATTGATATTTTAATGTCATTGCTCATCAGTAATTTGGAGAGGACTTTGACAGTATTATTTTCTCAATGCAATACATCTCCTGATCTCCTGATTACTGGGACCAAGGGTATCGGTTGTGGATTCAAGTAAGATGAACTAATTGACAGTTTCAATCTTTTCCCTACTTATCATGATGTTGCCTATCAGCTTAGTGTTGAGGATATTTCTATTTCGATGTTGACATGTAATCCATGTTGAAGAACATTATTCTTTGATTTTCTGAAGAAATATTTCAAGACCTCCTCATTTTCAGCAAGGTAGATTGTGTCATCTGCATAGGAGAGGTTGTCAATGAGTGTTCCACTTATACTGATGCCACGTTGTTCATAGAGTTCAGATCCATGGAGTATTTACTCAGCACACCCATATGGAGAAAGGTTATTTCACTGATGTAAATCTTTCTTGATTTTAAACCATGCAGTGTTCCCTTTACTTTGACAACAGCTTGTTAGTCTAAATATAGATTTCATATGAGCACAATTAAGAGTTCTGAGATTCCTATTCTTCTCAAGGTTAGCCTAAGTTTAATATAATGGATGCAGTCAAAAGCCATCGTATAGTCAATAATGCAAAAATTGTTGTTGTTATGTACCATTGAGTTGCATGCAAATCTTAGTGACCCTATGTACAACAGCTCTGAAGCCTGCCCTATTATAAGCTAGTCTCACTGACTCTGACACCCTTACCTCCTTTGTTCCAGTTACTGTATCAATCTATCTCATCCAGAGTCTTCCTCTTCTGTGTCATCCTTCCACCTTTCTGTGCATGATGTCCTTCAAGGACAAGTCCTTTCTGGACATTTTCCCAAAGTATGTGAAATGGAGCTTTAAAATCCTAGCCTCCAAGGAGACACTTAGTTTCACCTTCTCCAAGACAGACTTAATTGTTTCCTTGTTGGTCCATGGTATTTTCAAGACTCTTCTGTAGCACCACAACCTAAAGATATTAATTCTTCTTCTGTCATCCTTAGTCATTATCCAGCTCTCTAATGGATAGCAAGTAATTTGGAAGACCATGGCCTGGATCAGGTGCACCTTAGTCTCTCGACATCGTTGCTTCTTAGTACTCTGGAAAGTTCCCTAATAGCAGATTTACCTAATTCAGTTCGTCATTTGATTTCCTAACTGCTTGTTCCCAGACTGTTGATTGTGGAGCTGAGCGAGCGGTTAACAATTAATAACCTCAGTCTCTTCTCCATCCATCATGATGCTGCCAGTTGGCCCAGTGGTGAGAATCTTTGTTTTCTTGATGTTGAGCTTCAATACATATTGAAGACTACAATCCTTGGCCTTCTGGAGTAAGTGCTTCAGATCTGCATCAGTTTCAGCAATATAATAATACATTCAAGGCACTTGATATCTTAGAAGGGGGAAGGTTGATGTCCTAAACAATTTTTTGCTTGGCTAAAATTTTATTAAATAACCTGAAAAAGAATGCAAATAAAAACCTCAAGATACTTACTATACCTAAATGTGAAATAGAAACAATGAAATTCACTTACGTATAAACAGGAAAAAAAATTATAAATTTTTATTTGCAAATCTTTCCGATTACTTGCTGTGTATCTGAGAGTTGGACAATGAATAAGGATGATGGAAAAAAAATTGACACCTTTGAGCTATGGATGAATAAGAGCACTGAACACCCCAAAGATGACCAAGAGAGCAAACGGATATATGTTGGAGAGGGTTCAGCCAGAGAGAGCTCTTTGGAGGCAAGAATGATGAGGCTTTATACCTTGGGCATCGTGTTAGGAGGGGCTATTGCTTGGAGAAGGACATGACACTGGAAAGGATGGAGGGTCAGCAAAGGAGAGGAAGACTCTCAACCAGGTGGGCTGACATGTTGACTGCTGCAATGAGCTCTTGTATGTCAGAGAGTGAGGATGGCACAGGATAGAGCAGGGTTCAGATCTTTTGTTCATTGGGTCACTATGAGTTGCACTCCACACAATGGCACCTAAGACCACCACAAACAACTTTAGATAAAAATACTAAAAATAGAATACCTAAAAAACCCAATCCCAACACGAAAGATTTTGTAAGATACTAGAAGACAAAGAGTATTATATCTGAAATAATATTTTTTTGAAATAATATTTTTAAGATAATCAGATAAAATTTTAAAGTTCCATCTTTATAAGACTTTTACTCCCAAAGGTTAAACAAACAATGAAAATATTAACAGAATGTATTGTAAACTACTCTAATTTCCATTACTGGTATGTATACTTCTTTTCTGAGGAAGTTTTGTGAAAATATTGAACCCTTAAAAGTAATAGGCTTTTGTCTGGTGGGGGGATTTTTTATTAAATTCATAATTTTATACTAGATAATACAGCAATATCTTAAAATTCAAGCAATTGTTGCAAATACCAGTGTGGTGAAATGGAGTCATAAAACTAAATATAACACTTTTTTCCAGCTTCCTTGTTGTAATTGTGATTTCATTATCATCAATTCTTTTCTTGCTCCTCTCATCCCTACTATTGTTACACTAGTGGCCATGTGAAATATTTGTCCTTTGTTGCTGAGTTATTTCAGTCAGCTTTATGTTTTCCAGGCTCATCCATGCTGTGTAGAGTTTTACAAGTGTCTTGGTTTTAAATTCTGTATAATATTCCATTGTATGAACGCACCACAGTATATCTGTCTATTCATTTGTTGATGAACCCTTCGACTGATTTTATTTCTTTGTTATTTGTGAATAATGCTGCAATAAATATGGATATGCATACATTTATTTGTGTTGTTGCTCTTACTCCTTTGGGATCTATCTCCAGTAGTGGAAAAGCTGGATCCAATGGTATTTCTATTTCCAACTTTTTGAGGAACTATCATCAGACTTCATTCCATAGTGATTACACCATTTTACATTCCCATCAGCAGTGCTTGAGGGTTTCAGTCTCTCCACTTTTCCTCAGCATTTTGTTGATAGATTTCCTAGTGAACTTTGCTATTGTAGCTGAGATGAGATAATATCTCATTATTGTTTTGATTGCATATATTTAAAAGCTTGAATTTGAGAAATTTTTCATGAATTTGTGAGTATTCTTACTCTCTTCTTTGCTGAAGTGTTTATTTATATCATCTGCATAGAGTACCCCTAATCTATGACATTACAAGAATTTCAAGCATAATAAAAAATGCATAACTAGGAGATAATAAATAAGTGACTGGAACCTTCTAAACACCAAATTCTTGTGTGCATTCTTCTCCAATAGAATTTTTAACAAAGCCTACAGCATGACGGAAAAAAAATAATACATACAGTGGCATTTCTGTTTGTTTTTCAGCCTTTTGTATACACCATCTCATTGTCTTCTGGCTAGCATGATTTCTGCTGAGAAATCAGAGCTTAATCTAATTGCTTCTCCTTTATAGGTGACTCTTTTTCTCATGCTCTTTTTGGTATTTTATCCTTATTTTTGAAATTGGAGAATTTGACTATGATATGTATTGATGTTTTGTGTTGAGAGTCTTCAGTATGGATTTACTTGTTTTTCATGATACCTGAGAAGTTTTCTCCTAGTACCTCTTCCAGTTTTCTCAGTGCTCTTCCTTTCCCCATCCTGTTCTTGGATTCCACTCATACATATGTTTTTCCTTTAAATAATATCCCATAAGATTCTAATGCTTTCTTCATTTCTCTTCCTTCACACTGTTTTTGCTTCTCATAATGTCCCATTGAGAATCTTCTTTTCTAGGTAACAGTTCCACCTCCTCTATTCTACTTTTTAGCCCCTCCAGCATGTCAAAGAATTTTCACATTTCAATTTTGATATTTTGAATTTCATTTTCAGGTTTTTCTGTTATTTCTAGTACTGCCTCAGTTGTACCCTGTCTTGTGCTTTAATTTTTTTAAAAAAGTCTTACACTTTTTCCTATAGTTTCATTTTTTTACAACATTTGTAACTTTTTTATTTGTTGTTCATGTAAATCTACATTGATACATTTCTTCTGCATTTTTTAGTTTAGGGTATTTATAAAGTCGGTAATCTGATCTGCTTTTTTTAGGAGAAAGCTCATTCTATTTTTCAAAATGTTTGAAGCTGCCTGCTGCTTTCTTGAAACTATGTGAAGTTCTTGGTATATGTAGGGCAGTTTCTGTTGTGTCTGCATAGGTTATTCATAATTCCTTATCTTCATGTTTTTTATAAATGTTAAGAGTTTGATAAACTTAAATGTTGAGTTTCCCCATGATAATCTTCCCTGCTGGTTGTCTTTGGACAGATATGTTCCCTGTTTCCTGTGTCTAGCTTGGTATCTGGTTTTTCTTTGAGAGGCAGGGAGCTGGGGTATTTCCTTTTGCCCAGGTGTGGTAAGACTGCTTCTCTGTCCTGTCTTGTAGTTTGATGGGGGGAGTGTATGAGAAGAGACTTCCCCTAAAGGTAGACAAAATCTCATGAGAGCTGTCTGGGATACACTGTTTCAGGAAAAGACCCAGGAAAGTGACAGGGTCTCTACAGTATAACCCCCAAGTTAAAGTAGTTACTAATGACCATGTCCTTCTCCCTTTTCCTAGGACTGGTTATGGGAGCAGACATTTTTGCCCTGGAAGACAAAGACTCAGAGAAGTGCCAATTTCTCAGCAATTCAGTTATCAGTTTTTTGCTACCTTCTAATCACACCTGCATCGCCTCTTCAGAAGCTTCTGGCTGAACAGCAGCTAGTTCCACCCCAGTAAACAAAGACGTAGGGAAGTGCCAATGGCTCCACAATGTAGATCTTGGTCCTAGCGGCACTGAGGCTCCTTCCTAAGTGGATGTTTCCAAAGGCTAGTTCCAAGTGCTCAAAGACTCAGGGAAAGCCAATTTCTCAGCAATTCAGTTCTCAGTTCTGACTACTCTCTAATGTCTTAGCATACTAGCATCTCCTCTTCAGAGATTTCTACTCGTGGTGGGTATTTTTAAGTGTGTATGGGGTTTTTTTGTTTTGTATTATATTTGATTTGTTTTGTTTTTTTAAATTGTAGCCTCACTGAGTTGCTTCTTAATCATTACACACACAGAATGTTTCATTGTTTCATTGAGAATCCTACATTTGAAACCAGGCTGCTTCTTGGAGGCAAGGATTCTGAAGTTACATTTGACCTGTTTTGGGCATGTTACAAGAAAGGATTAATACTTGGAAAGGGACATCATCATGCTTGGGAGAGTGGAGAAACAGTGAAAGAAAGGAAGACCTTCAATGAGATGGATTGACTCAGTGACAGAGGTAATGACGGTAGGTGTGTCAGAGACAATAAGGTTGGCATAGGGTAGAGCAGGGTTCAGAGCTGTTATACATAGGGTTGCTATGATTCGCAAGGGACTTGATGGTACATACAACAACAACACAACAACATTTGAAATTAACCTTTGGAACATAAAACATGAGACGTAATATGAGAATGAGACCACTCAAATGCTTGGTTGATTTGGTCCATATTACACAACTTTTTTCTTCTTCCACCAAAGGACCAGGTTCTACTTTCATTTTTTCCTACTATTTATCTTCCACTTAGTTGCTGAATTTCAGTTTGAATAATGCCTAGTTCTGTGTTTGTTTCTTCTAAAATGACACTCATTTTTAAACTTCCCTTCCCCTCCCCTTCCATATCATTGTTTGTTATTGTGCTCTGTCTCTGTCCTGAGGCTGAAATGGGGACCATTTCCTCTTTGTTATTTACTACTGTGCTGAGTGCACCATTAGCACTCAATAAATTAAAATAATAATGATAGAGCTCATCATCATAATTGTCTTTATTCCCTTAGGCAGATCCAGCAGGGAAGGAGAAAATTCAGAAGATCTTCTGTTTTCTATAAATGCCCTCTAGAATGACTGAGGACATAAAAGGAGCATTTCACTTCACTGGTTTCTCATCAAAACAATTACTGAGGAGTGATCATTGAGGTAGCACTCTTTGAGACTTAGAGACAAGAGACAAATCAGATAATATGGTTCCAAACTCCTGAAAAACACACTGCCTGTATAATTTACGTAAGATATCATATTAACTATATGTTCAATGTGCTAAGTTCTTATCCCTGTAAGAAAAAGAACGAGATTTTATTCCACTTCATGTTCCAAAAGTCTATGAAAAACAGTTTGGTTTTGTAAAAAATTTATTTTATATAATTTGTCTCATTTACATTATATTTAGGTCATATATATTATGCTCCCCCCACTTTCTATTATCTTACTAATAGCTATCTTTATGAAAGTGTGAAAGACAGATATTTCATGTCTCTTGTTCTAATATCCCTCTTCTTAGATAGCAAATTTCTGATTTGCTCATTCCTATCAAACTAATTATTTCTGAGAAAACAAGCATGCAACTTTTGCTGAAGAATTCTTTGTTCAACTTGACAACTTTGAGCATCTGCATCCACAACAAAGCCCAGCCCAGAACAGGCCATCATGTTACAGCAATCAACCCTAATTCACAACATGGATCATCTCAAAATCTGGTTGGGTTCTGTTCAACTAATCTCCAGTGTTTTGTGTTCAGTTTTAATTATTCTGGATTCTAGATTTCTGGCTTTCATGAGATTTGAGATTAACTATCCAGGCCATTGTCTGGTTGTTTGGTACCATCAAGTTGAGTGGAACACACTGTGCCCTAGAATTCTGTCCTATCCTAGGCCATCTTTACCATCTCTACATACTTAAGTCATTGTCTTTAGGTGTCTTTTTACTCTTGAACAGTGAAGAAATGGTTTATAGTAGAAAAACCATTTTGCCTTACCCATTATCCTCTTTGAAAAATTTGGTAAGTTTTGAAAAATAAACTCCAAATGTCAGACTAGGGGTTATGTCTTAAGGTAGACAGTAATTATTTGTGTTGCTCTTCAAGATAAACTCATATGAAAAAATTCTTGACCAGGAATTGTTACCAGTTCTTTTTGAGTCCTTTTATGGCAAGGTCTATAAGATGAGATACAAGAGCCTTTAGAGATTCCTCATGTTAATAAAACTTTTGATTCCCTATTTGAAATGTTCTCTTGATTTGCTAACAGTGTTAACACCAACACATTTATATTATTGATTCAATATGATTTTTTAAGGAACTTAACTATTAGAATTTAGGTAAACAATTGCTAGATGTTAAGGATAAAAATTATGATACAATTGGTTTTGTGTTCTCATTTCTATAGACAGACCTTAACACTTAATGATATCTGTTAAAAATAACCAAGATTTAGTGAAATTTGAACATAGGAAATATAGTTCAACTATTGGTTAATTTTCACATGATTGATTGAACTTTGTTTTCTCCCTTTATGACTCCCACTTACATTACATTCGGCCTGGCTGCTAATAATTTGGCCCCCCACTCACCTGCACAAGGGGGCTTTTTGAAATTTAAATTAAGAAACAAAAGTTTGATAACTCTTTTTCTGGTAGAATAAGGCAAATTTATATTCTTATAAAGGGTCAGCCTTTTATGTTTAATATCTGACTTAATGAATAAGAAAAACTTTAAAATCAAAGAAAGATGCTTACTGTTAAATTTTCAGTTTGACAAATAAACTGGGAACACCTTAAAGATATGTATGTTACCTTATTCTTTACTGTATCCACATCAAGCCAAATGCATTGATAAATCAAATTATAGACTGCCAGAAAAATTTAGCTGAAAACAATAAAATACAAGCTGAGGTTTAAACTATAATATTGAAGTTTTATCCATATTTAGGTGATGAAGCTTCATCTCACATATTTTTGGCATATTTCTAGGAGATATTATTCCTTAAACGGAACATCAAACTTGGGAATGTGCAGGAGCAGCAAAAGGGAGGAGAACCATCAACCAGATATGTTGACGTGGTTACTGCAGCAATGGACTTGAGTGTGCCAGAGATTGTGAGGATAGCACAGAGTAGGAAAGCACAAGATCAGATCTATTGTTCATAGTGTTGCTATGGATCGCACTCTACTTAACAGCAGTTAACAACAACATTTCTACTATGCCTTTACTCCTTGCCATTCATTCTTCTTTAGTATTTTGTATCTTTTAAATCCAATGTGTATGTCTGTATAGATAGTTTTCTGAATTTTAAATATCCTTTAACTACTTTATATTCAGTTAAAACCTTTTTTTTAAAATTGAATATTTAGAGTGAAATATATGATTCTATAAAAATAATTTTCTGGCTCTTTTAGAAAAGATTAAATACTTCTTCTGTATTCTATATTTAGCTGGTGGATTTGAACTGCTTTCTATTTGATTGGCAGAGCCACTGCTTATCCACCAGGCCATCAGAACACTGTAGTTGATGTGAACAAGATTATTTCATTTTTGTTTTGCTTTGACAAATAACATGACACTTTGCTTGATGTACTTATAAAATAAATTATATATGTATTTGACATAACTTATTTTATAACAGAAGTCTTATTCTTTTTTACACAACCCTGCTCACTGAAACTGAGGAGGACCTCATGCACTTACTGCAGAGGGTCAAGGACTGCAGCCTTCAATATAGACTGAGGCTCAATGTCAAGAAGACAAAAATTCTCACCACTGGACCAATCAGTAGCATCAGGATGGATGGCGAAGAGATTGAGATTGTACACAGCTTCAGTTTGCTCAGCTCCACGGTCAACACTCTTGGCACCAGTAGCCAGGAAATAAAAAAACATATTGCGATGGGAAAGTCTGGGGTTAGGGACCTTTCTAAAGTACTCAAGAGCAACAGTGTCTCTCTGGAGACTAAGGTGCACCTGATATAGGCCATGGTTTTTGCAATCACTTGTTATGCATCAGAAAGTTGGACAATGACTAGGGAGGATAGAAGGAGAATTGACGCCTTTGAGCTGTGGTGCTGGAAAAGAGTATTGAATGTACCATGGACCGCCAAGAAAACAAACAGATTCATCCTAGAGAGGGTTAAACCAGGCTGCTCCTTGGAGGCAAGGATTCTGAGGCTTCGCCTGACATACTTTGGACATGTTGTAAGGAGAGACAGGTCTTTAGAGAGGGACATCATGCTGGGCAGAGTGGAGGGACAGCACAGGTGGGGAAGACCCTCTGTGAGGTGGATTGATTCAGTGACTGGGGTAATCAGGATGGGTGTGTCAGAGGCAATGAGATTGGCACAGGATAGAGTAGGGTTTAGGGCTGTTGTACATAGGGTCACTATGAGTCGCAAACAACTCGATGGCACATAACAACAACAACAACATTTTTTTAAAAGAATCCAAGAAAACCAAATAGGGAGGATGTCATAGTTCTTGATAGTGACTTGTCATTAGTGATTGTGAAGTAAATTTCTTCTCTCTTGTATGCAGAATAGGTCCATTCCATGAAGATGTCAAGCTGATCTTTCAGAACTGTGTTCCTAGGCACCTCTGTGTGGGTTTGCACTGTCAGTGTTTCAGTTAATAGTCAAGTTCTTAACCTACTGTTTAAAATACAGACTCTTTGATATTGACAATAAACAAAAATCAATCCTGTTGCCATCAAGGCATTTCTAATTCATAGAGAATCTATAGAAAAAATGTGGAAATGTTGCATAGTGTTTCTCCCTTTGTGGGCAGATAGTCTCAACTTTCTCCCAAGTTGCAGCTCATGGGCTCCAATAGTCGACCTTGTAGTTAGCAGGTGAATACTTAATCACTGCATCACCAGGGATCCTTTAATCTTGACTGGTAATGTATAAATACAGTGTACACCTTTTTTGGCCATTCCAGTGAAGTCAGATGAAAATCTAATTAGTCACATTATTGCATTTGAACTTTTCTGAAGGAAAATGAAGGTCTTTCTCGTCCATATGTAAACAAAGACCTTGATTTTATCATAAACAGAACATAAGGAGATTTCTAAATCATATTGCAAAGTATTGCCATATATTTATCTTATTGCCTAGGATAATTATTACAGCTGCAGAAATGATAAGACTTTCAAATGTGTTACCACTGCGATATTCAGTGACTCTGTGGAACCAAAGGTATCTTCAGCAACTTTCTTCAGCCTGTCTGAAAAATTCAGATGGTTCTTTTTCAGCACCTGATAACTATGATGTTATAAACATAAAATTACTGATTTAGAAGAGAGTATTACATCATTTAATTTTTCATTTTATTTCAGGGAAGAAGTGCTTAAATAGGGAAGCATTAACAATTCTCTGTAGCTAGAACATTTAAACAAGTTATATAGTCCTATTAACTCACAAATGGACAAATGAAAAATGCTAATAGCCTGAAATATCCACCACAAGAATAATATCTTGAATATAAAATTTCTATCTGCTGTGAATTTTTGTGGCTAAGTTACAAAACATTCAATCTAGGTGCTCATAATGGAAATGCGAAGACCTTTAAAAATAAGAACAAGAAGAGACAGTACTCTAATACAAAAGGGATCTTTTTCTAACAAAAGGCTGAATATATGAATCATTGTTATGAAAAATATCTTTCTTCATAGTTGCATTCATTCTGCAAATCACAGAATCATTCTTGCAGCAAAGAATGGCTTAAGTTTGAATTTAATGTTGATTTTTTTTTCCACATTTCTCCTCATTTTACATCTGTCCAGACTCCTCCTTTCAATGATCTTGCTTGATATTGTTTTGCTTCATGCTTTCTGCGTTCTGTAAGACTTAAACTGTAACGTTGATATTCAAGGTTGATTTTTGGCAGGCCTGTGTCGTTATTTGACTCTGAAACTAGCTTTCATCACAAAGGGGAAAGCTGGGAGAGGTTTGTGGAGAGGAAATGTTGGACAGCAGAAAATGGTAGCACAGAGAAATTAAAAAAAAACCTAACCCATTTATATTTCTAAAGTGGCTAATGTTCCTCACTGCACAAGTAATTCCAGAAGAGAATGCCTCTCTTCAGCTAAGTATTAGCAGCTGGGCCATCTGCAGAGCAAGATACCTGTTTCAAAACATGAAGCTTGGATTATTTTTAATGGTGTGAGATCTGTCTCCTGTTTACTTATATTTGGCAAAGTATCCTCAGGTCTGCTGGCTTCATTAGCTCTCATTTACTCTGTTTTTGACTCACCTTGTGTTCTGCTGTCAACAAGTAACTAATGTGCCTTGGGGAGGCATCTGGTCAGAACATCTTTCGGATGTGAAGCTCTTTAGGCTGTGCCAAGTCATTCGGTCATCATATGAACCAGTAGGGGGGAAAGGGATTAGATTTTCCTCTACAGTTTCATTTTTAACATAATAGGTCTGTAATAAAAGTATAATAAATGACTCTTTATGCTCAGACAGAGAAGACTTTATTTTTATTTCTCCCATTAAGAAGCTTTTTGAATTTTCAGCGATAGCCTGAGCAATGGAATACCAAATTCTACCTGTTTACAAGATCAGTAATTATATATTCTGGGTGGCAGAAAGCACTCAGCAGGGCTCTGAGGAAGTCTGTTAGTCATTTCATCATTTTATGCAGCATTGATCTTGCTGACTGCACAGAGCACTAATAGAACAAGTTAATGGAGTTTATTCTGTCACAAATGCTGCCAGTTAAAGAAGATGATTGCCATGTGTGGAACCAGGCTCTCTAACTTCTTCCTAAATGTATATAGAAATATTAAATCTGTTATCAGCCATAGAGGAAATACATAAATTTTGCTCTCTTAATAGTAGCATAGTAGAACGTCATTATTTTAGATATTGAAGAAATGTTTTGGCAATCTATGATTTTGAAACTTTTGGAGAAATGTAACTGTTTTCCATTAATGAATTGTATAACATTAACATGACAGGTTTGGTGTGGCTTTTTTTTTTCTTTTCCCAAGAAACTAAAATTATATTTTAAATAGAAATGAGAAACTCATATTTTATGAGCTGAATTTAAACCATATTTTACCATTTAACAAGTAACTTGCAGCTTTGGATTGATGTTGAGAAAGATGTGAAAACCAAATTTGTTTCCTAAGCTTCAAAATTGTGTTATTCAAGATAAAATAGGAAGCTGATTATAAGATTCAGTGGTAATCAGACTGAATTAATAGGATTCTCTTAACAAACCTTTATTTTCTCAATACTACTAACAATTCAAGTAAATGAAAATTGAGGGGATGTACCACCACATAAAATGAATTTAGCATTTTCCTTGGTGTCTAAACTATTTCTCCAACTGATCAATAAAAATACCTAATTAAAACATTCTATGATAGACTTGAATGATTTTTAAAGGATCTGGATTTTCACTTACACTGTATAATTATTAGTCGAACTTAATCAGAAACAAAGGAGACTTGATGATTAAAAGTATGCAGAGAATCTAGAAACTAATAAAACTATATATATACATATATATATATACACACACACAATATTATTTTAACATAAAATAACTTGAAGCAAGACTTTTGTTGTTTTCTGCCAAGTCAGAACCTCCTCATAGCTAACCCCTTAGCTATGAGTTTTCGAAGGCAGTAATTCACACAGGAAGAGATTGCCCATCCTTTTCCCATAGAACAGCTGGAGGATTCAAACCACATGCCTTTGGGACTTTGGGTTGGTTCTTATTACCACTAGGCCATTAGAGCTCCCAGAAGCAAGACTAGAACCCTTGAATGTCTTACAGAAAAAAAAATTACCACTAGAAATTGGTTCCTGAAGACAAATAATGTCTCAAGTTCACTATTTTTAAAATTGTACATTTTATTTCGCAGCCGTTTTTGAATCATTTTCTGCTCAAACTGTATCATTAGTTTAGAATATGTGTATCTTGAGAACATATTATGAGTATGTTTTCCTTTTTTCTTCATAAATTGTACATATACCACTACAAATAACTCAAAATCACAAACTCATTACTGTGGAGTCAGAAGTGATTCATTACAGACCTTCTGTTGAATTTCCGAGGTTGTAAATTGCACAGTAGGCATTTGCCCATCTCGCTCCCTTAAGGCCGTTGTTGGATTTGAACTTCCTGATAGATGAGATTTTTGGGTGCAATTCCCTGTGGCATAAACTATAGAGCTTAAAGCATGTGCATTATGTTATTTACAACTTTAAACATTTAAATAGTTACATTATAAATTTGCTTTTTAGAATCAAGCATCAGAACAGGATCTATTTAAAATTTAGAAGTAGTAATTATCTATGGGAAGAATAACCATAAATTTGCTATTTCTTACAAAATCCTCCTTCGATATCTTAATTTATGGTCATATTCTTCCTGTCTCTAATTCAGTATACATTAAAATTCAGATTTTATTACTTATAAATTTAACTTAAATAATTTATCTTGTAAATTAGTATACATTAAGCATGTTGTTCATGAGTCATTTGGATTATATGCAAATTATTAATACAGTTAAAAGTAATTACCTCTTTTCTGCTTCCGGATATGACAGAATACAATTCTAAAAGGGAGAAGTGTATTTTAAAGTCATTTATACAGCAATTGTTATCACTCTTTATAAAGTCACTAAAATACCAAACAAATCAATATATTGCTATAGCGTTGTTCCTGAGTCACAATGACTCGATATGACCAAGTGAAACTATCTCATATAGTTTCCTAGGTTATAAGCAATCTTTTCAAAAGCAAATTGTTAAATTTTTCTGTTGGAGAACAGCTAGTGAATTCAAAGCACTGAGCTTTAGTTAGCAGCAGTTGTGCCACCAGAACTCATCTAAACAAAAGTAAACAAAGCAACCTATCAACTCACACCATCAACTCACGTTGACTGTTGTCCAGTCACTTTCGATTTATAGTGAATGTACAGGAGAGAATAGAGGTGCTCCAGAGGGTTTATGACACTGTAATATTTATAAGCGCAGACTGCCATGTCTTTCTATTGCAGAGTAACTAGTAGTTTCAAACCCCCCAACTTTTAATTAGCAGTCACTTAGTCCATAGTATTGCTAGAATTGCATCATCATCATCATCATCATCATCATCATCATCATCATTATCTAAAATAACAAACAAAAAACAGAAACACCATAGGAATTAATGAGCTAAGCTTTTAGAGAGAAAAATAGATTATGGCGACACTGACATTAGTATTTCTTTCTTTGTCAATGCAATTACTGATTCTTAAACTTGAAAGTATGAGACGATTAGGAGCCAAACATGGAACAATAACAAAGAAAATAAAAAGCTGAGCCAAAGTTCTACTGGTTTTACAGAAGTGGAGGTAAAGCTTCTTAGTTGGTAAAGTAATTCCAGCATAATCCTAGTTTGTTATTGTTGGTTACTTTTGAGTCTAGCACAACTCATTGTGACCCTTTGAACAAAAGGACTGAAGCCCCTCTACAACTATCCACATTATCAAAGTTCATGGAGTTTCTGGAGGCATATTATTTAGGAAGTAGGTGTCACTCCTGCTTCCAAAAACCTTGTTTAGAACTAGAAAAATAAGACCAAATTTCTAGATATTGTTGTTGTTATGTGCCATTGAGTAGTTTGCGACTCATAGCCACCCTATGTAGAAGAGCTCTAAATGCCGTTCTATCCTGTGCCAACCTCGCTGTCTTAAACACATTCATTCCCACCACTCCACTCACAGAATCGATCCATCTCATCAAGGGTCTTCCTCTCCTGTGCCGTCCCTCCACTCTCCCAAACACGATTTTCTTCTCCAAGGACCAGTCCTTCCTTACAACATGCCCAAAGTATGTCAGACAAAGCTTCAGAATCCTTGACTCCAGGGAACATTCTGGCTTCACCATCTCCAGGACAAACCTGTTTGTTCTCCTAGCAGTCCATGGCATATTCAACACTCTTCCCCAGCACCACAACTCAAAGGCATCAATTCTCTTTCTATCATCCATATTCACTGTCCAACTCTCTGATGCATAGCATGTAATTGCAAAGACTATAGCCTGGATCAGGCACACCTTAGTCTCCAGCCCGATGTCATTGCACTTCAGTATTCTTGAGAGGTCCCTCACAGCTGACTTTCCCAATGCAATTCATCTCCTGATTTCCTGGCTGCTGTTACCAAGAGTGTTGATGGTGGAGCCAAGCAAACTAAAACTGATCCATCCATACTGATGCTGCAAATTGGCCCAGTGGTGAGAATCTTTGTTTTCTGACTACATCATAAGAGACTGACAGCAGCATGTCAGAATCAGAGGAATCCTGATTACTTGAGACTTAGGACATCACATCAGGGGCTGGTCAATGGGAGATGGGTGTTGAATGTTGTAAGCAAAAGTAGGAAGGGCTGGTGGTGGAGTAGGAAAAGGGTGGATTTAAAAAATAAACAAACAAAAAAGCCCAAATAAAACCCACAAAACCCCAATACCCAAAGCCAACCAAACATGTAGCCAGGTGGGCAGCAACATTGAATATTGGTCTAGATATTAATACCTAATATTAAATTATATCTTACTATTACTACAGTTAAGTGAAACAAATTCAATTGCTTAGAATAAGAGATTTGAATGTGTCAGCATAGGTTATAATAAAAAAAGATTGAATTTAAATAAAATATTACAGTATGAAATAGGAACATATGTTGACATACTTGATACAAAAGAGATAATGAAATCTGAAAATCAGCCATTCAGTTTGAAAAAGGTAAACAATAATAATGCATTTTCAGTGGCAGAGTATGTATGGAGTCGGTTGTGTTGTTAATCTAAAAACTGCCCCTGTTTTTAGATTAACAACACAACCGACTCCATATACATCAAACTCACTAGCAGCTCCACTGGGGAAAATGAATAATTTTTTCCATATAATTTAAGATGTCAAAACCCCAGTGGAGGATCAACCATGCATGCATGGACTTGAACTCAGTGATAATGAGTAGTTAAGACTATTTAAGTACAGGAAAAGAGGTAAAAGAAGGAAATGTTCTCAAATAATTTTACCAAGCTTTTAAAATTAATAAAATAAAAATTATAAGATGCAAAACCTCAGCAAATTAAAAAAATATAATGGGTTTTGAACTATATTAGGGAAATTACTAGACACAGAATAATCCAACTTAAATCCACGGTCTTTGAGTTATTCTGACTCACGGTAATCCCTCTTTTAGGTTTCTGTGGTGTTAAGGATTAATTGTTCAAAATGTCTTCTGTACCCCCGATGTTTACTTTGCCATGTGGATAGGCAGGGATATGTTATAGGCTATGTTAGTCCATCCACAAGAAAATTTATTAGTCTCGTGACTAAATTGAGTAGCTTCTGTGTCAGATTTTTAGACTCTTACTACCAGCAAAGAAGAAGCAAAAAATAAACTATTCTTTTTGGGACTAGAGATTCTTGCACCACTTAGACCTACAGGAGTGCAGGAACAGCAGAGATCAGAGACCATACATGAGGCAGACCTGAGCTTGGAACTGCTACTCTACGGATTCAATTGCAAGGACCTTTGCCTCAGTGTTTTGGAAGACTGAAGGAGGGGAGAGAACCACAACTGGCAAGAATAAGAGCTTTGTAACACTGACCTAAAGCTGCCAAGCTGAAGGCTAAGGTGCCTGCCAGCATATTTGAGAAGCTGTGTTGACTGAGTTATTTTCTCTTGCCGTCAACCTGAATTTTAGCCTTTTGACTTATGTAATACAGTTCTGTGTGGTCTTTGAGCTGTTGAAACAGATGTTGAACCCAATAGAAAAGTAAGATTGATATTGGGATTAATAGAAAAAGGTGCAGGAGTGTGCAAGACATTTCTAACCTCATGGGAATTGGTTTTGCTTGATAGATGTTGTTGATGAGTTGTTGTTGTTGTTGTTCTTATGTGCTGTTGAGTTGCCTGTGACTCATAGCGACCCTATGTATAACAGCCCTAAACCCTGCTCTATTCTGTGGCAATCTCACTGTCACACATTTCCTCATTACCCCAGTCACTGAATCAATCTACCTCATAGAAGGTCTTCCTCTCCTGCACTGTCCCTCCACCATTATAAGCATGATATCCTTCTCCAAGGACTGGTCCCTCCTTGCAATATATACAAAGTATGTCATAGGAAACTTCAGAATCTTTGCCTTCAAGGGGCAGCCTGATTTAACCGTCTTCAAGATGAACCTCTTCGTTTTCTTAACAGTCCATGATATATTCAATATTCTTCTCCAACACCCAGCTCAAAGGTATCAAGTCTCCTTCTATCCTCCTTAGTCATTACCCAGCTCTCTGACACATAGCAAGCGATTGCAAAGACCATGGCCTGTGCCAGGTGCACCTTGGTGTCCAGTGTGACACCATTACTCTTTGATACTTTGGAAAAGCCCCTAATAGCAGACTTTCCCATTGCAACACATCTTTTAATTTCCTGGCTGCTGGTGCCAAGTGTGTCGACTGTGGAGCCAAGCAAACTAAAGCTGTGAACAATCTCAATCTCTTTGCCATCCATCCTGATGCTGCCAATTGGTCCAGTGATGAGAATCTTTGTATTCTTGACATTGAGCCTCAATTCTTATTGAAGGCTGCAGTCCTTGACCTTCTTCAGCAAGCACAATTCCCTTTTATAGAGTTGTATGAGGCCAGATAGGGCCATATGCACAGAGCTCTTAGTTTTTTAACAGTTTTCAAAGTTATAATTGTTAATGGGAAATCATTGGTTTCTTCTTTCTTCTGCAGACTGGCTAGTAGATTTTCACTGCTGACCACCATGTATACAGGTCTGTGCCACCAGAAGATTAAATTATGGCCACTGCATTTCAAGTCCCCACCCTGTCATGTAAAGAAGGGCAAAGCTAATTTCTAGGAAAGACATTTTGAACAATAAACACCTGATACTATGTATTAGATGCAAATTAGAAGTTAATATTGACTATAGATATTGATCATAAATGTAAAAACTGAAAGAATTAAACTTTTAGAATAAATATAATAAAACCACTTTGTGAATTTGAGGTAAATATAATAAAACCACTCTGTGAATTTGAGATTAGGAAAATCTTTTTACATGAATAAAATATTTTTTTTAAAAATGAAGCTTGATCTTATTAGGACAAACAAAAGTAACAAATTGTCATAAAGTTGGCTCCAATTTGTAGTGGTCATATGCCTGCCAGAGCTCAGTTACAGTCTACAGGGATTTTTTAAAGCTGCTTTTCCAGAAACTTATTGTCAATGCTATATCCTGAAGTATTTTGGATTTAAAAGCTCTTGCTGCAGAAGGTCAAGGACTGCAGCCTTCAGTATGGACTGAGGCTCAATATCAAGAAGACAAAGATTCTCACCCCTGGGCCAACTGGCAGCATCAGGATGGATAGTGAAGAGATTGAGATTAACAGCTTTAGTTTCCTTGGCTCCACAGTAAACACTTTCCCCCCTTTTTTAAAAAAATTATTATTAAATTTTATTAGTTTTAATGAACATTTACAGAGATTTTGGATTCTCATTCATTCATTGTTGCACTGTTTTCTCTACCCTCCTCCCCAGTTCATTCTCCCCCCCCAATGTCTGTTTTAATTGTCCAATTGCCACAGTGCTTGTCAAAGCCAGTTCTGATTAATCTCCTTTGTCAGTGTGTCCTTTGCCATTCCCTATCACTCCTCCCTGAGAGAGACTTCACCCTGATTCATAAGGAAAAGGGGATGGCGTATTCTCTTAGCTACTTCCTGCTGAAAAGGGATGCTGTGGGTTTCAGGGTGAAGATCTTCTCTCACTACTCTAAAGGGCCCCTTTGGCAGTAGGAAACACATAGACTATTATGGAGATTGATTTTGGAATTTAGATGCACTGTTATCAGTTGTGCTTAGCCGTACATGTTCATATCCTTGAAGATGTATCATGGAGGTGTTGCAACCTAGAAGACATAAATTTAACTAACAAGTTAAAAGTACATGAGTCAAAAATTAACAAGCAATAATATTCCGAGTAGAGGTTCTAGTAGTGGCACAAATCAAGTTACAGAGGGAAGATGGTTCTTACAATAAAAGGCCTATAGACTAGCACTTTGTCTATTATAGTGTAGAGGTTAGGAACCACAAGATGTAGAGGCTCAGCTATGTCATTTATGCTTCCACAGTAAACACTCTTGGCACCAGCAGTCAGGAAATTAAAAGACATATTGTGATGGAAAGTCTGCTGTTAGGGACCTCGCCAAAGTACTGAAGAGCAACGGTTTTACTCTGGAGACTAAGATACACCTGATACAGGCTATGGTGTTTTCAATCACTTGCTAAGCATCAGAGAGTTGGACGATGACTAGGGAGGATAGAAGGAGAATTGATGCCTTTGAGCTGTGGTGTTGGAGAAGAGTATTGAATATCCCATGGACTGCTAAGAAAATGAACAGGTTTATCTGGAGAGAGTCAAACTAGGCTACTCACTGGAAGCAAAGATTCTGAGCTTCATCTGACATACTTTGGGCATGTTGTGAGGAGGGACCAGTCCTTGGAGAGGGACATCATGCTTGTAATGGTGGAGGGACAGCGCAGGAGGGAAAGACCCTCTATGAAGTGGATTGATTCAGTGACTGGAGTAATGGGGATATATATGTCAGAGACAATAAGGTTGGCACAGGATAGAGCAGGGTTTAGAGCTGTTGTCATAGTGTCGTTATGAGTCACAGACAACTTGGTGGCACATAGCAATAACAATAAATCATCATATATAGTAGTTGAAGGTGACTGTGCTGGAGGATTTCTTGCAAGTAGAAGTAGAGTATGGTTTAATTATTTTGAAGTTACAGTTCATTTCTAGACTATGTTAGGGCCACTCTGAGTTGTCTTTAAATCACATGTTCCTATCCCTGGGACTTAAGATGTGTGTGTACACATATATCCATATATTTCTTTTATGTTGTATAAAGATCTCACTAGTAGAGATATCCTAAATGAAATACTCACAAGATATGCTGAAAATAATGAAAATGAAAACATTTATTTATCCAAGATTCTCCAGAGAGTTTGAAAGACAAGCCAGAATGATTATTGTAATTGTTGTTGTATTCCATTGAGTAATAAATGACCCCACGCTCACTCTCCAGCAGGTTCCAGAGGTAGAAATTTCATGGGAGGAGACTGCCTATCTCTCTCCTGTGGAGTAGCTGGTTGATTTTACTGTAGACCTTTTGTGTTAGTAGCACAATTTCTTACCACTAAGCCATCAAGCTTGCTATTGGTATGTGCTCTCGGGATGACTATGACTTATAGCAACCCTGTGAACAATAGTCCTGTACTCAGCCAATCTCACTGGCTGTGACACACTGTGACAATCCATTTCATTTAGGGTCTTCCTTGCCTATACTGACCCTCTATCTTTTCTTTTAATTTGTTGTTTTGTTTTGATTTTTACCCTCTATCTCTTCAAGCGTGATATCCTTCTCAAAGGACTGTTTCCTCATGGAAATATGCCCAAAGTAAGTGAGGTGGAGTTTTAAAATCCTTACCTTCAAAAAGTAACCTGGTTTCACCTTCTCCAGGATAGATGTGTGTGATTGCTTGGCAGTCCATCATATTTTCCATACTCTTCTCTAGCACCACAATTTAAAGGCATCAATTAGTCTGTTATCTTTAGTTATTGTCTCGCTGTCAGATACATAACAAGGAATTGAGAAGACCTTGGCCTTGCTTAAGCACACATTCGTTTTTAGACTGCCATTTTGCTTTTCAGTACTCTAGAGGGGTCCCTGACCCTTGCCTTTTTTTAAAGTGGCTAGTCTTTTGATTTCCTGATTGCCATCGCCAAAAGCATTGGTTATTCCATTAGGTGTTGGCTAATCTTCAGCAAGCCTTTACTTGCATGTGGTTTTGTTTTTGTTAAAAAATTTTTATACTTTGTTGTATTACTGGTTTTGGAATGGGAATAGATACAGATCTTTTCCAGTCAGTAGGCCAGGTAGCTGTCTTTTGGATTTCTTGGCATGAGCTGGTGAGCATGTCCAGGACTACATCTCTTTGTTGAAATATGTCAATTGATATTAATTAATTAATATTAATTCTTAGGGTCTTATTTTTTGCTAATTTCTTCAAAGCAACTTGAATTTCCTCCTTCATCATCATTGCTTCTTGATCACATACTGTTTCATAAAATTCTTTTTCAACCAGTTCTTTTTGGTTTGGTGTTTCTGTGTACTCCTTCCATCTTCTTTTGTTGCTTCTGGAATAAATCAATATTCTGCCTATAGCATATTTAAGTATTGCAACACGAGGATTGAATTTATTCTTCAATTCCTTCAGCTTAAGAACTGTTGCATGAGTCCATCTCTTGATTTTCTTACTCTTAATGTGCTCTTAGTACATTTTGTTGGTTGTTGTTTCTTGGTTTGGTTTTTTTTTTTGTCTTCCTGAGTTGCCCTTTCTTTTGCTTCAACCTTCTAGTGCATTCAAATTTGCTTCTGACATCTCAGTTTTTTCTTCTTCTGTCTTAGAAAGAATCTTTTGCATTCTGGAGCTTGATATTCTTGATATCACTACACATCTCATCTAGTCTTTGCTCATTAGTGTGAAGACATCAAACCTGTTTTGGGGATCATTTTTAAATTCAGATAGGATATACTCAGGGTCAAATTTTGGTTGTTGGAGATTTATTTTAATTTACTTTAGCCTCAATATAAACTTGCACCCAAGTAGTTGATGGTCTGACAAACAGTACCTTGCCTTGTTTACACATCTGATATTGAGCTTCTCCAGGGATTCTTTCTACAGGTGTTTTTAATCTGGTTCCTATGTATTCCATCAGGTGTGGTCCACGTGTATAGTCACCTTTTCTGTTTTCTATAAAAGGTATTTGTGATTAATCCATCGTTGACTGTACAAAATTCTATCATTCTATCTCCAGTCTCATTCCTGTCACTAAGTCCATCTTTTCTGATAACTTATTCTTGTTCCTTATTCTCACCTTATACCTTCCTGTCACCAATTATTGTGACTGAATCTTGGTTGTGTATTCAATCTATTTGAGACTGCAAATTTGGTAGAAATCTTCTATTTCCACTTCTTAGGCTCTAATTGTTGGTGCATGTATTTGAGTAATAGTGGTATTGACAGGTTTTTCCTTGAATGTGTATAGATACTATTCTGTTACTCAGAACATTGTATTTCAGGATGAATCTAGAAATGGTCTTTTTTTTTTTTTACTGTTCATGAGACCCCGTTTTTCTTCACTTTTTAATTCCAAGTGTTTTAGATCATATGATTGTCTGATTCAAAATGCCCCATGCCAACCGGTCTCAGCTTATCAAATTTATGTTTACCATTCCTTTATAAGCAATGCCCAATTTTCCTACATTCATATTCTTACAACCCATGTTTCAATTATTATCGAATATTTGCAACTGTTCCTCTTCATTGGTGTTTCCCAATATGATGGCTTAGCCTTCAGTGCTATATCTACTAGACTGAGTGTACTCTATTGTTCATACTGTTTTTGAAGGCTTCTTAAATAAGAAGTGGATACATTCTTCCCAGATTGTCTTAATTTGGAAGCTCAACTTTAATACAATATCTTGCAGACAATAATTTTACCCAAAGAGCAGATGAAAGATACTACCCATAAGATACATTTGGTAGTCCTATGTCCAATTCACCCTGCTCACCTACATCTCCCTCTTTTCCCCTCCATCCCCGATCCCTCCACCTCTACTAGTGGCTGTTAAGTGAGGCCTGAACTAATCCCTGATACACTGACTCAGACTCTAGTCATTTCCATTCACTCCTAATCTGTCTGTTCCCTCGTAATGATGATGTTCTAGGTCTCTGCTGTACTACCTTGCATAGCCTCTCTGGCATGTCTCTTGATATTTTCCTAGGCCCAGCTGGTCCCCTTGAGTGCCTAGTCTGTCACCTTCTTATGCTAGCATCAACTATCTCATGTTTTCTCCAGTATATCAGTAAGGAAGAGAGATGAGATCCCAGCAAGAAGAGAGACAACAAAGAAATATACCTATAGGCTTACTGAAATAGTTTTTAAAACTCTCTGAAAATGGATAAAACTAAATGTTGACTATATTTTAACAAACACTAAAAACTTCTGTATTGTTAATAGAAGTACAAATTGGTATTAACACTTTGAGAAATTATTTGTCATTATATCTTAAAGTTGAATAATCATTGAATCTTTATCCTAACAAATATATTTTTAAGATATAAGCCCCCAAAGTAATTTGCTCATATTTACTCTGAGAATGTTGAATGTTCACTATTTTAATAAGAAAAGTTGTTGAGAGCTTGAAAAAAATCAAGGGCCCATCAACTTTGTAATGTTGTCAAAGAGCCATCAACTTGATTAAGACTCGCAGTGACTCTATGAACAACCTATCTGAAATTTGTCCTAAACTATACCATCCTCACAATTCTTGTCATGTTCAAATTCATTGCAGTAGACACAATGTCCAGCCATATCACTGAGGGTCTTCTTTTCTTTTTTCAACTCTCTACATTACCTAGTTTGAGCCAACAAACTATAGAATTTACCAAACAATACCATTAATAAAACATGCAAGTACAATGTTGCTAAAAATTATTCAAAAACAGTTGAAAGAGTGTACCAACAGCAAACTGCTAAAAATTAAAGTAGATACAGAAGAATACTATCCATCAATTTTAGAATGTAGAAGTAAAAATATCCCCACATTACATATTATAATTTAATGTAAAAGTGGACTATTCTTACTATAATATTTTCTATAATAAACCCCATGTATCTGTAGTACTGGTAGTCAGGATAATATTTGAGTATACTAATTGGGATGATACATAGCTGCTAATCTTTAGTGCATATTTATTCTTAGTCCTGGTAATGTTAGCTTTGACACTGCCAATTTCTTGAACTAGATGCAGGTCAAGACAATGCTGAACTCTACAGAGTTCTTTTTACTTAGAACAGACTCAATAATTCCTAACAGAAACAACATACTCTTCTGTATTTCTTCATAATTTTAGTAGTACACCTTGATGTAAAAAAATCTTTTAAAATATTATTTATTTCGTGTCTAACTTGTCCATTTTACTTCTGATACAAAAACATAGTTGTGCCTAGTTTTGGAGTTCTTATGGTCTAGTGTGGAGGAAAAAAAATAGTTTCGTTTTCACAACCCAAAAACTGGAAGTTCAAATCTGCCAGTCATTTCATGGAAAAAAAAATGAGCAATCTCTTCTTACATGTTTACCGCATCTGAAAACCAGCTGGAGGGTTAACTGTGCATAGTTTCTGAGGTGAAGCAATGAGAGACAGAGATAGACTAATTATGGATTGTTTGTTTTATCAATTTTTATTGATACATAATTGAACTGCAATTATAAAATGTTGTTCAGTAAATTCCAACTCAAAACAACTCCATGTATATATGAGAGGTTATATATAAAGATTAGTGTAATGAAGACTAGTCTTTTATACTTTCATTCAGGAAAGGAAAAAGAAAATACAATATAAATTTTCCATCATGCTATTAGTTTTGTGTATATATAGTGTCTAAAGGGGGCATCAGCATCATGAAAAAGACTGTCTGACCACACTTAACTCTCAGAAGGAGAACTGTCCCCATGAACAACATCTGCATTGTTAAACAAATAGTTACAAGGGCAGATATAGCCCTCCAACCTTACCCCATACTCCTGCATCAATTTCTACTAATCTCCGCATTCAGTATTTGTTTACTCACAGTTGTGGGATTTATGAAGACAATAAGTTGGAGGCTGGAGAAACAAAGGATATCACATGATGAAAGTCCAGAAGTCCCATGCCAGGTTAACAGTAACACACAATTTCTCAATTATTTCAGATAGCTTCTATTCAACAAGTGAAAGTACAGGTTCAGTTCACTCATACAAACTGAGAGAAATTGCTGGTTTCCTCAATTATCCAGAAAACTTTATCTCATAGTAATCATGCGTCAACTCTTCCTTCATTGTCTAGCAAGTGGAAATTTAACTCCTGTCTCTGTCTTCAGGGCTCCATAAAGCTGCACCTGACCACAGTCTCTTCAGAGAGCGATCCTATGTACAACAGCTCTGAAGTCTGCCCTATTCTAAGACAGTCTCATTGCCATCAACACACCTACCCCCATTGCCCCAGTCACTGTATCAATTCATTTCATCCAAGGTCTTCTTCTCCTGTGATGTCCGTCCAGTTTTCCAAGCATGATGTCCTTCTCTGAGGATCGGGTCCTCTTGGCCACTTGCCTAAAGTATGTAAGATGGAGCTTTAAAATCCTAGCCTCCAAGGAGAAACTTGGTTTCACCCTAAGATAGACCTTTTTTTTTCTTTTTCATGGTGATCCAAGGTATGTTCAAGACTCTTCTCTAACACCACAACTCAATGGCATCAATTATTCTTCTGTCATACTTACTCATTGGCCAGCTCTTTGATACATAGCACGTAATTGCAAAGACCATGGACTGAATCAGGCACACCTTGGTCTCTAGACTGACACCTTTGTTTCTTAGTACTCTGGAAAGTTCTTTGACAGCTGATTTACATAATGCAGTTTGTTTTTTTTTATCCTGACTGCTGGTGCCAAGAATGTTGATTGTGGAGCCGAGCAAGCTGTAACTGTTGATAAATTCAAATCCCTTCTCCATCCATCATGGCACTGCCATTTGGCCCAGTGGTGAGTCTTTCTGTTTTCTTGATGCTGATCTTCAATCTATGTTAAGACTACAGTCCTTGTTCTTCTGCAACAAGCGCTTAAGACCCTCCTCAGTTTCAGTAAGCAAGGTTATGTTATCTGTATAACGTAGGCTGTTGATGAGTATTCCCCCAATCCTGATGTCACATTTCTCCTCAAAAAGCCCAGCCTTCCAAATGATATGCTCTGCACAGAGTGAAAAGGTATGGAGACAGTATGCATCCTGGACACACTCCCTTCTTGATTTCGAACTATGCAGTGTTTCCCTGCTCTGTTCTGAGGACTGCTTCTTGGTCCAAGTATAAATTTTCACATAAGTTCAATCAAGTGTTCTGGAATTCTCATTACCCACAAAGTTAACCACAATTTGTTGTAATCAACACAGTCAAATTTTTTTGTATAGTCAATGAATTGTTAATTTTATGTATTATGTTATCAAGAGGAGACAATTAAGAATAGACAAAAGCTTAGAAAATCTTGTTCTTAGCATCTCCTGCACAGTGTCAATAAATGTTGAAAATATTCCATTTGCCCTGTTATCTTTATCCTTTCCAATGTCTCCATGGATAATAGGAGATCAAGATGAGTAATAACAGTGATCTTCATTGTTACTATATTACAACATGAAGGGAAAAAATAGGGATGTCATGAGGCAACATTGATGCTGAACCTTCAGTGAATCTGACACATTTGCTAAATAACTCACCTATGGATAGATATCTGCCTGACAGCAGGCAATTCAAATGTGTGTCTGAATGAAATTATAAATTACTACATGTCATGGACTTTAACTGCTATGTGAATATAGTCTAATCACAAAGGTTACATTTTTAAATTTAAAAACTCTGTTACTTGTGAATATTACTAGGATTGTTATTTCGTCTGGTTCCTTTTCTCTTTTTTTCCAATGATTAGATACATTTTTTTACTAGTTAAGCGAGACTATTGCTTAATTGTTGTTGTCTTTTTAAGTTTCACAAAATTATCATGATTTCTTAGTGTACTCTTTTAGCTATTGTCCTTTCCCTCCTTTCTTGCAAGTGTTTTTCCTTACACAAGTTGACCATTTTTATAAGACTGCAAATGTTTTTATTTTATGAGAATTATTTTAATGAGTGTTGTTTTTGTTTGCCATTGGAACCGATCCATAGCTGGTTCTCCAGTGGGTTTTCAGAGGCAGAAAATGAAGTGGGAGAAGACTTCCCACTCTTCCCACAAAGTATCTTGTGGAATCTAACTGTGAGCCTTTGGAATGGCAGCACAACTTTTTACCACCATGAGCTATAAGAATTATAGATGTTCCTAAGAAAAACAATCACTGTAATTCTCCACAGTAACAAAGCAAATGATAAGAAACGTATGATCCTAGCAATTGACATGGAAAAGCGTTTGACAAAATCCAACACCCTTTCATGATTAAGACAGCAAAATAGGAATAAAAGAGAATTTTCTCAGCATAGTGAAAAGTATATATGCAAAGTAAAGAACCAATTTCATTCTCAGTGGAGAAAGGCTGAAAACATTTTCTTTGTGAACAAGAACCAGACAAGGATGCCCACTGTTATCACCTCTATTCAATATTGAAACAGAAGAGCTTGAAATAGGGAACTACAACAAGAGAAGGAAATAAAAGGCATCCAGGTTGACAAAAAGATGGCTAAACTCTCACCATATGTAGATGGTATGATAGCATAAACAAAAAACTCCAAGAATTCAACAACAACAACAAACTGTTAGAGTGGGCCAGTTTAATGGGGTGGCAGGACCCATGATTAATATCTAAAATCAGTGGGATTTTTGGAAAGTAACAAGGAGAACGCAGAGAAAAAAAAAAAAACACAAAAAAAACATACCATTTACAATAGCCAACCACAAATTGAGATCTTTGGGATTGAACCTAACTAGAGACACAAAAGACCTGTACAAAGCAAACATCTCTGTGGGACACAGTAAAAGACCTAAATAAAAGGAGAAATGATCCCTGTTCATGTATAGAAAGACTCAATATTGTGAAAATGACAATCCTTCCAAAAACAAAGTACATTTTAAATTGTTTACATTGTTAAATGTAGTCCCACTAAAGATATCAAATTCATTTTCCAAGGAGATAGAAAGGGAAATTATCAAGTTTATTTAGAGAGCAAAAAGAACCTGAATAAGCAAAGCATTTCTGAAAGACAAAAATGAAGTATGGGGCATAGTACTTCCTGACCTCAAACTCTACTACACAGTGGTAGTAACCTACTACACAGTGGTAAAAGCAGCATGGTACTGGTACAATGATGGGCACATATACCTATGAAGCAGAATTGAGAACCCAGAAATGGGACCAGTTCTCTATGGTTAACTGATATTCAACAAGGAAAGAAAACCTCTTTAATTGGAAATGACAACCTCTTCAACAAATGGTGCTGGAAAATCTGGACTACTACCTGAAGAAAGCTGAAACACAATCCACATCTCACACTATACACATTGACAAGCACTGTGGCAATTGGACAATTAAAACTGACATTCGGATGGCGGGGGAAGAAGAACAAACTGGGGAGGAGGGTAGAGAGAATGGTGCAGCAATGAAGGAATGAAAACCCAAAATCCCTGTAAATGTTCATTAAAACTAATAAAATTTAATAATAAAAAACAAAAAGAAGGGGGAAAAAAATCACCTCATGGCGGATCAGAGACTTGTGAGTAAAGAGTCCAAAATCATAAAGCTCATCAGAGACAAACTTAGATCAATCATAGAAGAAAGCCTAGTCTATGATATAAAGAGATTGCAAAATATAGCCAGAATTGTACAATCTGAAGAATATAAAATTGATGAAAGCTCAGCTCCCACCAACGAGAGCAGGCATCGAGCCCGCAGTGCCCCCTATCGGCTAGAGTCTTCCCACCAGCCAAGAAGCAGGCAGCTAGCCGGGAGAGCGGCTCAACCTGATGTGCCAAGCGGAATTTGAGCTGGCCTGTGCAGCTATCAAGGAGCTGAAGGGTCGGCCCTGTGAGCGATCAGGTGAAGCTAGTGGTGTACAGCTTCTACAAACAGGCCACTGAGGGCGACTGCACCATCCCCACCCCGCCTGCCTTCGAGGGTCAAAGCCAAGGCCAAATGGGAGGCGTGGAACATGAACAAAGGGATGAACAAATCCGATGCAGTTCTATATTGCTAAAGTGGAAGAGCTAAAGAAAAAGAACGACAGATTGGTGGACAGAGAAGCAGTATGGCTCCTCTGGGAAAGGAAACCTTAAGATCTGGAAAGACCTTGAGGGCTCAGCTGTCCTGAAATGGTAACATTTTAGCTGAGACATCAAGAAATCACCTAAACTGCAAAGAAAAAAACAATTAAAAAAAATGATGAATAGAATTTTCTAAAGATTAAATCTCTGTGCTCATCAAACCTTTTTTCCAACAAAGTGAAAAAAACAAAACAAAAAAACTTATCAATTGGAAAAAAAAACAAAACCACAAAACACTGGGACACCATCTCAGACAACAGTCTCATAATAGAAGTTTACAGAATATCCCTGGGCCTCCAGAAGAAAAACAGTGATAATCCAATATAGAGTTAATAAAGAGTTATAATCTAATTATAAAATGAGTAAAAGACATGGTAAGACTTTTCAAAGAGGAAGATATTCAAATGGCCAACAGATACAAAAAAATGTTCCAAATCACTAGCCATAAGAGAAATGCAAATCAAAACCACAATGAGATACGATCTTATCCCAGTAGCAGTGGCAAATTTTAGTAAAAAATGAATTAATAGATGTTCAATTTTATAATGGAATGATAAAAATTTTAGTTTTATAAAATGGTATAAATCTACACAAAAGAACTATAAACTTATATTTTATATTAATTTTAAATTGCTTATTTTTATCAAAATATAAACAACAAGCCATACTTGTTGGAGAAGATGCAGAGAGGTGGGAACTCTCAAACACCATTGGTGGGATTATAAAATGGTACAACCACTTTGGAAAGCAGCTGAACATAAAAACTCTATCTGACCCAGCCATTCCACTACCCTGAATATACCTGAAGGAAATTAGAACTGAGACACAAATAGAGATCTGTACACCAATGTTCATAGCAACACTATTTATCATTGCAAGAACATGTAAACAGCCCAAATGTCCAAACACAACTGAATGGACTGAGAAATTGTGTTACCTTCACACAATGGAATACTATGCAGCCCTCAGGAGCAATAATTTAAAAAAAAATACTACATAACTTGGGAGAGACTGGAGAGCATTATTATGAGTAAACTAATTCAGTCTCACAAATTCTGCATAAGACCATTATTGTAAAACTGGAAGGATAACTGTAAAATAGGTATGGAGACCCAAGGAGGAAGGAGGGAGGAGCAAACAGGTGAGAATAGTTAGGGGTAAAATTACAGGGTTGCACAATTTGGTGAGTGGAGGCATGGTGGTGAGAAGGAGATGGGAAGGACCCATCCGGGACCTGAAAAGCCAGGGTAATGATATGCAAGGTCCAATGATGATTGCTTTATAAAAAATAATACATGGGAATGAATGTATAAAACACAATGTGAATGAAGAACTGTGCAAAACCAGAAGAGATACACACTTTATAAGCAAAATTTTATTGTTGTTGTTATGTGCCATTGAGTCGCTTGTGACTCATAGCGACCCTATGAACAACAGCCCTAAACTCTGCTCTGTCCTGTTCCAATCGCACCGTCTCCAATACACCCAACGATTACCCCAGTCACTGAATCAATCCACCTCACAGAGGGCATTCCCCTCCAGCATTGTCCTTCCACCCTCCCAAGCATGATGTCCCTCTCCAAGGACCGGTCCATCCTTACAACATGTCCAAAGTATGTTAGATGGAGCCTCAGAATCCTTGCCTCCAAGGAGCCGCCTGGGTTAACCCTTTCCAGGATGAATCTGTTTGTTTTCCTAGCAGTTCATGTTACCCTCAATACTCTTCTCCAACACCACAGCTCAAAGGCATCAATTCTCCTTTTATCCTCCTTGGTCATCTCTGATGCATAACAAGTGATTGCAAAGACCATGATCTGTATCAGACACACCTTAGTCTCCAGAGAGACACCATTACTCTTTAGTACTTTGGAGAGGTCCCTAACAGCAGACTTTCCCATAGCAATATGTCTTTTAATTTCCTGGTTACTGGTGCTGAGAGTGTTGACTGTGAGCCAAGCAAACTAGAGCTGTGAACAATTTCAATTGCTTCACCATCTATTCTCATGCTGCCAATTGGTCCAGGGGTAAGAATCTTTGTCTTCTTGACATTGAGCCTCAATCCATATTGGAGACTGCAGTCCTTCACCCTCTGCAGCAAGTGCTTCAGGTCCTCCTCAGTTTCTGCAAGCAGGGTTCTGTCATCTGTATAACGCAGATTGTTGATGAATCTTCCTCCAATCCTGACCCCACATTTCTCCTTATAGAGCCCAGCCTCCCAGATAATCTGTTCTGCATACAGGCTGAAAAGGAATGGAGACAGGACATATCCCTGGTGTACACCTTTCCCAATTTTGAACCATGCAGTGTTTCCTTGCTCTGTTCTGACTACTGCATCTTGGTCCAAGTATAGGTTTCTCAATTAGCACGATCAAGTGTTCTGGGATTCCCATTCTTTTTAGAGTCAGCCACCATTTGTTATGATCCACACAGTCAAAAGCCTTTGTATAATCAATGAAACACATATATACATTCCTCTGGTATTCCCTGCTTTCAGCTAAGACCCATCTTTCAACATAAAAAGTGAATTATAGATGTTCAATTTTATAATGGAATGATAAAGATTTTATTTTTAGAAAATGATATAAATTTATATGTAAAAGAACTATAAAATTATATTTTATGTGACTTAAATTGCTTATTTTTATCAAAATAAAAAAAATCAACACCAAACACTCAGATTTATATACTGGAAGCTGGGTATACATCAACATTTAAAGTTTTAGGAATGATGAACATATTCAGAATCTTTAGTTACTGATATTGTGAAACTTACATATATTTAATTACTCGTTAATTTCTGAATCATTACATGAAAAGTGCTGGATTCCATATGGCTACCTCCACTAAACATATTTTTACTGTATATATCCTATGTATAGAATGGAATTAAAGAGCAGATGTTGAAAATTTTCCCAAGAAAATAAGTAGAAACTATACTGCTTCTACAGGAATATTAAGGTATATTATGAATGAATGTAGTTTATGCTCTTTTTCACATTGATGAATATATTGTATGAAGACAAGGATTGTCATTGAAATATGTTACTCTTTCTGCTCCTTTAATGTGAATTCCTTGGAGAGAGAAACATGATTAGGAGTGTGGCAGGACAATGACAGAGGGGAAGCTTCTCAACTAGGTCAATTTACAGAGCGACTACAGCAATGGGCTCAAATGTCTCAGAGATCGCAAGGATGGCACAGGACAGAGCAAGATTAAGATCTGTTTTATCATAGGGTTGCTATGATTTACATTCAACTTAATGGCACCTAACAGTAACAGTAATGTTAAATACTTGAATAAAGCACATAAACACAAATTTACTGCAAAGAATAAAGAGCTGGCAAGAAGGAAATCATAGAAAATGTAATATTTTAATTCACAGAAAGATATTTTACTAATTTTTATGCACTGTTTTGTGGGGGTTTTTTTTCCAGTTAAATTTCTAAAAAATACCAACAAACTCATCATGGTACATGTTGATCAGTTCAAAGTAGGGTTTAATTGAGTCTGTGCCTTGTTACATAACCTAGTGTGGTGGTCACTGCCAAAAGAAGCATGTTGTCTAATTATTCTAACTCTTTTTATAAGTGAATTAAAGTAGCAAGTCTGGACTTCACCTATTAAACAAATTGATGGTGTCTTTTATATCCATAGTTTCATCTATTAAGAAGTAAATTATCCACATACGAAAAGCTGCATATAAGTTCACATTGAATAACTCAGCATGAATAACACATTTTCTCTTAGATTTTTTTAAGTCTTTAATGATATTATAGTCATCTTGACATTTTAAAAGTAATTGCATGCATAGAAACATGTAAGTGGCTATCTATTTTTAACATAGTGAAATTCCTCAAGCCATTTTTTGCATTCTTTAGATGAAAGGATCTGAAGTATTTTAACTTGAAGCACTAAATGACCACCTCACCTCTTATATGTCAAATTGTGTCTCCCCAAAATTTGTGTAGTAAATCATAATCTCTTTTACTGTGGTTATAATAGCATTTCAAAATGGGCAGTCATTGTTTTGTTAATGTGACAAGATTAATGTAGAGTATATGTTGAGTCAGTCTTCTTTGATTTATTGAAGAGATTAACAATGTAAGCAGAGGAGATAGAAAAAAGAGATGCCAAGACACAAGGAAATTTCCAATTTTGAAGTTGAATAACTTTTTTCCAGGATCCTCAGAGAGAAAAAATCTTCCCCCAAAGCTAATTCTGGGAATTGAGATTTCTAACCTCCTACAATAAGAACTACTCTGTATATATACTGTTCTGTTGTTGTTATGTGCTGTCGAGTTGCCTGCGACTCATAGTGACCCTATGCACAACAACCCTAAACTCCACTCTGTCTTGTGCCAATCGCACTGTCTCCGACACTCCCATCCCAATTAGCTGTTAAGATTTTCAACAGTATTTTGCTTGCCAGTGATATTAATGACATTGTTTGATAATCTCCACATTCTGTTGGATCACCTTTCTTGGGAATCAAATAAATATGGATCTCTTTTAGTCAGTTGGCCAGGCAACTGTCCTCCAAATTTCCTCATGTACGGTGATGAGCATGTCCAGGGCAAATCTGTCATTTGAAACACATCAGTTGATATATTAGAAATTTCTGGGGCCTTATTTTTTTCCAATGCCTTCAGTACAGTTTGAACTTCTTCCTTCATTACCACTGGCTCTTGATTATATGGTATTTCCTGAAATTTTTCAATGTAGGTCAATTGTTTTGGGTACCTTAAAACTGTATTCTTTTGACATTTCCTGGATCATCCACAATTTTCCCCATAGCATCTCTAAGCCTCTAATCTCGAGGCTTGAATTTGTTTGTTAGTTCCTTCAGCTTGAGAAATGTCTTATGAGTTCTTCCCTTTTCACTCTTTAATTCCAACTCTCTGCACTTTGCATTGTAATACTTTGCTTTGTTTTCTGAAGCTACCCTTTAAAATGTTGTGTTCAGCTCTTTTTCTTTAGCATCTCTTTCCTTCCTTTTAGCTTCTTGATGCTATCATGCAATTTTGGCAGTCTTTCTAACATCGATTTTTGTTTTTTTCTTTCTCCTGGTCTTTATAGTGACCTTTTGCTCTCTTCCTGGAACTCCTTGATGACTCATCTGGTCTTCAATCATTGGTATTCAATGCTTCAAACCTATTCTCAAAATGATTTTTAAATTCAAGTGGCACATAGGCAAAACAGTATTTTGGTTCTTGTGGACTTGTTTTAATTTTCTTTCGCTTCAATTTGAACTTGTACTTGAGTAAACGACTTCAGCTTGCTCGTTTCCACAATCAACAGTCTTAGCACCAGCAGTAAGAAAATCAAAAGACAAATTGCATTTGGAAAGTCTACTGTCAGGGACCTTTCTAGAGTACTGAAGAATAACATTGTCAGACTGGAGATTAAAGTTTTTCTGTAAAGTTACAGACTGTATTTTTTAAGATAAAATTTTATTTTATACTGGTTTACTGACAAAGTTTGTATAGTGTTATTCACATGGGATTTTTCCCATTTCCTTTACCCACCCCTCACTCCACCCATCAAATTGTGATTACCAACCCCCACAATCTTCACCTCTCTGCTCCCTCCCCCCCCCCTTGAATACTGATACTTGTTCTACAATAATGGTCTCATACAATATTTGTCCTTATGGAACTGAGTTATTCACTTAGCATAATGCTTTCCAGTCCCTCCCAAGTTAGGTCATGATTTACAATGTCATTGCTCCTGTGTGCTTCATAGTGATTTTTATTTGTTATATTGTTATTGTTATAGGTTATTTGTGCTCTTTCTTTTCTGGTCGCTGGCACTCTGGGAGCTCTGACAACAGTATAGACATGGCTAAGTTCAAGAAACATGCCACACACAACCAGTTCCAAAAATGGTGCAGAAATGGCACAGAAAAACCCTGATCACAATGATATGAGTCCCTTAGGGGCTAGACCCCAAATTCCTGAGGAACGTGTACTTTGACAAGTAGCACAACAATAAGGCCCTAAAGAAGATGTAGACTGACAATGCCAAGGCCATGGATGCATGTGCCGAGGCTCTGAAGGCTCTTGTCAAGCCCAAGGAAGTCAAGCCCAGGATCCCAAGGCATGTCAACCGTAAGCTCAGCTGACTCGCCTACATTACCCATCCCAGGCTTAGGATATGTGCTTGGGAACATTGTCCCAGGGCTCAGGCTTATGTGGCCAAAATCTAAAGCAAATGATGAAAATAAAGCCCAAGATCCAGCAAAGTCCTCAACTCAGGTGCCAGCTAAGGCCTCAACCCAGGCTCGTGCACCAAGTTAGGCTTTTAACAATGCCCAAGCCCCAGCAAAGGATCCCCAGTTGAGATACCTATCTGAAAAACATAAAGACTAGTGTGACCCCCTGGGTTGCCTTCATCTGCACAAGGGTGGTGTCTTCCTGTGCCATTCACAAATAAATCCTGAGATAGGAAAAAAAATGGTTATTTGTGAAGAATAAGTTATTAAGCATAAAAAACATGATCATTCTCTTTCCATCCTTGTTTGCATCAGCAAGGGTGATTTTTGACTACCATTTATTCTTCATTGCTTTTGATTTTGCATTGCAATCACCAATAATTTATGCATCTTGATTGCATGTTTAGTCAATTGTGGACTGCAAAATTTGTTAAAAAAATCTTCAATTTATACCTCTTTGGTTTTGACAGAAGAACTGAGATATTTCAAACTGTGGTGTTGGAGAAGAGTACAGAATATTCCATGAAGTGCCAAAAGAAGAAGTAGATATGTTTGGAGAAGGTTCAGCTGGAATGTTCCTTGGAGAGACAATGAAAAAAGAGAAAGACACTCAGCAAAGTGGGTTGACCTTGACTGCTGCAATGGGCTCACATGTGTCAGAGAATATGATGATGGCACACAATAGGACAGGTTTCAGATCCATTGTTCATGGGATTACTATGAGTTGTACTGACTCAACAACACATAATAACAACAACTGTAAAAAAATTGTTTTTTAAAATACCTGCTCATAACTCAGTCCCATAAGGATAAATACTATATAAGACCATTATTATAGAAATAGAAAGATAACTAGTAAAACGGCTATGAGTATACAAGGTGGGGAAGGTAGGAGCAGTGACGTTAGGATGGACGGAAGGGGTTAGCATATGGTCACACAATTTAATGGGTGGAAGGACAGGTGGGTAAAGGAAATGGAAAGGATCTGGTGTGAAAAACAATGTGTGCAGACTTTGTAAGCAAATCAGTATAACATAAATATTTATTAAAAAACAACAAACAAAACTTGTTCAAAAGGAATACATGATGAGGATTTATACCTATGACAACAGCTGAATAAGGTGCACTTTGCAAAGAGGACCTGGGGAGGAGGGCGGTGGTGTGGATGGAGGTAACTGGGCAGCAATGAATGAATGTTTTTAAAATGTGAACTGGAGGAGGGACGGGGAGGAAAGGAAATGAGGAGCAATGAATGAATGAAAATCTAAACAAACAAAAAGGCAAAATACTGCACAACTAAAAAGCTGCTTATGGTATTTATGTTATAGTAATATAAATATAAATGCAGTATCATGTATTCCTTTTAAACACTTATTTCCATAATCTGTTCTAATGCAGTGTTCATAATTTATCCCCTCTTTTCTTAAAAACCGTATTTACCTAAAAACTGTGTTTTTGTAAACTGTATTTATAGGTAATTGTAAAAACTAAGAGATAAATCTATACTTTAATACCTATGAAAGATCACATTTTTACTGCTAAAGTAAAGTTCTTTATCCCTTTTTTCCTCTAAATTTTTATTGTGATTCAAACTAAAGTTTACAGAAAAGTTGGATTTTCACTCATTCATGTTTGTTCCTTTTCCTTCCTACTTTGCCCCATTTACTTAACTAACTAACTAACTAACTAACTAACAAGTAAATCAATCAATCAATCAATCATTGTGGTATAATTTCCTCTCACCTCACACCAAGTTCACTTTGCTATGCACCTCCTCTTCTGGACTGTTTTCGTACAAATAATTCAGAATCAAATATTCCTTTTAAACAGTTATTTCCAACATCTATTCTAATGCGGTGTCCATTATTTATCCCCTCTTTTCTTAATTATCTAGTGCTTCCATAGTAGAAATATCACAACTGGATGGTTTTAACTAACATATTTATTAGTTTATAATTTAGAAGATTAGAAACCTAAATTCAGTATATCAACTCTACAGAAAGTTCTACTCTGTTTGTCAGTTCTGGAGGGAATTTCATGATCTGTAGACTCGGTATTCATTGGAGATCTTTATCTGTCTTGGCCTCTTGGGTGCTAGGGGGCTTCTTTGCACAGAGACTGAGCTCAAAAGTATTCACTCCACTCCTGTGGATTTTTCTGGGGTACTGATTTCCTCCCTTGGCAGCTCACTTTTTTCCCTTTTTCTTTTACACACTGAACCCTAGGAAAAGTTCCTTTTTCAGATAGAATTAAAAATGTTGCATCCCAACATTGTTTCCCTTGTAATTAGTTGACTCTATGAAGAGGAATGTGGTGTCGGGATGAGAGGAAGACTCATCAATAACTTGTGTCATAGAGATGACACACCCTTGCTTGCTGAAAGTGAGGAGGACTTGAAGCACTTGTTGCAGAAAATCAACGAATGCTATCTTCAGTGTGGATTGCATCTCAATGTTAAGGAAACGAAGATTCTTACCACTGGACCTATGCGCGGCATCATGATGCGTAGAGAGGAGACTGAAACCGTCAACAGCTTCATCTTTCTTGAATCCACAATTAACACCCTTGGTAGCAGCAGTCAGGAAATAGAGATACATTGTACAGGGAAAATTTGCAGTTAGGGACCTCTCCAAATTACTCAGGAGTAATGATGTCAGTTTGAGGATTAAGGTGCATCTGATTTACACAATTGTCTTTCTAAACACTTTCTATGCATTTGAGAGCTGAAAAATGAATAGAGATTACAGAAGAATTGATGCCTTTGAGCTGTGGTGTTGGAAAAGAACACTGAACATCACATCAATGGCCAAGAGAATGAACAGATACGTCTTGGAGAGGATGCAGCAGGAGAGCTCTTTGGAGGCAAGAATGATGAAGCTTCGCCTCACACACTTTGTGCATGTTGCTGGGAGGAGCTATTCCTTAGAGAGGGACATGAAACTGGGAATGGTGGAGGGTCAGCAAAGGAGAGGAAAATCCTCAGCCAGGTGGATTGACATGGTGACTGCTACAACGGGCACTTGTGTGTCAGGAAGTGTGAGGATGGCACAGGATAGAGTAGGGTTCAGATATTCGCTTCATAGGGTCGCTATGAATCTTACTCATCTCAATGGTACCTAACAACAACAACACTACATAAAGAGAAATCATAATACATCTTCCACATTATATTATTGTTATTCTTAGGTTGAGTAGACTCAACCTATATTTTGAGTGGACTCCACAACATAGTCATCCTATGAACAGCATATATAAACTTTGCCTTATTCCTTACTTGTTATCACTACATAGCAAAGCACATTGTTTGTCATCATGTCAATCTATCCATTGAGGATCTTCTTTCTTTCACTGACCCTCTATTTTTCCAAGTATAACATCCTGCTCCAAGAACTAGTAGCACATCCTGACAACATGCCCTAAGTATATGAAACAATGTTTCACTCTCCTTACATCTAAGAAACATGTTGATTGTACTTTCTCTGAGATGGACTTGTAATTTTAGCAACCCATGGTATATTCAGGGAGCTCTCAGAGGTTTACTCCATACAGATTTGTGCTGCTAACCCTAAGGTGATGTTTCTTTCTTCTGTAGTTCCTATTCATCAGTGGCTCCTTGGGAGAAAAATGAGCAATCTCCTTCCCTGCAATTTACAGCCTCCAAAATCCCACTGGAGAATCAGCTAAGAGTCATTGCCACATGGATAGTAATTAGTTTGTGGGGTTTTGAGTATATATTCAATACTTTTTGCTAAAAACATAGTCCAAAGGCATTAATTCTTCTGTTTTCTTTATTCTAACATTTTCATTCATGCAACACAATTAAAAGTATCATGGCTTATATCAGACTCATCTTAGTCTTTAAATTAGCATCCTTGTTATTATTTGCCATTTAAAAGATGTCATCAATGCAACATGTGTTTCAATCAAGTAAAATGGAATATTGACAAGTTTATTATTTTTGTCATTTATTATGATCTTGTTGACAATTCTGGAGGCAGGAGCGGCATCTACTTCCAAAATGGCTTGCCTCCGGAAACTCTATGTACGAACAGTGCTCAGGCTGTTCGTTCATAGGGTCGCTATGAGTCGTCTACGATTGGACCAGTTGTCGTTGTTGTTAGATGTTGCTGAGTTGAGATCACAACTCCTGTCAATCCTATGAACAGTCAAACTGAAACGTGCCCTACTCTGCACTCCTCATCATCTCTGAGACACTAGAGCACACTGCTGAAGTACAGCGCCAACCCATCTGTTTGGAGGGTCTTCCTCTCTTCTGCTGACCCTTCATCTTTCCAAACATGATGTCACTTTTGGGGGACATAGTTTAATCCATGATACATGTTCAACACATTTTCTGCGATGGAGTATGGATATAATTTTAAATTATCATTGAGTTATTATAAAACTGAGTTTCACCATATGTAATCTGTAATTTTGGTGACCTGCTTATATTTTTGACTCCTCTAACAAATTAAGATGCCATGTGGATGAAGTAATCATGCAGTGAAAACAGAGGTGCAGTGAAGTTGGAGTTAATGCTGAGTGAAATATCACAAAATTGGGAAACCAATTCCCAAGAAGCACTAGTTTTCTGCCCACCATTAATTAATCCTATTTCATTCAGAGAATACATTTGATAAATCAATGAATCTAAAAGGACTTGCTTTTTCCTTTTATGCATACAGTGATAAGTAATGGCACTACAAGTTTGTAAAAGACAGCTACTCAAGTTATTTTTCACTGCTCGCCTCGACAGCACATATAATAAAATTGGAACGATACAGAGAAGATTATCATGGCCCTTGCGCAAGGATGACACGCATATTCTTGAGGCATTCCATATTAAAAAAAATTTAAAGTTATTTTTTCATATTCACTGCTAATGTACCACAAAGAATATTCTCCTTTGAAGTTAAATTCTCTATAAAATATTTCCCAGCAGTATCACTTGCTCACTCATGACTGTTGAAGTGAAACTGACTCATAGCTAGCTGATCCTCCAGCTGGTTTTCAGAAGCTGTAACCCAAACAGTATTTCTTCCAAAGAACAGCTGGTAGATTTGAACGAGTTGCCTGTGGATTGGTAGTGCAACACCCTCCACCCTAGTTTATAATAACTATTATAAATGTGTTTTAGCATTGTTGTTGTTGTTGTTATGTGCCGTCGAGTCATTTGTGACTCATAGCGACCCTAGGTACAACAGCCCTAAACCGTGCTCTACCTTGTGCCAATCTCATTGCCTCTGACACACCCATCCTGAGTGCCCCAGTCACTGAATCAATCCACCTCATAGAGGGTCTTCCCCTCCTGCTCTGTCCCTCCACTCTACCCAGCATGATGTCCCTCTCTAAAGACCTGTCTCTCCTTACAGCATGTCCAAAGCATGTTTGAGGATTAGAAAATTAAAAAAAAAACTATTTCTAAATAAATAATTGCTCTAATTTTTCACTAAAATGAAGGACATAATTGTTCGCTGCACAATTGTAGTGAACATGTCCAACAAGTACTTCATCAGAAAAAAACGTTTCTATCTTTAGTAAATGTGTATCTTTAGTAAATGTGCCTTGTTATGTAAAGAACTGTCTTCTTGTTTTTGTTAATTGCCACTGAGTTGTTTAATCTCTTTCAAAGCTGAAGGGTATACTGCCAATATTGATAATTGAACTATTGTAGAAGATTAAGCAATCTCTTCCTATGTGATATACTACCACTGAAAACCCACTGGATGGTCAGTTAAGGTTGATTGACTTGATGACACACAAAACCAATGAGAATTTGCACAAGTAAATCATCAGGTTTTTCCTTCATAGTCTATCTTAGTCTGGAAACTCCAGTGAGCTGTGACCAGAATTAGACTGACAGATCAATGGTGGTTGCACATGAGATGCATTAACGAAAAATAGAACCTACATTTCCAGGATGAAGGAGGAATTCTATCAATGAACCACCACTTGCATAAAGTGAAGATTATATATGGACCATCACAGCTTTTATTTTTTTCTAGGTGGGGAGGCAGAGACTTTTACTATTTACTGGTTATTTCTATTCTGCTTTTGAAGTATGGAATCTTTTTACTATTTTTTTCTTTTTTTGTGATGCAGCTGTGTGTAACCATAAGTAGGATATATTAGTAGGCAGTTCCATTGCTCTGATATCATTCACACCATATGGCTAAGCAATTTATCAAGTATTGAGTCAGTGTCTGTATATTATCCAGCAAATATGGTGACTTATACCTCAAAATATGTGCCAGCATCTACAAACTCTAAGCCAGAAGTGGCAGCACTTCAGCATATCTTGAAGACATATGCTTACTAACTTTCAGAGAAACCTTAGAATGTTCTTGTGGGACAATTATACAAAAATATGAAGTAAAATCCTCTTAATATTTTATTTTATTCTATTTTAAATTGTTGTTGTTGTTGTTAAGTGCCGTCTAGTCTCAGGAGACTCATAGCGACCCTATGAAGGAGAGTCTTCATGCTTGGGTGCCTTTCATCCTCTCTCCAGATTCATAGGGTTTCCGGAGGCAAGCTATTATGGAAGTGGACGCCACTCCTCCTTCCAAGCTTGTTTTAATCGGAGAGCTCCACCCTACTCTCTGTCCTCATTGGGTAGCCAACCATTAACGCATTTGACGCATCAGTGTCACAGTGTCCAGCCTCACAGCAACCACAGTGACCCGGTACGGCAATTTGTACACCAGGGCTATAAGACCTAGAGGAATGTCTGAATAAAAAGGGCCGCAGATTAAAAGTCTCCCACCTCTGCCTTGGTAGCATCGCTTTCTGTCTACTGGACCAGCTGATCTCTCTCTCGATGTTGATATTATTGTTGTTAAGTGCCGTCGAGTCGTGGGCGACTCATATTTCTGTAGAGGTAACCATCCAAACCCAACCCACTGACGCCAAGTTGATTCCAATTTATGGAGATCTCCATCAGGTTTGTGATATTGGAGTCTTTGTGGAAGGAGTCTATTCATCTTTTTCTCACTACTAAGCTGATGGATTAAAACCACCAATCTTGCACTTAACAGTGCAACACCTAATGCACCGTGCCAATTGTAAGAAAATGGTTGATTTAAAAGTTTGCAATTTTTTCAGTCAATCTCTAAAACAGAAAAAAGAGCAATGTACCATACTGACACTAACAAAGCTAAGACACCAACAAATGAAAAGACATGTCATTATTTTACTACTACAAAGAAAGGAATGTTGTCAACTAAACTGAAGCATGACAGATTTTAGAGATGTTAAGATAAATGGAATTTTGTTAATTGTTGAAAGCTAGCATATTTTTATGAGACATCTTTAAGAAGAAGAGTCCTTTCTTGTAATCTATGAGAATGAATAATAGTAATATACATAATGACAAAAACAAATTATTTTGTAAACTTATTGTGAAAATTGCCAACCAAATGTATATAAAATTTTGTTTTTCTAGCATGCAAGACACTGAATTTAGAGAGGAAGCAAAGTAAAAGTTTGAGAAGAGGTATAATGAATTAGAGGTTTCATTGTATTATAATGTTTTCCAGCTCTCAGTTTCACACAATAAATCACAATATGATATCCAAGGAGTTTTCTTCCCAAGAACTTTTGACTTATAGAATTTTTTTTTCTGTTAAAATTTTCCCTCACTTTGAAAATATTTGAGAGCTCTGAGGGTGTAGTCCATAGGGAGACGTAGTGCTAACTCAAAGGTCACACTTCTCTGGTAGTTCAAATCTACCAGAGACTAGTAGGGAGAAACATAGCCAATCTCTTTCTACACTATTTATAGCCTCTAAAAACCCTCTTCTGGGTTAACTATGAGTGGGTTCCAACTTAACCGCAATAAGTTTGAGTTTGAGGAATGGCGCAGGAGAAGAAGATCCTCTTTAAGGTGCATTGATTCACTGACTGGGATAATGAGGGTAGGGGTGTCAGAAATGGTAAGACTGGCACAGGATAGGGCAGAGTTTAGGACTATTGTGCATAGGCATTCTAAGTTTCATCCCATTTTGCCTGGTATACTCTTCTAATTTTGAGGTTTCATCCCTGGGTCTCTGATACATCTTGAGTTTACTTTTGTGTATGATGTGAGATATGGATCATGCTTCAGCTTTGTGCAGGTAGATGTCCAGTTTTGCCAGCACCATTTGTTGAAGAGATTGCCCCCCACCCTCGCAAGCATGACATCCCTCTCCAAGGACTGGTCCCTCCTTGCAACATGGCCAAAATATGTCAGACAAAGCTTCAGAATCCTTGCCTCCAAGGAAGAGCCCGGCTTCACCCTCTCCAGGACAAACCTGTTCACTTTCTCAGCAATCCATGGTATATTCAATACTCTTCTCCAACACACAGCTCAAAGGCATCAATTCTCCTTCTATCAACCCTAGTCATTTTCCAGCTCTCTGATGCATAAGCAAGTGATTACAAAGACTATGACATGTATCAGACGCACCTTAGTCTCCAGATCAACATCGTTGCACTTCAGTATTTTAGAGAGGTCTCTAACCGCAGACTTTCCCATTGCAATACGTCTTTTAATTTCCTGGCTGCTGGAGCCAAGCAAACCAAAACTGTGAACAATCTCAATCTCATCACCATCCATTATGATGCTCCAAATCAACCTAGTGGTGAGAATCTTTGTTTTCTTGATATTGAGCCTCAAGCCATACTGAAGATTGGATAATATTCTTTGCCTCCTCCACTCTGCAATTTATTTCCCTAACAAATGACACAACTGTGAGTGAAATCTGTGCATCAACAATAAGTATCAAACCCACTGGTTGATGGAAATAGAAGAAGGAGCATGAAGGGTGGTGAGTCTGACCTTATAACTATTTTGCTACTATGGATATTATTGATGGGGACAGTTCCCCTTTTTGAAGTGGGTAGAAGTCAGATTTGGCCACCCTCATGTTGCCTGTGCTCTCCTTGCAGGTGGCATAGTCTATAGTAAGTTGTGATATTAACCCAAAGGTTATGCATCACAAGAGGTTTAAATTCACAAGTGGTACTTTGGGTAAAAGATAAAAATTCTTAATCCCTTACGATTATAACCTTGGAAACCATCGGGGGTGTTCTGTGAGTCAGAATTGACTCAATGGTAGTGAGTTTTTGGGTGAATTTGTTTGGCAGAGGGTGAGCAATGCAGGAAGATACAATGGAGCAGGAAGGATGCACTTAGAAAGAGATTTTAAGAACTTCATGTACGTAGTGACTTGCTTTTACATTTGACTTGAATAAATTTGCTTTCCTTCCTTATCTGTTTAAACTATACAAATAGAATTTTGAGTTAGGAAAAAAGTGGCCTGTGTAGTATTCTTCAGAATAGGCCTTTGAGAAACAGAGCCCTAAAAGAAAGCTATTACAAATGTGTAAATATGAATTATTAATAATCTTAATGTGCACCATTTTTGTACAGATGATAATCAGAAATTTCGGGAAAAGTAAACATTATGACAGCACATGTTCTTTTTAGATAACAAATTTTAGATATTAACAAATACCCACAAATTTTTATAAAGTAAAAGAAAGCAGTTTTTTAAAAGATATATGTTCATTTCAGACAACAGAGAAAAATTAAAAGAACAAAAAATATTTCAAAGGATACTTAAACCACCAGAAATTACATTTAAGATCAATCATTTAGTAAGCATCATTTTTAGTGTTTCTTATATGGAATGAATAATATAATTTTATATAAAAATAGTCATTTTTTATCTTTATAAAAAGCAATTTTAATAAATGTTAAGAATTAAAAAAAAAAAAACAACTCACTGTATTGGAGTCAGAACCAACTCACAGTTGACCCTCCAGCAAGTTTTCAGAGACTATAAATCACATACGAGAGGTGAATGTTTATTATTCTCCTGTGGAATAACTGGTAGATCTGAAGTGCTAGAAAGATGTAACCTTTGGATTGGCAGTACAACTCTCTAGAGACCACACTATTACAGCTTCTCAGCTCCACCATCAACATTCTTGGAACCAGCAGCCAAAAAATTAAAAGACTTATTGCAATGAGAAAGTCTGTTGTTAGAGGCCTCTCCAAAGTACTGAAGAGCAATGATGTCACTCTGGAGACTAAGGTGCACCTGATACAGGCCATGGTCCTTGCAATCACTTGTTATGAGTCAGAGAGCTGGACAATGACTACGAAGAATAGAAGGAGAATTGATGCCTTTGAGCTATGGTTTTGAAGAAGAGTATTAATACCATGGAGTACTAAGAAAACTAACATGTTCGTCCTAGAGAGGGTTAAACCGGGCTGCTCCTTGGAGCCAAGGATTCTGAAGACTCATCTTATATACTTTGGACATGTTGCAAGGCAGCACCAGTCCTTGGAGAAGGACATTATCCTTGGGAGGGTGGAGGAACAGCGTAGGAGAGGAAGACCCTCTATGAGATGGATTGATTCAGTGACTGGGGTAAAGTGAATGGGGGTAGGTGCATCAAAGACAGTCAGATTGGCAGAGGATAGAGCAGGGTTTAGGGCTGTTGTACATAGGGTCGCTATGAGTCACAGGTGACTCAATGACACATAACAACAACAACGACAACCACAAATAACATAGTGGCCTAGTAGCAAGAAGCTACATTGCAATCCCAAAGGCACTCAGAGGCCACCATCTGCTCCACAAAAGAGGATGGGCAATCTCCTCCAGTGTGATTAACTACCTCTGAAAACCCATCAGAGGGTCAGCTGTGGGTCGGTTCAGCTTCTATGGTACAAAACAACAACATAAATTACACAGTAAGGGAATGATGAATTTAAGTTAAATGTTTACTTTCACACACATAAACTTATGATACTGAAAACATTTCTTTAAAGTTAAGAAAAGTGTAACTGTATGTTTTAATATAAACCAATTATGAAATTCTTGTTAAAAAATGGATATTATCAGCCTCATTTTATCCCTTTTATTCTCCTTTGTTAGTTTAT
>NW_006399773.1:24884777-24918820 GCF_000299155.1 Elephantulus edwardii
ACAAATGAATTGTTTCAATGGATCATTTTATAATTTTATGAATCATTAAAGCACTACTGTTAAAAAAGAAATGGTACTTAAGTTTTTTGTTAATCCCCACTTCACTCTGCAGTCTTCCTTTCTTCAACTCTCCTCTGCACTCTGGAACTTTTTCATAGTGAAACATAGAACACTATGTTTTCACATGTTGTTGTTGTTATGTGCCGTCGAGTCACTTGCAACACATAGTGACCCTATGTACAACAGCCCTAAACTCTGCTCTGTCCTGTGCCAATCGCACTCTCTCTGACACTCCCAGCCTGATTATCCCAGTCACTGAGTCAATCCACCTCAGAGAGGGTCTTCCCCTCCTGCGCTGTCCCTCCACCCTCCCAAGCATGATGTCCCTCTCCAAGGACAAGTGCCTCCTTACAACATGTCCAAAGTATGTCAGACGAAGTCTCAGAATCCTTGCCTCCAAGGAGCCGCCCTGTTTAACCCTTTCCGGCATGAATCTGTTTTTTTTCTTGGCAGTCCGTGGTACATTCAATACTCTCCTGCACCACCACAGCTCAAAGACATCAATTCCCCTTTTATACTCCCTAGTCATTGTCCATCTTTCTGACGCATAACAAGTGATTTCAAAGACCATGGCCTGTATCAGATGCACCTTAGTCTCCAGAGCCACCATTACTCTTCAGTACTTTGGAGAGGTCCCTAACAGCGGACTTTCCCATGATAATATATGTCTTTTAATTTCCTGGCTGCTGGTGTCAAGAGTGTTGCCTGTGGAACCAAGCCTACTAAAGCTGTTAACAATCTCAAAATCCACTTTGACCAATTTTCTTTCCTTATCCCCCCAAAATCTTGAGATATATTTCCAGAACTTACCATTGAATATTTTTTTCAGATATATCTAATACCTAAGGCTCTTCTGAATTTATCTTCTTTAGATTACCCACTTGTTTTTTATAGTTCTTCTTTGAGAAAATTTACCCTTTTACTGAGAAATTGTAAGTTTGTGTTTTGTTGACTTATAAACAACTTTAGATAAAGTGTAAAGATTAAAACTTTAGATAAAACTCTATATATGAATTCTCTTTAAATAAAGTTTTGTTTTTTTTAATTTTTCACATAAAACTTTCATTTATATTTATTTTTATGTTATACTCTATTGGTTTCCTTCTTTGTGTGTGTGTGTGTGTGTTCAAGTCCTTTTTTAATTTAACAATAGGTTAATACAGGTAAAAATCAGTAGAATTACAGAATAAAGTAGAAATTTTCTTTAAAAAAAAAACCAAAAAACAACAAACTAGTAGGTTTTCCTCTGGGAAGATTGTTAACTACCACAACAAAAAGAATTGAGTTAGAGGTTATCTGCTCTATGTAGCAGCATAATTTTTAACATCAATTCTGAGAAACAAAACAAAAAGTAGAATTGCTGCACACATACGTATTTGCATAGAATAACAACCCTCTCTAGGCCAGAATTATCTATTCCTGTTAGGCTATTTTATAGAAACATCACAAAGTCTACTTAAAGTAGTAGCATAGGGGTTTACTGAGGATGAATATGGCTTGGACATGGGAGACATCCACATGCCTAGAGTGAAGATAACTGCTATGTCAGTTAAGGATTTACAGTATATGGTTTTTCACAAAGTAAAAACTAAAAGTTATAAAATTCATAATTAACTGAGAGGAGTCAAAAGCAGAATATATGCAACTAGACAGAAAGACTTGGATAACACATTAATGAGATGGTTAAAGTTAGATATAATTCAGTTTATTAAAGGATTGTTGTTTTTTTAAATGCTGTCAAGTCTTAGACGACTCATAGCGACCCTATGAACGAAAGACCTGAGCACCTGTATAACTTTCATAGTTTCTCCAAGTTCATAAAGTTTCTGGAGGCAAACTGTTTCAGAAGTGAATGCAACTCCTACTTCCAAGCTTGCTTTAACTGGGGAGGTCCACCGAACACCGTTCACCATGGGTAACCATTATCACATCTGACAGAACAGTGTCATAATGTTTAGCATCACAGCAACCACAAGTTACCTCTGTACAACAAATCAACAGACCAGTGGTATAGTAGAAGTAAAAGGCAGGGGAGCTTTGTTTGGATTTTTGCTTTTGTTGTTGTTTTTTTAACCCTATTCTCTTTCATAGCCTCTATCAAGTCACACCATTAACCCAAAAAGCTTGGTCTTTCTAGTGATTCAAATCCAACAGCCACGCTGAGGGAGAGAGATGGCCAGTCTCCTCTCAAAATAGCCTTGGACACTTGATGGAGGCTCTATGATACTGAACTGACTCTATGGCAGTGAGTTTTGGGGATTAGTAAAATTAAGTAATCCTGGTAGTATAAAGGTATCACGCTGATAATGCATAAGTAAGCATTTAAAATGCACCAGTTTCTCAGAAGAAAAGTGAGAAATCTCCTCTAGTAAAGATTTCTAGCTTCAGAAAGCCAGTGAGGAGTCACTCTGTAGTTTAAAACTACATTGAGAACAGTGAGCCTGGTTTACTTGGAGGCTGTTTTGTTTATTTTTGCTTTGTTTTACTTTTTAATTTATTTGTAAAATTACTTCCTCAATCATGTCTATTTCTGTAGTACATTGTAAAAGTTTATCAAAGAAGCTGTACATCAAGGTACAAACTATTGCATTTTGCATGTTTGACTTTGCTGTTGTTGTTAAGTGCTATGGAGTCGATTATGACTCATAGTGACCATATGAATGATGTCTCTGAACATTGTCTATTCTGGGTCAACTTCAACATCTCTGACACACCTGACCTTTATTGCTACACAAAATCTATCTTGACATCTCTTGCGTTGACTTACTTCTCTTCCAAGCATGATGTTTTTCTCTAAGGACTGGTCCTGGCTGACAAATATCTCCAAATGTGTTTCATAATCCTAGATTTGAAGGAGCATCCCTTGCTTTACTTTTTCCAGGACAGATCTGTTTGTTCTCTTGGCAGGCCATGGTACGTTTAATACTCATCTGCAACAGCACAACTCAAAAATTATCAATTCTTCTTCTACATCCTAGTCACTGCCCAGCTATCAGGTGCTTAACAAACGATTGAGAAGAAAATGGCTTGGAACAGGTGCACCTACATCTTTAGACTGACAGCATTGCTCATCATCACTCTTAAAAAAAGAAAGAGAGAGAGAAAAGAAGAGATTCTTGACAGTAGATTTTTTTTTTTTCCAGTGCAAGTCATCTTTTGATTTCTGGACTGCTGGCGTTGATTGTGAATCTAAGAAAGAAATCATTCACAACTGTAATCCTTCCTCCATATTATGATGCTGATTTTTGGCCCAGTGGTGAGGATTTTTTTTCTTTTCTTTCTGATATTGAGATACAATCCATACTCAGGGTATATAGTCTTTAATATTCTATAGCAAATGTTTCAAGTTCTCCTCATGTTTTAGAAACAAAGTTGCGTTGCCTGTATATTACAGGTTGTTGATGGGTCTTCCTCCAATCCTGATGCCACATTCTTCTTCATAAAGCCCAGATTTGCAAAGAGCTGTTCATGATATAGATTGAAAAGGTATGGAGAATTGATACAAACCTGATGCACTCATTTCTTGATGGTGCACCATGTGGCAGTCTCTTGCGCTGTTCTTGGTCTAGGTCTAGGTGTCACATGAACACAATCAAATGTTCTGGGATTTCCATTCTTCTCAATGTCAGCCATTATTCCTTGTGATCTACAAAGTCAAATGCCTTTGCATAGTCAATAAAACACAAGTACACACCATTCTGCTTTCAGTCAAGGTTCATCTGACATCAGCAATGTTATCCCTGGTGCCATAGCCTCTTCTAAATCCACCTTGTATTTCTAGGCTTTTGAATTCAAATTATAATACCTTGCACTTGCCAAATTAAAAAAAAAATAATGTCATCTTTAGGATATATGGTTTGTTCAGCATCAATGTTATAGGAATTGTTAGAAAAGGCATGTTTTAAAATACATAAGATTCCAGACTCAGATCAAAACATTAGGATGCTTCATTTTTAATCTTTTCCATATACCTTGGCTTGTAAACACTTGTGCAGAACATTGATACTGAATGCCCTGATATAATTTAATTGCCCTCTCTTCTATTCTACATAACCCTGACTTTCTTCACAACTGTGCTATCCTCCTAGTGTATAGCCACTTTGTAGAGCTGGCACTTGCTCTCACTTATGGTATCGACTGTTGTTTACATCTTCAAATTTCTATCCTCAGTATTACTGTAAGATACTCAGTATCTTACTATTATTCAGGAAGAGCTTTCTCCTTACTAGTTCTATACTATTCCCCTTTGTCTTCTGTCATATATTCATTTACCTTTACAACTATTTCTCTTATAGAAACTATGAGTTTATTTTGAAAGGTCAGGTTGTCTGGAATTTTTAGATTATGGAGCTGTGTTCTCTGAACTCTTCCACTCCTTTTGTACTATCAAATAATCTTCAACAAACTGGGCATCAAACTCAAGTCAGCTTGCCACCTGCCACAATGGTTTTTCATTGTGCTACTCTCTTGGAAAAAGACAACATGCTTGGCAGGGTGGAGGGACAGTGCAGGAGGGGAAGGCCCTCTATGAGGTGGATTGATTCAGTGATTGGGGTAATCGGGATGGGAGTGTCAGAGACAGTGCGATTGGCACAGGACAGAGCGGAGTTTAGGGCTGTTGTACATAGGATCGCTATGAGTCGCAAGCAACTCGACGGCACATAACAACAACAACAACTCTCTACTTATCGTGAACTGTTAGGAGAAGAAACAATTTAGTCCTGGAGAGGGTGAAGTCAGGCTGGAGGCAAGCATTCTGAAGCTTCATAGGACATACTTTAGACATTCTTCAAGGCGGAATCAGTCCTTGGAGAGGACATTCCAACATTCTTTAAAAGTAAATCACATTACAAATATCATTTAACCACGATCCTTGGAGAATAAAATACTGTGATAAATTTTATTTCACTTTGCCAAAGACAAGCAGGAAATATCTTGATTTCACAATGTATTATTGAAAACACTTTTACAATTTTATACAACTCTCTGACCTTCCTAGTACATTATTCAAAAGTAATTTAATCTTTCCTGAATGATTGAAAGTTGTTTAGGATCTCATTGTTAATATTATAAGCTGTGATAAGGTAAGATAATGTTTGTGGGTGTTCTATATGAACTGATTTTCTAGAAAAAGTAATGGAAAAATAACATATACAAAATATCACAGAAGGGCATAAAGGAGATGTATAAAATATGTTCATTCCTGTAAATAAACAATTTATTCAAATTGTCACCGATCTCATTTTTTATTTCCATTTACTCTTAAATTTTAATAGATAAATACAAGTCATTGATTTAAAAATTGCTGATACTATGAGTCTTAAATATATGGTGCATATTCTTTAAGTTTTGTTTTGTTATTGTGAGCTGCTGTCGAGTTGAGGAAAACTCGCAGAGACCCTGTGAACAACAGATAAGCTCTTTTTAACCTATGTCATCCTCCTCATCTCTAATATACTTGTGTCCATTGCTGTAGTTACTGTATCAATCCATCTTGTCTCATTTTGTTTGCCAACCCACCATCTCCCTAAGCATGTACTCCAAATACGTGAGATAACGCTTTGTCATCCTTGTCTCCAAGAAGCATTCTGAGTGCACTTTCTCCAAGACTCTTTGTTGGCAGTCCTTGAGATATTCAGTACTCTTCTCCAACATCACAGCTCAAAGACATCCATTATTCTGTCTGCCTTATTTATTTATTGTCCTGCTCTCAGATGCATTGCAAGTAATTGAAAACACTATGGCCTGAATATCAGGAGCACCTTAGTCTTCAAACTGTCATCCATCATTATTTCTCACTAATTTTGAGAGGTTTCTGACTGTAAATCTGCCCAGTACAATATATCTTCTGATCTCCTGACTGCTGGTACCAAAATGTTGATTATAGATCCAAGTAAGATGAAATTGTTGACAACTTCAGTCTTTTCTCCATCCATCATAATGTTGCTTATTGGTCCATTGGTAAGGATTTTTTGTCTTCTTGATGTTGAAATGTAATTCATATTGAAGTCTGTAATCTTTGACCTTCTGCAGCAAGTCCTTTAACTTTCAGCTAACAAGGTGGTGTCATCTGTATAACTCAGGCTGTTTTACAGTCCTGGTCCCATTCTGATAGTCTTCTAGTAATTTAGTCCTAGTCCTATATTCTTGCTCAGTATACAGATTGAATAGGTCTGTAGAGATGGCACAACCCTCAAGTACACATTCCCTGATTTTAAACTAGTCAATGTTTCTTGATTTTTTTCAGACAACAGCTTCTTGATCTAGGCATAGGGTTTATACAGGCACAATTAAGTGTTCTAGGATTTCTATTCTTCCCAGTATTAGCATATTAGGTAAATAGATAGAATGATCTAAAACAAAATTCAACACCCTTCATATATAGTAATCCAAAAATCCAAACTAGTTGCAGTTCAGTTAGTTCCAAGTTGTCTTCATGTTCAGTAGAGTGCTACATAGTTGTGACAGGTTCTTAGAACTTTCTTTCAAGGCATCTCTCTGTTGGTTTGAACTGTAAACCTTTTGCTTTGTCACTGAGCCCTTAACTGTTTGTGCTACTAAAAAAACTGATTATATTGACTCATGCACCCTACAAATTATCTATAGGAACTTTTAACTAAGTACTATAACCTAAAGATTAAGAATTTTCCGATATTTCAACTTCCTTTGTGATCATTCTTTCACAATTTTGGCATCTTGTAAGTACAACGTAAATGCATTCTGATAAACTGCCATTTGTTGTATTTGGACAGTATTTAAAATTAAGATTTCATGTTTTATACCTTGTTAAGAAGTTTTGATTACACATACATTTTAGGCTATTTCATGGCTCAAAGGAAAAAAAAAAGAACTAGTGAAAATATCTGAAAACTTTCTCATGCTCTTATCTTTCAAAAGGGAAAGCATGGGCTGAGTAGATGAATTAGAAGAAGATAGGGAAGCCCAGACTACAGTTAAAAGAAACCATTGATCTTTACAAATTAGACTGACAACAGAGATCCATTAAAGTCCACGGTATAATGGAAAAAATCCCTTTCCTTTGGTCTTTCTTTTATCTCCACTTTTCTTAATTCTGGTTTGTGTCTTCCATATTCTTCTGTCCTTCAGAAAAGATGTTAAACACTGATGAGGTAATGGCTGTTAAAATCCTCTTTTAATCTAATTTGAGAAATGATTCTGATTCTAAACATTATTTTTGGTACCTATCTGAATAATAATAAGCTTGCTATGTCATTGATTATTAAGGAAAGAAGAATTAAGACAGTTGTGGGGAATGCTTATTTTAATACTGACATGTCAACTCGGTGAAATCTATTATCACTTAAAACAGGACATCTATCACCATTATCTTACACCACTTATCACAATATGTGGTCTTCATTTATTTCTGATTTTCAGAACAGTCCTTCTGTATTTTATACTCATACTTTGCTTAAAGAAATGTAAGATACCTAAGGCCAAAGCCAAGTGATTTTTGACCTTTCCAACTCAAAGAGGAATAAAGCACAGTACCATCCATTCAAGATGTATTTATTGGTTTTCTTCCAGAGGCAAAGAGGCAGAGATGTATGCTGGTTAAATGAACGGATTACTTAGCTAAGTAAATGATACAAATAAAGTGATGCTTGTGATTGAATGGGGTCTAAGCTATAAAACGGAGAGAAGGTTTGCAGTATAAGTACCACTTCATTATCCAATTCCTACAAAAGAGGGAGATTATTCCATCCTTATGTTCCCCAAACTTTTTTCCATCCACTTATTACACTACTTACTTGATTATGTTGCAATCCATCTTGTCTCTATAACTAAACCACAGAGCTCTTAGAGACAGTAATCTTGTCTAATTCATGTTTATATTATAGCCTATTTTGGGGTTTGCCAAAAGTAGATAGATCATCAGTTACGTATATCCTTTTCTATGCATAGATATATAAGAGGAGGCGAACTCTGATGGCCTAGTGGCAAGAAGCTGCAACTGCAAGTTCAGAGGTGCACAGTTCAAATCCACCAGATGCTCTGCTCGAGAAGGAGGAACAATGTCCTTCTGTACCAGTCAATCTGATTTGATGGTACTCACAAAAAATAATGGAATTTTAAAAAAAAGATTATATAAGAGTAAAAACCAGACAGAAACTGTTACAAATATAATGCCTTTCTTTTTTTGAGAAAGAGGGAGTCTAGGAGCTTGTTTCTCAACTTATCATGTTGTTGTTGTGTTGTTATGTGCCGTCGAGTCGCCTGCGACTCATAGCGACCCTTTGTACAACAGCCCTAAACTCCACTCTGTCCTGTGCCAATCGCACGTCTCCGACACTCCCATTCCAATTATCCCAGTCACTGAATCAGTCCACCTCATAGAGGGCCTTCCTCTCCTGCGCCGTCCCTCCACCCTCCCAAGCATGATGTCCCTCTCCAAGGACCGGTCTCTCCTCACTACATGTCCAAAGTAAGTTAGAGGGAGCCTCAGAATCCTTGCCTCCAAGGAGCCACCTGGTTTAACCCTCTCCTGGACAAATCTATTTGTTTTCCTAGCAGTCCATGGTATTCTCACTACTCTTCTCCAGCACCACAGCTCAAAGGCATCAGTTCTCCTTCTATCCTCCTTGGTCATTGTCCAACTCTCTGATGCATAACAGGTGATTGCGAAGACTATGGCCTGTATCAGACGCACCTTAGTCTCCAGAGAGACACCACTGCTCTTCAGCACTTTGGAGAGGTCCTTAACAGCAGACTTTCCCCTGGCAATGCGCCTTTTAATTTCCTGGCTGCTGGTGCCAAGACTGTTGAGTATGGAGCGAAGCAAACTAAAGCTGTGTACAATCTCAATCTCTTCACCATCCATCCTGATGCTGCCAATTGGTCCAGTGGTGAGAATCTTTGTCTTCTTGACATTGAGCCTCAATCCATATTGCAGGCTGCAGTCCTTGACAGTGCTTCAGGTCCTCCTCAGTTTCAGCAAGCAGGGTTGTGTCATCCACATAACGCAGATTGTTGATAAATCGTCCACCAATCCTGTCCCCACATTTCTCCTCATAGAGCCCAGCCTCCCGGATAATCTGTTCTGCATATAGTTTGAAGAGGTATGGAGATAGGATGCATCCCTGGCGTACACCCTTCCCAATTTTGAACCATGCAGTGTTCCCTTGCTCTGTTCTGACGACTGCCTCCTGGTCCAAGTATAAGTTTCGCATTAGAACAATCACGTGTTCTGGGATTCCCATTCTTCTCAGAGTCAGCCACAGTTTGTTATGATCTACACAGTCAAATGCCTTTGCATAGTCAATGAAGCACAGATAGACATTCCTCTGGTATTCCCTGCTTGCAGCCAAGATCCATCTAACATCAGCTACAATATCTCTAGTACCACGACCCCTTCTGAAACCAGCCTGGACTTCTGGTAGTTCTCTGTTGATGTGCTGTTCCAGTCGTTTTTGGATAATTTTCAGTAAAATCTTGCTTGCATGTGAAATCAGTGAAATTGTTCTGTAGTTTCCACATTCGGTTGGGTCGCCCTTCTTTGGGATAGGAACAAATATCGATCTCTTCCAGTCAGTTGGCCAAGTGGTCGTTCTCCAGATTTCTTGGCACAACTTGGTGAGCATGTCCAGGGCAGCATCTATCCCATGAGTTAGAACCATAAGTTCTAGGTTTGTGGAGTGTTTCTTTGGTTGTTGTTGTTGTTGTTTTCTTTTTATGTTCCTAGTTTGTAAAACTGGTACTAAGCTTAACACCTTTAACACCCTAACATTTGAAACGTTTTAGGAAGTCACTATTGTAATGTGGTCCATTTTGCACTATTAACCACAAAGTCAATCAATCAGATCCTCCAGCTGGTCCATAAGAGAAAAATGAGTTGTATATAGATTTATAGGCTTAAACACCCACGAAGAATGAGTTGTCATAATTAAGAATTGACCAAATAGTGCTGTATTTGATTTTGGGTTCATATAGTAAAATCAATGACTGCATAGTTGGTTAAGTGTTGGACAACACTGTGGAAAAAATAGGTGATATCTTCCACTCCTGGCTTGAGGTCAGTGACGTTAGGCTTTAATCTATCACATAACACATAAAAATTTTTGAGTCAGCTCTTGGTTTTCATATTGAAAAGATTGTCCATATCCCTTCTAAGGACTGTCTGGTATATTTAAACTTCCAAAAAGGCATGGCTTTTATATAAGCAATTCAATTCTTCAGACATATTTCTTCTTGAATACTTGAAGTTTCAGTTAATAACACCGACTAGGTCACCAGAGTCCTCTGTTTCCTTTGATTATGGACTGTAATGATTTGGCAAAGACACTTAACCTCTATGAGCTAGGTTTCCTTTACATATTAAGGAAATTGTATTGCTTATTTCTAAATATGTTAAGTGGGTTTTAATAGATAATGAACATTGAACAGTTTGTATAGTATATGGCATATGATAAACATTTAGGAAATAGTAGCTTCTGTTGGTATGAGCCTGTCATCAGGAGAGTCTGCAACTTAGAGATGAAAAATGAGTAGGTGACTTTGCAAGTAGGAGAGATAACATTTGTGGTAATTACACTGGGGATAAGGCAGTTTACATAGGCAGTACCTCATTGTACTATCAGGTCAGAGTGATATTAATAATCTAGATTTGATGGATTTTCCCAGGTAACAAAATCATGGATCTGTGATAGATGCAGAAGTTGGGGAAATGAGTCATATATCGCTTTTGCTTCTCAATATAATGACTGAGAAAAGCAACATTTAATTTAATTTGGGACCTAGAATATAATTCATTTATCTCTTTCCAGAAAATTTGGGATATATTTGGAATATTTCAAGCACAATGACTTAGTGCTTATAGTTGCAGAAAGATACAGTGTATTTATCAATCTTATGGTTATTAGTAGCAGTGTACTTCTATAAAAGAAAACCTAGATAGGTTATAAGTTTGCAATACTATATATTTCTTTCAGCATTCAGCTTAGTAATAGTTAATGAAATAAAAGCAATTACGAAAGACAGGTGTAGCTGTAGAACTTCTAACTCATAGTGACTCATGTGTTTTAGAAAAGAATTGCCCTCTATAGATTTTATTGACTGTGATATCTTGGAAAAATATCACCTGATCTTTTTTCTAAAGTATTTCTTCGTGAGTTAGAATACTGACGTTTCCATTAATAACATACCATTAACCATTTTAACTACTCAGGAACTTCTTTTAGCTTACTACTAGAATGCAATTCAATAACTCTACTCTCATTCCTCTACAATGCTACTCTAGTATTCTTCTACCTCCATAACATCCTAGAAGATTGCAATCATGGCAACTTTCAAAAGTACTTCCTTAAGCAATGCAACTTCTTGCTTGGCGTTTTACCAACTACGCTTTTTCATTTCTGAGTATAATGCTAATTAAGTGGTTGATACTCAGTGTAAAACAAACAAGTAGGTAGCAGAACTGCTAACAGACAGGATTAGGAAATGTGGCTGCTCTGTGAGCAGCTTGTGCTATCAAAGATTGCACAGATAAGGTATTTCCATTGGCTAATTTTGTCAAATGCACCAGAACTTGTAAATGGACTTCATCTCAGAGCTAAACATAATGGCGAAAGGAATCTCCTACCTCATAGATATTATAGAAGCAGTGTGTGTTGTATGTTAGGTGTGTGCATCAAATATATGAAAATTGAAAGCAATGAGAAACACTTTCTTTAGTGTACATGAGTTCAGACCCTGCAAAGCCATATTACTGCAGTATATGTTCAGTCCTTTTCTGTTCTCTATCTTTATCTTCTTTTGCCTCCAATTCTAATTCTCACAGTTTAAGTAATCTTTTTGGAAAACTGAAGAAAGATTAGGGGAAGAAGGATACCTTTCTACCATCACTAGCTTTAAATTTCTTACATGAGAAGATTCTACCTGAGGGAAAGTGAGTAGATTGAATTTTAAATAAGTTTCAGAGACTGTATTATTATATATAACTGAACTTTCCAATCTTAAATAGATTTTTTTTTTGCTAATTTAACAAGACCACAAAATTTGTTACTTATGTGTGAATAGGAAAAGTTAAGTATCTTTCTGTATAATCTCATAGAAACACCAACACAGTGCTTTCCTGTTGATCTGAATTTATAGAAAACTTCTTTCATTGGATTTCCAAAGTTTTAAATCTTTGTGGAAGATTTCTAAATTTTCTTCAAGTAATAAACAGTTGGTTCCACAACTAACCCATCACTTAGCAAATCACTATGCTATGGCACCAGAGATATCACTACTAATATCTGGTGGATCATCAGTGAAAGCAGAGATTATCAGAAGAATATCTATTTATGTTTTATTGATTATACAAAGCTTTGTATTTAACTGTGTGGGTTAACAAATCATGGCTAACATTGAGAAGAGTGGAAATCTTGCAAAGTTTCATTGTTCTCATGAGGAATCTATACCCACATCAAGAAGGTGTTGTTTTAACAGAGCAAGGAAACACTGCACTGTTTCAAATCACAAAGACTGTGAGTCAGGGTTGTATCCATTCTCCAGACCTATTCATTCTTTATGCTGAGCAAATAATTCACAAGGCTGGACTCTATGAAGAGGAACGTGGCATCAGGATTGGAGGAAGATTCATCAATGACCTGCATTATACATGTAACATAAGTTTGCTTGCTGAAAGGGAGGAGGATATGAAGTGCTTGCTACAGAAGGTCAAGGACTGTAGCCTTTGGTATGGATTATATACCAACATCAAGAGAACAAAAGTCCCCACCACAGGACCAACGATGAACAGATGATACACATGAAGAAAGGATTGTAGCTGCCAATGATTTCATCTTCCTTGGATCAAAATCAATACCTTTGGTACCAGCAGTCAGGAAATCAAAAGAAATATTGCATTGGGAGATTGTGCTGTCAGAGACCTCAAAATGATGAAGAATTATGTCAGTTTGAAGACCAAGGTGTGACTGACTCCGGCCGTGGTCTACTCAATCACCTGCTATGTGTCAAAGATGACAGGAGAAATTAATCCTTTTGAGTTATAATACCAGAGAAGAGTACTGAATATCTCAAAGACTGGCAGAAGAACAAACAGACATGTTTTGGAAAAAAATGCAGCCAGGGTACTCCTTGGAGGTAAGGAATGAAAAAGCTTCATCTTTCATACTTTGAACATGTAGTTAAGCAAGGCTATTCCTTGGAAAGGAACATCACATGTGGAAAGATGAAGGATCAGTTAAGGAAAAGAAGATCTCCAACAAGACGGGTTGACATAGTAACTTCAGTAATAAGCTCTAGTGAGTCAGAGGTGAAAAGAATTACACAAGACAGAGCAGGTTTTAGGACAACTGTTCATGGGATCACTACGTACCAGACTTGACGGCACCTAACAACAGCAGTTAACCACTGGGCCATCGGGACTTTTTCCAAAAGGCAGAAAGATTAATTTTCTATAGAATAGATGAAATAGGTCTTACAAGAGATAAACATGCTTAATCATTCTTGTCTCATGATTAGTTTTTATTATATATAATATAAAAATACAGCTTCCATTTTATGAACCAAAATAAATCACGTTATCCGAGAGGTTGGGCTCTATGAGGAGAAGCGTGGCGTTAGGATTGGTGGACGATCTATCAACAATCTGCGTCATAATGCAGATGACACAACCCTACTCACTGAAACTGAGGAGGACCTCATGCACTCACTGCAGAGGGTCAAGGACTGCAGGCTTCAGTATGGACTGAGGCTCAATGTCAAGAAGACAAAAATTCTCACCACTGGACCAATTGGTAGCATCAGGATGGATGGTGTTCTGGAGCTTCGTCTGATATACTTTGGACATGTTGTAAGGAGAGACAGGTCTTTAGAGAGGGACATCATGCTGGGTAGAGTGGAGAGACAGCACAGGAGGGGAAGACCCTCTATGAGGTGGATTGATTCAGTGACTGGGGTAATCAGGATGGGTGTGTCAGAGGCAATGAGATTGGCACAGGACAGAGCACGGTTTAGGGCTGTTGTACATAGGGTCGCTATGGGCTGCAAATGACTTGACGGCACATAAACAACAACAGTGGTCTAATTGGAAAGAGCTGAACTGCCATCTGAAAGGTACATTGTTCAAATCCACCAGCAGATCAATGGGGGAAAGATGGGAAGTTTCTTCCTGTGAGATTTACTGCCTCCAAAAACCTGCTGGAGTGTCATCTATGATATGGTTCTAACTAAATGACAATAAACAACAACAACAACAACTGTTGTTTATTATAAATTTATTATTTTAAAAATAATTTTTAATTAATTCTTAGTTTTAGGTTTTAGGGCATATCAGGAGTTATGTAAACACAGCTATTAAATACTAGATTTCTTTTCCCTTAAAATTGTCAAAATACTTGGAAGTGCACCTCTTGTTCCAGATTGTTGTCATACATCTAATGTCTAATAATATATTCCTTTCAGACAGCTCTTCCTCACATCTGTTCCAACACAGTGTTCATTATCTGTCCATTCTTTTCTTAGTTCCCCAATGATACTAGTTTAAAGAATAAAGTAAAACAAAACAAAAAAAGGAACAAAAACATTTAGAAGAAAAATATATACTGAGTTGTTATCAGTATTAAATATGATTCGCTTATGTTAAAGAAAACCAGAAGATTGAAATGATATAATTCTAAACATACTTTTTATAAAGATACAACTACAACAATATTATATAGACGTTAGTATTGGTTTAAGAATTTAATTGCTGTTGTAGTTTGTTTTTATTTTTTTTTAAATGGGTGAACTGGTTATCTTTTTTTCATTGTAAGGCATATAGGGAATCCTTCAAAATGTCAGACAACCTTTCACTCCTTAGTCAATGTTTTTAGAAACATTTCTTTTAATTTTTAAATGCCTCGTTGTAACTATGTACTTTTAACACAATTTTATGTATGAATTAGACTCTATCTGTTTTATCTTCATTCAAAGTCCATTGTACTTAGAAGTGGCAAGTCAATTTTCTTCTGATGTTTCTATGGCTTTATCTTATTGAGATGCCTTTTCCTTCTACAGAGGGTAGAAGAGTTGGACTTGTTATTTTTAGGACCCAATAATACATTCCTCCAAGGTAATGGGACACCATGAGGTGTGCTCTTGCATATTACTTCCTTTCCTAATTAAACGGAATGTGAGAGTGAAAGCAAGTTGACACTGTTAAAGTAAATGACCCAATGCCTTAGTAATGAAGACACATCTAGGCTGAAGTTTATTGTTTTAATTTTAATCTTGAACACTTTCAGCCCCACAGAGTAGTTTGTTCTACATGTCATGCAGTGCATTGCTTCCATTATATTGCAGGGCAGCCCACACTGGCTCTGAAAAAAAAAAACCAACCAAAAAACCCTAAAACAAAAAAACACAACACAAACACCCAAAACCTTTTAATCGGTTATATTTTAAAATGAATGGGTCTATTTATATGCAGAGTGAAATAATATTGGATATTTATTAAATCTGGTTTTTAACAGGCTGTCATAAGTGAGGTTTTTCAGAGGGCACAGATATTGGGAGAGTTAGAGTTGCTTAAATTATGCCCCATAAAAGTATAGATGGGTCTCAGATGCCTTTGAATTAAATATTCATTATTAAATATTTACATAATGTATGTGAAAGTGCTTTTAAAGTAAAATAAAATAACTCTCTTCTTATAAATAGAAGCTATGGCCAGATATTCTCCCATTATACCCTATGGAGCACTACAAAGCATTCTTTGAGAAACTTCAGAGGGGAGAAATTCCTTCAAAAGTTACACTAAGAAAGGGAAAAACCTATTGTTCTTAACTGCCCAAACTTGCCTATGCAAAGGTTTGTTTCTGACATTCTAAAACTCTTTGGTCTTTATTGAATGTCTATTGGGTTTTTCTTGCTTGCTATTTACAAAAATATACTTTTTAAATGTATATTTTTGGGTTTTTATCCATTCTCTATGCAAATCTATTGCATGCCAAATAGCACCTTCTCAATAAATTGTATGAAATCATTTGAATGTAATGAAATAAGCATCCATAAATCTTCATTATTTACTCCCTGCAGGACCTTGGACACATATGTTAACCTTGTACAGTATGTTTTTCCATGCATTTATTGGAAATTCTAATGTCTACCTTGAAAGATTACTGTGAGAATTAAATGACATAATGCAGGCAAGAGTCCCAGGATCTGACACATTAAAACGGCTTAATTTCCTCCTACATAAATACATTATTCTTTCCATATTGAATGTGGCCTATTCTCACTTAACCAAAATAATATATAGAAATCTCCTTGCAGAAAAATAGAAATAAGCATAGTTTTATGATCTATTTTGATATTCCTTTTTGGATTTAATTTTGCCTGGAATTCCATGTGTTTGTCATTTCCCAATATAGAATTTAGGCATGAAGGGGAGCTATTAGGAACTGAGTAGTTCAACCTCATTTTAGTGATTAACAAAATTAGATGGAATTAACAAATGCTATTAATTTGTACAGAGCTAGTTAGCTAGTCAGTGAGAGAACTGAGGGGAAAAATAACAAATCTCCCTTTTCCTTGTTTTTTAATAATGTTGTGTACCATCCATTTGGAACTGATGCATAGCTGGTCCTCCCATGGGTTTTCAGGTGCAGTTAATCACCTGGGAGCTTGTCCATCCTCTGTCTCAGAGGAGCGGGGGTGTCGTACCATGTACCATCAGAATTACAGCACAGTCTCTTGCTACTAGGCCACTACTTTATTCCAAGTAGAATAGTAAAGCTATGAAGCTCTGGTAGCCTAGTGGCAAGAAAACTGAACTGCAATAGCAAAGCCAGGCAGTTTGAATCCACCAGCTGCTTTGTTGCAGAAGGATGGCTAGTCTCCTCTCATTTGATTTGCTGCCTCTAAAACCCCTTCGGAGGGTAAGCTATGAGTTGGTTCCGACTTACAGCTATGCAACTCAACTGTGGAGTAAAAAAAACTACCTTCTTTCACAAACAATGATGCTTTTGAGAATTCTGTTCTAGGAGTGGGCATCATTATTTCTTAGACTTCTTGCAGGTCTCTTATAAAGAGTGGATAGATAATGAACATTGCATTAGAACAAAGGAGGGGGAAATCTGAATGGAATATATGATTATTCATCGTATGTATGAGAAGAATATGGAACAAGGGATGCTTTGCAGGGTGGATTAGGGGAGGGCACAGAGAAGGGGTGAAAATATGCAATAATGAAAAAAGAAGAGATAAAAAAAGAATCTAATGCATATAATAACAGTAAATATTTTACTACAGACTTGAATACAAATTTTAGATTATTGAGAAATTTTTGTTCTGATTTTTTTTTTTTAAGTCATGGACTAAGGTGCACAATTTGGCTGATTTTACCAAGAAACAGACTACATTGATACTTGGAGATGTTCTAGTTAGAGTAGTGCTGAGTGTTTTTGAGTCTAAGCACAGACACACCATCTTAGCTTAATATCTTAGCATATAACATCCCCAGAGGCAAAGAAGTAATTAAATGCTTTGCTGTAAAAGTCCTTCTAGCCTGACTTTTGAGCAGGTGAAACTAGCTTGTGATAAGATCGAGCAGACTTTTTGATAACGGTAATAATGTTATAAGAAAGAACTCGTAATAGTTTCCATAGGAACTAAAAGTTTTGTTTACCTTTAGAAAATTCACTTAACAGATAATCTTTCATGGAAAAGGACTCATTTTGTATTACCTTTAATCAAATATCAGCTACCTTGATGGATAAAGATGTGTAGTTTTCTCCCATAAAAATGTACACCTTCAGAAAATCAATAAAGGGTCACTATGAGTAGGCATTGACTTCATGGTAGTGAGTTTGGTTTATTTTGATACTTTTCTAAAGCACTTATGTTCTGCCCCACTCTGAAGTCATTTACACATGTGTCTTGTTTTGCTTGTCTCTAAACAACGTGGGGACTCCTTCTCCTTTACTCATAGATTCCAAGGCACCTCACCTGGTAATCTGACAATAGCAGACATAACAACACTACCACCACCAACAGCATAGAGAAAGAGAGAGTGAGCAGTTGGCCTCGCAGACAGAAAGCCACGCTCCCAAGCCAAAGGTGGGTGACTCTACTCGGCGGCTCTCAGGACTACCTTTAATTGTTTTTGGCGAAACATTTTTCTAGATCGTGTAACCCTGGTATGTCCACTTGCTGCACAGAGGTAACTCGTGGTTGCTGCGAAGTCAGATACTGTTACCCATAGTGGACAAGCTTGGAAGCAGGAGTGGCATCCACTTCCACAATAGCTTGCCTCTGGAAACCCTATGAACCTGGAAAAAGGATGAAAGCTATACAGGAAGTATCCAGGGCTTCGTTCACAGGGTCATTATGAGTCGCCTGTGACTTGACAGCACTTAATAATAACAACAACATTTATATTGTGAGAATTTTAGATCTACCAAATAATGGAATGGAGAATTAATTATAAAGTAGTTGAAGTCCTTCCTGGGAAATAGTTGAAATTTTACCCAAAATAAAATAAGGGACACATTCTTTCAAACAAAAGTAATAAATCACAGAAATTCTTCAAATATTAAAAATATGTAAGGATAATGAGTTCTAATATAATGGTTTAAAAATTATTCACTTTAGTAGCCACCTCTTTTATAGTTATATGTTTTCTCTTAGATATTCACATATGATAAATGAAACTAAATATTTTTTTAAATGGACAAGTTGTTTTGGTAACTCATTAAGTTTTACTTTGTAACTACTAAGTCTGCCACATTTTTTTTTCTAACTTCTTCCTAAAAAAAAAAGAAAGTACTTTTAGGTTGCACAGGTGCTTCTCGGTCTCCAAGAAACTCAAAAGGTTAAAGAAATCCCCATGTGGTGTTTTTTATTCATCTATTTAAATTAAGATGTGACATCATTCTTTCCTGTGACTGGTTAGAATCTTAGTTTCAGTAAATCAATACACTGAACTCCTTCCCAGAAATCATCGGTCCAGTCAGCGTGATTTTTTTGAGAAGGTCTCTCCCTGCAGCGAACTGGCACTGAACATGATGAAGTTAAGAAATGGGCAGTAGTTGACTCCATAGAGTTCTCCATGAGACAGTTTATCAAGTAATATACTCACCAAGGGCCAGATGAAAGCATGTGAAAGCCCTAAACTCTGAAAACTCAGGGCACTTCTCTGTTTACACCAACTGGGAACAGGATATGTGATTTATAACATATATATTAACAACATATGTGATTTATAACATATATATTAACAATCACAACTTGCTCAGATCCACAATCAACACAGTCAGGAAATCAAGAGATGAATTGCATTTGGGGAAATCTGCTGTCATGGACCTCTCCAGAGTGCTGACGAGCAACGATGTCAGTCTAGAGACAAAGGTGTGCCTAATCCAGGCCATGGTCTTCTCAATTACTTGTAATGCTTCAGAGAGTTGGACAATGACTAAGGATGATAGAAGAAGAATAGATGCTTTCGAGTTGTGGTGCTGGATAAGAGTTTTGAACATACTATGGACTGCTGTCAAGAAAACAAATAGGTCTATCTTGGAGAAGGTGAGTCAGTGCCTCACTTACTTTAGGTATGCGGCCAGGAGAGATCAGTCCTGGAAGACGAACAACATGCTCAAAAGGGTGGTTGAACAGCGCAGGAGAGGAAGACCTCAGATGAGATGGATTCATACAGTAACTGGGGCAATGGGGGTTGGTGTGTCAGAGTTAGTGAGACTGGCTCAGGACAAGGGAAGAGTTCATAGCTGCTGTACATTGGGCCACTATACATCACAGGTGACTAAATGGCACATAAGATACTATGACAAATTTGGGAGCAGGATGGCATCCACTTTCTAAATAACATGCCTCCAGAAACTTTATGAACTTTGATAAATGTTGATAGTTTTAGAGGGGCTTCAGGCCTTTTGTTAGAAGTCACTATGAGTTGTGCTCAACTCAAAGGCAATGAACAACAATATGTTAACTACCCACAATGTAATTTCTGTATAAGCACAACTATATCACTAGCAATTGAACATTAAATAGTGTATGACATTTTACCAAAATAATTTTACTTAAGTTGATTATTAATACATTGAATGTTAGCAATAATCAATGTAAAATTCAATTTATCTCCCATAGCAAAACCTTGACTTTCATCAGTTGTACATCAATGACACATACTTCAAGTTATTGAATAAATATTACAAGTTTCTGTACATTTTTAAAAGATCTCTCAGGTCTAATATGTTAAAATAAAAAACAACCTTTTTTATTCTGTGCTATTACAAATTCTTCAGAGACTTTGTCAGAATTAATCTGATGGACTACATCTACCTGCATACACAATAAGGATAATGAATCTAGTCTTCTTTGAATTATTGTTGTACCATAAAGATTTTTGAATGGCCTTTGTTGTTAGGTGGCATCGAGTTGAGTATGACTCATCGTGACTCTATGAACAAAATATCTGAACCCTGTTCTATCCTGCACCATCCTCACACTTCCTCATACACAAGAGCCCATTGCAGCAGTCACCGTGTCAATACTCCTGGTTGAGACTCTTCCTCAACCAGAAGGGAATTGTCAACCCTCCACTGTTCCTAATATCATGTCCTGCTTCAACAACGTACTGAATAGGTATGGAGAGATAATACAACCCTGATGCACTCCCTTTTCAATTTTAAATCATGAAATGTTCCTTTGCTCTGTTCACACAACAGCCTCCTGGTCCAGGTATAGGTTCCACATGACAACTATCAAGTGCCCTTGGATTCCCATTCTTCTCAATGTTAGCCACAACTTGTCATGATCCACACAGTCAATGCCTTTGCATAGTCACTAAGGCACAAATAGACATTTGAATGTCTGTAGGGATGGAAAATGAGTGTACTATTGTGCATTTTGTGATCATTAAGTTAGGAATATGTATAAAGCAATTTCAACATTGGGAAATGGGTATTATATATTATCTTGTATTTTGGAATAATGCATGTCTGTATGGGTAAAACTCAATGACAATTTCAATCTTTTCTCCATTTATCATGATGTTAGGGCAATCTTATGGCCTAATGGCAAGAAGCTGCACTGCAAGCCCCAAAGCAAACAATTTTACTACATCAGATGCTCTGTGGAAGAAGGGTGGGCAAGCTCTGTCTGTGTGATTTACTGCCTCTAAGAATCCACTGGAGGGTCAGCTCCGAGTTGCTTTCCACTCAAAAGCAAATAACAATATCCGAATATTGCTTATCAATCCAGTGGTAAGATTTTGTCTTTTTAAAGACAAAATTCATATTGAAGCCTGTAGTCTTTGATCTTCTGCAGCAAGCTTTTCAAGTTATCATTTTCAGTCACCAACATTTTGTCATGTGCGTATGACAGGTTGTCAATGAGTTTTCTCCCAAATCTGATATCACATTCTTTTGCATAGAGTCCACATTTTCAAATTATCTGCTCAGCATACAGATTGAACAGGTATGGAAGAACTATAAACCCTGGCATACATATTCCTTAATTTTAAAATCACATAGAACACATTCTTTTGCTTTCTTAGGACAACAGCTTCTTAGTCTAGGTATAGGTTTCATGTCAATGTAATTAAATGGTCTGTGATTTCATTAACAAAACTAAGAACACGAACCACATGATCCTATCAATTTATGCAGAAAAGGGTTTTGACAAAATCCAACACCACTTCCCAATTAAAATAGGTAACAAAATTGGAATAGAAGGGAATTTCCTCAAGATAGTTAAATGTATCTATGTAAACCCAAAATCCAACATCATTCTCAACATAGAATGATTAAAGGCATTCCTTTTGTGGACAGAGACCAAATGAGGTTATCCACTCCTATTTAATATTGTACTAGAAGTACTGGCCAGGGCAAGAAGAGAAGGAAATAAGAGGGGGAAAAATTGGAAAGAGGTGGTAGACTGATACTATTTGCAGATGATGTGTAGTGTGCACAGAGAAACCCAAAGAGTCAACAAAAGAACTGCAGAGCAATTTAGTAGAATGGCAGAATACAAAATCAATATGCATATGTCATTCATACTTCTCTAGAGCAACAAATAAAACATGAGAAAGGACACTAATAAAGCATTTACAACAGCCAAACACAAGATTAGGGTATAAACCTAACTAGAGACACCAAATACCTGGTTTCAGTAATGTAAAATGTTACCTTTTCTTGTATGATGAATTTTCAAATCAGTTCTGTTAAAAGTGAATGAAAATGGACAACAAATTCAATTAAGGAAAATAAATTTCCATTTTGTGGCCACCCAAATATTTAATTTCTTCTTGGAAGAGATTTTTCACTCTCAGCAATTGTTAAAACTGCAATACATTAATTTGTGTTTATAACTAATAAAATTGACTCATAAGTAAAAAATATTTTATTCTATTTAACTATGATGACATATAATCTCTGTGAGTTGAGCAGTTTTCATGTTTATCAATCATATTTGAATTGTTGTTGTTATATGCCATTGAGTTGCCAGCAACTCATAGTGACCCTATGTACAATAGCCGTAAATCCGGCTCTATCCTGTGCCAATCTTCTTGTCTCTGACACGTCTACACCCATTATTCCAGTCACTGAATCAATCCATTTCATGGTGGGTCTTTGTCTCCTGCACTGTCTCTTCACCCTCTCAAGCATTACGTCCCACTCCAAAGTCTGGTCCCTCCTTGCAACATGTCCAAAGTATGTCAGATGATGCTTCAAAATACTTGCCTCCAAGGAGCAGCCTGATTTAACCCTCTCCAGGACAAACCTGTTCGTGTTCCAGTAGTAAATCTGTCTATAGGAAATTAAGAATTAGCCCTGGATTGTTTGAAAAATAACAATATGCAATGCCTAGTGATGGAGAATACAGAAAATGTTCACTTTTTTTTATTTTCACCATTAATTTTTTTATGCTAGAAACATACTCTCTCACCATTTTTGTTTACCATCTGTAAATTGAAAATCACTACATCATGTTTTGATCTAATAATTTACATCATTAATTTTTTTTTTATTTTACCAAACAGAATCTGTATTTCTGTTATTTATCGTATCTGCAGATGTGATAAAATCGTTTCAATTTCTCTATGTTTATTTATGTATTATTGCAGCAAAGAATGGATTCAGAATTTTGGGCAAATTCTGTTAGTTTTATATTACAACTATTAATTTCAGCCGTAGTAGTACAACAATTTGTACCCATTAAATTTACGTGGTCAGTGGAAGGAGTTTCTTCTGATGCATTCATTACACTTGAAAGAATTTAATTTAGAACAATTTTATGTGCTGATAAATCCTTTACTCTTTCTTCTATGTGAGTTTTCATTTCTGTACTCTCCTTAGTCATTGCTGCTTCATTTAATTTGCATTAGTCATTGCTGTTTCATTTAATTTGCATAAAGCATGCCACTTTTAAAATACAAAATATAAAAATACTGTTGCAAATAAATTGAAATGATTGAAAATCAAACAAATTAGACAAAAGTTATAAAATCAAATCCATACTAGAATCTGGACATTAGCACATTAATTTATATTTGAAAAACAGTAAATTTAAAAATTTGCTTGCAATGTGTAAGTTTGCTCTTCAAATACGTTTTTGTTATGTGCCTTCTAGTTAGAACTAACTCATAACTGACCCTCCACTGAATTTTTAACTACAATGACTGTTTATAACTCATGCTTGTCTTTTTCCCAGAGCAGCAGATGGATTCAAACTGGCTGAGAGATGCAACCTTTGGGTGAAAAGTCAAAGGAAGTACTTTTACAGAGCAATCGGAAGTAGTTTGCGTAACCCAACTATTTTTTAGCAAGCCCTTCACAAATCTTCATGATATGTTTTGGGTAGGTTTTGTTGTTTTGTTTTTTATATTTGAAGTTTTGCCAATCATTTACAATTTCTTGATGTTGTGCCATCACAGTTCACTGGGCTACTTACTGTTCTAACTACTAAAAAAGGTGAGAGAGATTGCAAAATAGTGTGTAATCTAAAAACTCTTTTTTTTGTTTACTTTGAGCAGGACCAAATATGTCATGAATCACTTTAATACAGAACTGCTGGTATATTCTTAAGTAAATTAAAAAAAAAAGGAGAATTACACTTGATGTCATATACTATTGGGCCAAAATGAAAATGAAAATATAATTGTCATTGAACATGAAACTATATATGGCTTAAATTTTGGTTAATATCTTACTTTTCCCCTTCCACTTCAGCCCTCATTGTCCTGTGTGTCCTAACATTGGGGCACCCATGGCTCTTTGCTTTGGACAATTGACACTCTGTTCTGCTGATGGGTAAGCATATTTTTATTGGTTAAGACATCCACTTTATTGAAATGATAAAGGTGCTTATTGTTTAAAGTATTTGCTTGCTGTCTCACTGCAGACTAATTCTGAAGCACTCTCTCACCTCAGTCTTCCATCATATTTTCAAATTTCCTTCTTTGATCACTTATTTTTAATATATGCCATTATTATTCTTATGTAGAGAAACATGCCTAGCTTTATGATCCTAAATGATTACCATTAAATGCTGACAATAGCAGGGAAAAATAGTACAAACTCAAATGAAATGTTAACAGTAAAAGGCAGATTTTATAATGTGCATTTGTAGCAGCCATTTGAGTGTGGATACATAATGGTTTTAAAGGACTTTCAATAATGTTTCCTGCAGCTGTGCAGACTTTTAACTTTTAACTCTTCATTTAAAAAATACATCTAAATATAAATCAAGCACTATACACTTCTAATTTAGCTGTTTGAATGGAAAGAGAACGTTGAAAGCTGGAGCAGTCATGAGTAAGTGCTACAGAAAGCTGGAGTCGACAGTTGCAATTTAAAACCAATCAAGTGGGCAGAGGAAGGGGAACACAGAACCTGAAAATAACTGGGAAGCTTAGAAGTAGTTTTAAAGCAAAAGCTACACTAATCATGGTTATGGTTAATTAGCAACCAATGGCACCACCCTCTCAGCAAGAGGGCTTTGAAGGTGAGAAGTGGTCCAAGCACGCACTTTTAGCTTCAACCTGTAATGCCCACCAGAATCAATCTTTCTTAACACAGAAGTCTGTGCCTTGTACTAAATTGAAAAGATTATGGGATAGGGGACTAGTTGCAGGCATATTGTTATACTTGGCCATACCTGCAAACTTCTTTCATTCAGCACAAAAAGAATTGAGAAAATGAAGCTTTTTTTCCTTTTTAATACTTGATAGCATATGTAATATGGAAAATTACAAACTTAGTGCCAATTTTTGGATTATACATCAAAAATAGGCTCAGTTATTGGTTACCATATTTACCTCTTCATAATTACATGTTGACCCTGGAACAGGGCTTGTCAGCTATAAAAAAAACTATTTTAAATTTAAAATATTACTTTCTCATTTAATACTGTGGAAGATACTAGTGTACTTGGTTGTTCTCTTTGCTTTCTCTACTTGTAGCCAAGACGAGTCCTTTACAGTCTCTTTCCTATTCTGTACATGGAGAACATTGGCCCTGCCAGCTCATCACACAGAGTAGCGTGTAGAGATAAACTTACACAGCGCATATGCAAATTCTTCATCAGCTGCTCACTGGGAAAAAGATGGACAATCTCTTCTCCTGCAATTTCCTGCTGAAAATCTCCCTGGAGGTTTAGCTAGGGGTCAGTTCTAACTAGACGATTATAAAACAACAACAAATAAGACAGTTTTATGTAAATGCTAATTAAATATTGGGGCATCAGTCCGCATTATGAGAGCCCATGTCAAAATAGAAAGAACATAAGTTATGTTTCAACTTCAAAATTTATAAGTTATGGGAATTAACACTGATGTAAACAACTGATCTTTCAGATAGTAGGCAAATGTTTAACCTTCAGGGCTCTTTCAAGTGCATACCAATAAATATATATTAAGAAACTTCAAAATTATATGGCTAAGATTAAAGGAAGATAGACTAACGGATCTGTGGTTGGTTTCTTTTTCCATTTTACACTAGTGTAATAATAGAAATGTTTACTTTCTTTCCTCCGTAGAGATATCTTGGTAGAAAAAAACAAGAAAGCCTGGTCCCATAAGTGCTTAATTCTTGAAACTTCACTCAGGAAATCTTGCCCCTCTCTACTCCTCACCTGAGGATACAGAGGAGAGCTAGAAGTCTGGACGTTTGGGATGTACAGTAGGGCTGTTGTTGTTGTGTACCGTAGAGTCAGAACCGACCCCTAGCTGAGCCTCCAAGAGGTTTTCAGAGGCAGTTAATTGCTCCGGAGGAGATTGCTCATCCTTCTCCCCAGGTGCTGGCCTTGAACCTCATGCCTTCTAGATTGCAGTGCAGCTTCTTGCCACTCAGGTAGTCTGTTTGTAATCATAGGGATGCAAGCAGAACTTCAAAAATAAAGGCTAGATGGTACAGCTATGTCAGTGGGAACTGTATTTGTTCCTGCAGGGATTATTTTGTTGATTCTGGGTTTTGTGGACTTTAGCTTCTCTGTGGTCCTTGGCTCAAAGTAATAAACATAGTTTTACCCCTTTATTTAGACCACAAAAATAAAGCATTAATTATGTTTGAATGAATATCTGAAACAAAGTCAAATACAAAATCATAAAGTGGACTTCAAGCCGAGAATGCAGAAGAAACTGATGTCACCATGTTGCTGAGTGTAGTCCATATTGTTATTGTGTTCATAGGGGGGAAGATTCTAATGACATTGTGACAGATTATTTTCTAAAAATGGCACATAACAATGTCTCTCGTCTCACAAGTTCTTCCATAACCTTGCCTCATGAAGTGCAGTCTATTTTTACTGTCCTTGACCCTAAATGGGACTTGTGACAGATTTAATAATGGAACAGATGCTGTGTGACTTGTTTTTGTGGTTAAGTGGCATTGGGTTGATTCTGACTCAAGGGATCTCCTCTATAATAAAATATTTCCAATTCCTTTATTACCATCTTTATATTATTGGTAAGTTTAAGCTCATTGTTTGGGTTATTATGTCAGCTCATCTCATTCAATGATTTCCTAATTTTCATGGACCCTGTAGTAAATATGTAATACTTTTCTAATAATTGATTCTTCCCAATGATATATCAAGGTAAGTAAACCAAAACCTTGCCATCTTCACTTCTCAAGAGCCTTCTGGTTATACTTCTTCCAAGACACATTCGTTCATTATTTTAGCAGTCCTTTAGAAATCCAATACTACTTGCCAAAACAAAGCTTGGAATCCTTCAGTTCTCCCCGCTTCTTTTTACATTATCTAGCTTTGGCTTTGGACTGTCAAGAAAACAAACAGATTCATCCTGGAGAGGGTTAAACCAAGCTACTCCTTGGAGGCAAGGATTCTGGGGCTTCGTCTGACATACTTTCGTCATGTTGGAAGGAGGGACAGGTCCTTGGAGAGGGACATCATGCTTGGGAGGGTGGAGGGAAGGCACAAGAGGGGAAGACCCTCTTTGAGATGGACTGATTCAGTGACTGGGGTAATCAGGCTGGGTGTGTTAGAGGCAGTACGATTGGCACAGGACAGAGCAGGGCTTAGGGCTGTTGTTGTACATAGGATTGCTATGAGTCACAAACAATTCAATGGCACATAACAACAACAAAAACAGCTTTGGCTTGCAGATGAGACAATTGACAGGACCGTGGCTTGAATCAGACTCCCTAACTCACAGACGTATCAACTTTTCTTCTTAAAACTTTAAATTATCTTTTGCACAAAGTTTGTGAAATGCAATATATTATTTGATTTCTTGATTGTTGTTTCTACGGACGTTGGTTACTGATCCAGATATAATTAAATCTTTGACAATTTCAATGTAAGAATAAACTTCTGATGGTAGGCTGTTAATGATAATACAGTCTGTGTATCTCTCTCAGCATGTTCATCTTGCATTCAGCCATGCTATAGAGAAGCTTGAAATAATCCATGAGGACATTCTTAAGGCAGAGATTTCTTGCAGAGATCTGAATGGAAAAAGGAGATATACAAACAGCATATACACTTACTCATATGAGTAAATAATTTCCCACAGAATTCTTGCCCTCAGGATTTATGTGAGCCAACTGAGAGCTTGATATGGTGGAAGAAAGATAAACAATCCCTGCTTGTCTAGTCTGAATTTCCAACAAACAAGACTGATAATAAATTGTTATGTCTTTAAAAAATAAAAAACAAAAAAACAACCCACAAAAACAAAAAACAATTGGGAATTGTTATTCAGTGTTAGATAGTTGTAAAAGTTACAAAGAAACCTAGATTATATGGAAATTTTCTTATTGTATGCACTTTTGGACAACACTTGTTAAACTTTGAAAACATGACATGAATTAGTGCAAAACATTTTTTACCAGGTATATTTGGAAATGATACAAGGCCTTAGATACTGTAAAAGGCAATAGAAGAATTTTTCTCCTGCTCAAGGATTTCACAAAAGATTTCAATCAAGGAGCACAAAAATATCAAAGCACATTCTTGGTAGGTTGTTTTGTTTTGTTTTGTTTTAATACGTATTGTAGTTATCCTTATTTGGAGATAAAAGTTTACTTATTTAGGTGTGTTATGCAAAGAAAAGTCCCAGCAGGCTCCAGCAGGTCACCACCATCTCTGTTTAGGACCTGCTCAATGAAGACTGTTATCAAAGGGGAAGGAGTTTAACGTGTATACACTATTCTCTGTTAATCATTATAAGAGCACAAAATGAAGTTAACTTACAAGGACATGCAGATAGACTAGCAGATAATGTCTATATTAAAATGATTATAGTGAAAACCAATCGCTTTAATAATGATTAGCTGCTTGTTATACTGCACATTTCACAAATGTTTCAAGGGCAAAAAGGCATTAAGATGTTCAAACAAAACCCTTCAGAAATCAAGTTTCAAACTTTCAGATCTTATATTTGTGCAAAGTACTATATATAGAGAGCTTCAATCTGAAGCATTTTGCTAGTACTGGGGCTGGGGGTGGGGGTGGGGGTAGAGAGGTTGATCATCTAAGATTAAAACGACAATTCTTGTCCTTAAAGAAACTTATAATTTAGTGTGGGAGATAATCACGGAAGACATAACATGAGGGAGTGAATGAAGAGGAGTTAGACAAAAATGTGAGTTATATATAAAAATACAGCTGATTGGGCTTAAATCAAATGTTTAACTGAAATTTCTCTAGGTAAGTTGGATAGCTGATGTTGTTAAAGCTTTCTGGAATATCATTTCATTTTTAAACTGAAAATAATTTGAGTAGGTAATTTTTAAATTCTATACTTATTATATTCTTAGTATAATAACTACTTAAAGTCAGAAGAAAAGTCCATGTTGGAATTCATTGTAGCACTGATACTTTTCTTTTTGTGCCACTTTTGGTAAAATAAGAGGCAATATCAGAATATTAGAAATTACTTTTTTAAAGATTTGCCTTTTTAATTCTAAAATCCATGTTTCATTTCCTTGAGCTATTGTCTATCATTGGAAAATCCTTCAATGGAATTACTGGATAGGAAATGGCTTTTTTAAAATTTTATTTAATAATTTTAATGAACATTTACAGAGATTTTGTATTTTCATTCATTCATTGTTGCACATTTTTCTTTACTCCCCCTCCCCCCAGTTCACTCCTCTCTTTGAAAAGCAAAAGATAAACTTCTTCGTTGGTATACAAGTCCCCCAACCCTTCCCCCCCCACCCACGCCTCCCAACCCCTGAGCCCCAAATGCACTCCACTATGCAACCTTAATTCTGGATTCCTGTGATAATCATAATATGCTTTCATATATCACTTTTAAATTGTTCTCTTCCTCATCTGTTTCAATTCAGTATACATAATGTATCCAGTTTTTCTCAGTCTTACCCTAACCCTGATGTCAGTCACTTTCTCTAACAGTGGCACCATACAATATTTGTTTTTGTGACTGAGATATTTTACGCAGCATGATGTCCTCCAGGTTCACCCATTTTGAATAATATTGCATGAGTTCCTTGTTTGAACTTACTTTTTTATAAACCATAGTATTTGAGGATGAATGTGAATAAGTACAAGTTGGTAAATTTAAAAAAAATTATATTGCATGGGACAATGGCATAAGTATTGTTTTCATAGATGTTTAGTACTCCATTGCTTGAAGAGAGCTTTAAATTAGCTCAGAGGCCATTATAAGATGAGGCTAAACATCCCTTCCAGGTTAAATGAACAGAAGTTCAGATAAACAAGAGGAAGAATTTATTGACTGAAGAGATTTTGCAGATTGTTCATGAGTCGCTTGGTTATGCAAACGGTTCGTGGGCTTGTTTTCCCACAACTTAGAGGCTCAGGTCTATCCCATGGCACCATTGAAGAGAGGTCTGATGATCTAACTTTGAAAGGTCAATCACTAAAAATCCAATAGCACACAGTTCTACTTATATGGGCAGTTCATGAGTTAGGACAGACATGAGAATAACTTCTTTTGGTTGACCTTTCCGTTCTTCCAGTCCTTTCTTCCCTAAGCCAAAGAAGTCCCTCCACAGAAACTCCACAGAGAACAAAGTCACTCCCATAGGCTGAGTAACATATTGTAGCCAGTATTCCCTCTCCTTTCCCCTCCTTCTCCACTTCTGAGAATATTCACTCAATTTCCAGTTGCCAACCCTACAATTCATTTCATAGTTCTTACCTCTACACTTTGTGTTACCAACTGTGTAGCACATCAGAAGTGGTAGGAATTAACGCCCTGGTTGTGAGCAACCTCAAAATAACAGCCAGGAGTTGGTTCACAAGTATGTAGGTTGCTTTATCCCTTAAGTGGGATGCATCTGACATATGCACTTTATACTGACTCTTGGACTTTACCTAGTGGGAATAAGGAATTACGCCCATTATCCATACCAGCAGATACCTTGATAAACAGCCATTCTAGCTCCTTTTCCTTCGCGATGTCCTGTTTTGCTGTCATGTATTCACCTCCCCAATAGTCTGCGGGTTTCAAATCTCAGTCCTAAGACAGTCAATAAAGTAGCTCAAACTGAACAAGACAGGAAGCAACATTTATCTTATTTAAACAAGGAGATAAAAGAATTCACAGAAGAATGCAGAGTCATGAAAGATGGATAGTCACTGGGTACGCTACGTCTCTGCTTTTGGGGTTGTGGAGAATTGATGCCAGTTTCTTGTATGCAGAAAACTTGGGACCAGGAAAGTTGTCTGGATTTGGGCAATATTAGTTACATGTGAACTAAAGATTACCTCACTGTTAGGTGAGATAAAGAGTTTGAATTACCTAGGAAATTAAATCTGCAATTTAGACTAGAAATTATTTTTTGTAAAATCTGAACAAGACCCAAATTTTTAAAAAAAAAATCTTTTAATAGAGAGTTAATGGAAAACTATAGGCTTTGCCACATGTCAGTATAAGTAAGGAGGAGAAATTTGATCTAGCATGGAATAAGGGAGGGAGAGGAGGACAAGAAAACCATTTTATACTTGCTCTCCACCTAATGCACACTGTTGAATAGGTTAATTAATTTAACATGGCAAAATTCCTTCTCAGCTCTTCCTTTACCCTTAGACTATAACGCTGAACAAACCGGCCACTGAGTGCACACTAGTGCTCCAATACTTTCTGACAGCAGGGGAGCAGTTTTCCATCCATCAGAGCTGGCATGGACATTGTATTCCATTCTCAGTGCTCAATCTCAAGAAACAATCCAAAATTCATTAGCATCAGACTTTTGTCACCTGACCTCCCCTTAAATGTAGTATATTCTCTCACACACACTAAAATGAAGCTATATGCTTCTACAAAACGAACTCCCAATGGATTCACTCTCATACTGACCCTGTAAAACTGAGTTCATTGGGATTGCAGGCTGTAAATATTTACTAAGCTGATTGCCACATCTTTTCCCCATGGAGTGGCTGGTAAATATGAACTAACAATGTTTTGATTCAAAGCTGAACATTTTAAACACTGCTTCACCAGGGCTCCAAATATATGTTCCCACCTGTTGATGAATTTGATTCCTACCAACTGTTTGTAAGTTTCAATGGAAGATTTCCTGTTCTCCTCTTTCTCAGGCTAAGCAGCTAAAGGATTCAGACTGTCTTTGTTTGTTTCACAGTGCAACACATCACCAGAGTTCTGGTGAGTATAATCTGTACATACTGTTTCATGTGACTGAAAGTTAAGTTTGAATACAGCAGGGCATTCATGGGGGGAAAATGTGAAAATTTCTTTTCATAGTAATTTATAATCTCAGAAAACTGGAGGAATGTCTTGCTATAAATTGGAAGAAATTCAACAACAACAACAGTGGGTTTGGGGGTCAGTGGCACCTAATATTATATAAAATAAAAAAATTAATTTAAAAATAATCTCAATTACATACCATTGTGCATCTCCAGAGAGTTCCCATATGTAATAGAGTATTATACTCTCGTGCTCTTTAGTTTTGTGTTCCCTGACTTGTGCAAGACACTAACTACAGAATTGTTGTTATATGCCTTCGAGTCTTTTGCGACTTATAATGACCCTATGTTCAACAGCCCTGAAACCTGCTCTATCCTGTACCAACCTCACTATCTCTGACACACATACCCTTATTACCCCAGTCACTGTATCTCATCGATGATCTTCCTCTTTTTCTCTGTCCCTACACCCTTCCAAGAATGACCTTGCCAAGCTACTGAAGCATAGTAAGCAATTGCCAAAACTATGGCCCGAATCAGGCACACCTTAGTCTCCAGACTGACATCATTGCTTTTCAGTATTCTGGAGAGGTCTCTGACAAGTCACTTACCCAATTCAATTTGTCTCTTGATTTACTGACGACTGGTACCAAAAGTGTTGATTGTGGAGCCAAACAAACTAAAGTTGTTAGTATAGAATTAGTTGATAAAAAATAGTATTAGATGTAAAAGTAAGCAGTAAGATTCTAAGAGAAAGATCAATATTTTATTAGTGGGAAAGACCACTGAAATGTCTTGTGATGAAATATCAAGAAATTAATATTTATATTTGAGAATTCTAGATAAAAGAATAGTGGTTGCTCAATTAGAAAATAATGATTATTCTGTCCTACAGATTATATTTCTTTAAAATATTATGCACTATTGTTTGGTTGTGTGCCATTGAATCAATTCTAACTAATAACAACCATATTTACCAAAGGAGAACTATTCCATAGGTTTTCTTTGATTACAGTTATTCTTTTTTAATTAATGTGTGGGTTTTTTTCTTAAACTGGTTTGCATACAAAGTTCATATATATTGTACTTCACACTATCCTTTACTACAATCATTCTCATTCATAATGTGTTATAAAATCAATCACCATTAAGCCATTTCAGCAGTCAGGAAATCAAAAGACAGATTGGATTGGATTCAATACTCTCCAGAGTATTGAAGAGCAATGATGTCAGTCTAGAAATTAAGGGGAACCTGACAATAACTTGCTATACAACAGAGAGCTGGATAATGACAAAGGATGATAGAAAAAGAAGAATCAATACCTTTGAGCTGTAGATCTAGAGAACAACACTGAGTGTACCATGGGCTGCTAAGAGAGAAAACAAGTCCACCCAGGAGAGGGTAAAACCAGGCTGTTCCTTGAAGACAAGGATTTTGAAGCTTCCTTTGACATACTTTGGAGAGGGGCATCGTGCTTGAAAGGGTAGAGGGACAGTGCAAGAGAGGAAGACCCTGAATGAGATGGATTGATTCAGTGGCTTGGGTAATGGGATAGGCATTTCAGAGACAATAAAATTGGCTTAAGATAGAGCAGGGTTCAGCGCTGTTGTACATAGGGTTGCTATGAGTCACAGATGACCAAACAGCATATAAAAACAATGACATCATTAAGCTATCTTTTCAGATCCTTGCTGGATCTTTCCCATTTCCTTTACTCCCCCTTCTGTCATCAAACTGTATAACCCTATGATTTCTTCCCTGCTCATTATTGCCCCTCTGTTCCCATCCCTTTCCCCCTTGGATCCTTATCATTTATCCTTCTGTTTTTAGAATGTTGTTGTTGTTGTTATGTGCC
>NW_006399773.1:24923545-24930746 GCF_000299155.1 Elephantulus edwardii
AGGTCTTTTCTCCCACTGAGAGACCACTAGCCTCTCTCATGGCACCCAACTGCGTAACTGTTACACTATCAGCACACCATAAATTCACAAGGATTCTGAGGCTCCATCTAACATACTTTGGACATGTTGTAAGGAGGGACCGGTCCTTGGAGAGTGACATCATTCTTAGTAGGGTGGAGGGACAGTGCAGGAGGGGAAGGCGCTTTGATTGATGAAGTGGATTGATTCAGTGACTGGGGTAATGGGGGTAGGTGTATCAGAGACAGTGTGATTGGCACAGGATAGAGCAGAGTTTAATGCTGTTGTACATAGGGTCTCTGTGAGTTGCAAGCGACTCGATGGCACATAACAACAAGAACAACAATATAGTCTGGAAAGGAAAGAAGTAACCTTGATTTCTTTTATTAACATTTAAGGTTATTTTGATTTACATTTTAGAAACTACTAAAAGTCTTTGTTACAGAACCATTAATCCCAAGTGTTGCTTATGCTAAGTTTTGTAACCAAGTCTTTGTCACCTTCAGCCCCTTATTTTCCTGAGTAGTTTGTTTCTCAATTATTCTAATCTCTAAAAGCGTCAAGTCATTTATTTAAGCCTCATTTCCTCATATATAAATTATAATGTTAGATAATACCCACCAAAACCCCCCTGATAATTCAATTGTTAAGCTAACTGAAAGATTGATGGTTAAAATCCAGTAGGAAAAAGATGTAGCAATCTACATTTCTGCTCTGTTTTACAGGTAAATTATCAATTGCAATAAATTCGATGATAAGGACTTAATAATCTGGAATATTCCTTGATGACACAATATTTAAGTGCTGGGTTGAAGTTAAAGCTACCAATGGCTCCATGAGTGGAAAACTGAGTATTCCTCGCCTTTAAAGATTGCAGCTAGGAAATTATGTGACAGTTCAGTTCTGTGCTATTGGGTCTGGATAAATTAGAAGTGACTCAGTAGGACACAAAAACTAGAGTAATTCCAATTATGTACATTAATGATACTTTTAAACAATAATAATATCTATCCCAAGCAACTGCTATTTGGATCTTTAAAATAAAGTATATATAAGTATTACATGATGTTGCATGCACGTGCACACATACACACACACACACACGCACACGCACACATATCTGGAGTTCAAAAAATGAATTCTTATATAATGATAATATTAAATGTTAGGAGTTCTAATGGTCTTAATGGTAAGAAACTACACTGTAATCTCAAAGCACCAGTTGCTCTGTGGGAGAAGGATGGGCAATTTCTTCCCTTATGATTAATCAGCTTTGAAAACCCATTGTAGGGTCAGCTATGGGTCAATTCTGACTAGATGGCAAACAACAATCACAATGCAATGTTACCATCCTGAAATAATTCAAACTTTGATCATTAAAACAAATTTTGTATATCTGAAGATATGATTTTTTTCAGAGATTATTGAAACTAGCCCTGGAGATAGGAGAAGTGTACAAATAAAACATTTCTTAATCACTTGGGCAAAAAAAAATAGAAAACAATAATTAGAAATGCTGCCAAATTGCTTGCTAGTACACAAATATTTTGTGGATCATAAATTCTCTAAGAAGGCTTTAGGCAAACTTAATTAGATATAACAAAAAAAAGAGACTGCTCTACAAAGATTAGTTGGTTCTTTAATTAGGTGGCCACAAAATAAAAAGCTTGGTTTTTATTAGACTTATCAAATTATGACCTGAAATATTTCTCTCCTTTTTGACATCATAAAACAAACAAACAAACACACACAAAAACCAACCAAAAAACCACCTTTGTGCAAAGGGTTTAACATCACTAAAGAGGTTAGTCAAATCTCTAAACTAGTAGAGTTTGGAAATAATACCTCTAACTTCTTGTAATTTTTTTTTTCTTCTTTTAAACATCATCTCAAATTCTTTTGCTGCAAATTTTCATTTGCTCTTTCAAATTGTAAGATTTGAATTTGCTTATTCAGTCAATCCAGAGAAATATATCACCTGTATAAAAGTGGAGGAAGTTGAAATTGATGAGAATAAAATTTTATAAAAAAAATTTCAGAGATAAAAAACAATCTAATTTAGAGGCATATTCAACATGGTAAAAAGAAATCACAAACGTGACTTACAGATGTTTGATTTAACAAACAAAAAGGATATCTATTGTCCTTTATCAAGCAAGAAGATAGAGGATCTTCAGAGTTGTGATAGCCCAGCATCAGGGACAATTAATGTATAAAACAAAATGTCATTAATGTTTCTATGATAACTAATGTGATTTGTAAACCTTCAGGCAAATAAAAATAATTAAACTTTAAAAAGATTACAGTTAATAATGGTAGAGAATTTTCTTTAAAATATTGAGTCAAGTTATTGTTAATTCCAAATTATGGCAACATATGTACAGTAGAACAAAATATTCTCTGTTCTGTGTCCTTCTCACAGTTACAATATGTTCAAGCCTCTCATTGTGACTATTGTGCCAATCTATTTCACTGAAGGAATCCGTCATTCCTGTTGGCCAAACATGATGTTCTCCACTAATGAGTGATTTCTTTTGACATATCCAAAGGAAGTGAGTGGGAAAATGTTCTTTTACAATCAGTAATATTTTCACTGGCTAATTTCTACAAGTACAACACTAGTTCTTTGTTTTCAATTTATCTTAGTTTGGAAGTTCTGATGAAACTTAGTTGGGTGTGTTTACCGGTATTTCAGATAGTGGTTGCATTGCCTTTTGCTCCAGTAGCACAGCAATATACTAACCATCAAAGTGTGACAGACTCACAGGTAATGGAAATTCTTTTAACATACGAAAAAAATCGAATTTTTACTATTGAAAAAATATTCTTACATGTTAATCATTAATGTACTTTTCTCTAAAACAAGGTCAAACTCAACTCATTACAGTCAAACTGGAACCAATTCAGAATTGGCTTTCCATCAGGTTTTCAGAAGCTGTAAACCACACCAGAGGAGATTACCTGTCTTTCTCCTGTGGAACATCCGGTGTAACTTGCCTTTGGTTTGACACAACTTCCTACCCTCAATGTCCCCAGAGTGAATGGGGTACTACAGGGTGAACTACTATTCTAGGATGAATGTACAAAAATATCAGAAAATTATTATAAGGAATAAAAGAGGAGAAAACTTATGAAAAATAAGGAAAAGGACAATAGAGTAGAAAAAAGATAGCCAAAGGGAAAAAAGTCATTACCTTTTAATGCTGTCCCAAATTGATTCTAGTAAAGCTTACAAAATTTTTATCTCACATGTCTTGAAATTGAACATATTGGACTTCTTTCCCGCCCCCCCCCCTTTAAATTTTAACAGCTTTTCTAGGTATATGATTTAAAAGGCTTCTCATTATAGCTCTTCTCTGGTCTACATACCATTAATATTTTTGTTGTTGTTCACTATGTTCAAACAATTTGCTACTCATTAGCAAACTAATCAAGCAAATTATAAAGATTTATATAAAGGGCATATCTCTCAAATGTTTGTATTTTTTACACTAATAACATGAACATTATAATAGATGCTCACAGCCTCATCTGGGGAACATCAAGACCTGCTGTTGTTGCTGCTGTGCCCTACAGTTGTCTCTGACTCACAGCAGCCCTATATGTAATGGATTGAAACCTTGCCCTGTCCTGCACCCTCTTCCAAACTCTGTTGTGCTTAAGCAATTGTTGCACTCACTGTGTCAATCCATCTCTACCTTTCCCAGGCTGACACCCTTGCCCAAGTATGTTCTGCTCACAGCATGCCCTAAGTATGTGAAACAAAATTTCATTATCTTTGCTTTTAAGGAACACTCCATCTGCAATTCTTCCAAGAGAGATTTATTTGCACTTTTGACGGTTCAAGGTATATCCAACACACTTTGACAACATCATAATTCAAAGATATCAATCCTTTTCCAGTTTTCCTTATTCATTGTCCAACTTTCACATCCTCATGGGCAGTTGAAAATATGGCATGGATCACGGACATTATATTCTTTAAACTTACATCTTTGCTTTTGAGCACGTTAAGGATCCTTGACACCAGACAACAGACAATGTGATAGATAATTTGACTTATTGACTGCTATTAATAGATGTTGATTGTGAATTTATGTAAAATCAATCAGGATTAATGCCACATTCTTCTTCACACAATCAAGTTTCTTTAATTATTTGTTCCGTATACATATTGAACAGATATGGTAATACAATATAACCCTAATGTAAACCTTTCCTAATTTTAAGCCATCAAATATCCCTTTGTTCTGTTAGAGTAATTGGCTTTTTGGTTCATGTACTGGTACCTCATAAGCAATATTAAGGGCTCTGGGATTCATAGTTTACTCTATGTTATCCATACTTTATCAAGATCCCCAGAGTCTAATGCCTTTATGTATTTCATAAATCATAAGTAAACATCTTTTTTGTATTTTCAACCAACTTTCATCTGGCATATATCATGATATTCCTCATTCAACTGTCCTCTTGTGAATTCAACTTGAATATCTAGAAATGATTTTCAACATCGTCATTCTCTTATTAAGGTCTGAGATATCTATATAGGTATATATAGACATAGATATAGATATATCTCATACATGTAGTCATAACCATGATAAGATCTGCTGATTGGCTGTCAAATATAGATAGATAGATAGATAGATAGATAGATAGATAGATAGATAGATAGATATAGATAGATAGTCACTGGCTTTTATTCTTTGGATAACCTACTCTGAGATAACTGTCTTTTTCTGTCATGTGTCTTCTACTTTGCAAACAGAAGACACCTAAGAAACTTGGCATCTTTTAATTTGTTGGACTTACATACATTCGGTCTGTTCTGATGTCTTCAACCCTAACTCCAGGCCAAGTATTATTTTCTCCATTGTTAGTTTTACACATTATAGCAAGTGTAACAAACATAATTCATGTCATAACTTTAAAATTCCCAATGTCTTTTGCCTCTGTTACTTAGAAAAAATAACAACACTTTTATTCCTGAACTTCTAGTACTCCTTGATTACTATTCTTACAAGTTTCAGTATCTGATTCATGCTTTAGTTCTCTTATTGAAGCATCTCTCTCTCTCTCTCTCTCTCTCCTCTACCTCTCCCTCTCTTTCTCTCTTTCTCTCTCTCTAATGTGCATATGATTCCTCCCAAATTACGGTGAATCAACCATTTCCATTTTGGACCCAAAAGAAGAGCACAATAACTAAACTTCTATCAGTAAACTCATAGCACAAAATACTATGGAAATTATGTTTATACATAAACCTAATCAGTGTGGATCTTGAAATAATGCTTTAGAAACAGGCTTTAAAATACAAAGAAAAGAAATGCAAATTTAGGCTTACATATTCTCTTAAGGGAAATCTAGAAGAAAATTTTTAAAGTAAAGTTTAGACTGTGACACAGACCTGTTTTTAGAATTTATCCTTTTAAGATTAATAACAAAATATGTGTAAGAAGATTCAGGTCAATGTAGTTCCAAATGCTTAATCCACTGTATAAATCCATCATTTCTAACAATGACATCTCAGTTCCCCCAATTCCTCTATGGTTCTTGGGTTGGCTGATTAGCTAGAAGGTCACTAAGAGAGCGAGATTCATCAGGGTAATGACTCACATTACCATAGGTATGCAGGCTGATTTTGGAGAAACTGGTGGGCTATATATAGCCTTGATGCTACAGATTGTTAGGTTTTGCACAGCTAGATGATGACTGTAGGTGATGCAATCTGGATGTTGTGTCCCATGTGAGTGTTCCACTAGAGAAAGCACCTAGTGCTTAGGTCCCAAGAGCTTATATAAGCCTCTAGTAGGGTTGGGCATGTATCCCATCCTAATTCTCTTTCCTTAATACAGTAATTACTTTAGATCATCATAAACAGTTAATTATTTGTTAGGAAAGACACCTGAATGATAAATGTTAGACATCTAGAAGACCCAATATATTTTAATTTTGTATTTTTTTCTTTTTATTCCCTAGTACTAGATTAATTCAACTCAGGTAATTCTTCAATCCCCAGCCCCCCTTAGATCAATGTTATAAACATCAACTAAGAAATCTACTTTTGAAATCTCTCTGTATTCTAAATCCCAGATAAACTGTACCAGATATTTTACATCACAGCATTCATCTTATTCTAATATACCTTATTAGACCTTTTTAAGGACGTTGGAAACTATTTTGGAGGAATAATTTAAAAGTCCTTTAAAAAGATTAGTAAATTATTTATTCCATGGAGATATAGCTTGATTCCTTAGTGCAGAAGAGTGTCCTATGGAGGAAAAGGTATTATTAATTATAGTTCTTATAGAATTTGGAGTCTTATTTTAATTTAGTGTTTGTTGTTGTTGTTAGATATCATCAACTTCAGTATTACCCATAACAACCCTATGAACAGCAGACCTGAACCCTGTCCTATCCTGTGCCATCCTCATACTTCCTGACACTCTAGAGCCCATTTGACAGTCACTGTGTCAATCCACCTTGATGAGAGTCTTTCTCTCCTTAACTGACCCTCTACCTTTTCCAAGCATCATGTCCCTTTTCAAGGAAGAGCCCCTCTTACCAACATGCCCAAAGTATGTGACGTGAAGCTTTATCGTCTTTGCTTCTGAAGAGCATTCTAGCTGCACTTTCTCCAAGACATATCTGTTTGTTCTTTCGGCAATCTATGTGATGTTCAGTATTCTTCTCCAAAACCACATATATTCTTCTGCAGCCATTCTTATTCATTGTCCGGATCTCAGATGTCTAGCAAGTGATTGGAGAGACCATAGTCTGATTCAGATGCACCTTAGTTCTCAAACTGGTATCACTCTTGTTGTTGTGTACCATAGAGTCAGAACTGGCCCATAGCTGACCCTCTGGAGAGCCTTCATAGGCTGTTATTCACCCAGGAGGAGATTGCCTAACCTTCCATGGAACAGCTTCTGGTCTTGAACCATGTGCCACTGGAATTGCAGCTCAGTTTCTTGGCACTAGGTTACCACAGCTCCCTTGTTGTTGTTGTTCTTATGTATTGTCAAGGACTTGAGACTCATAGTAACTCTATGTACAACAGCCCTAACCCTGCTCTATCCTGTGCCAATCGCAATGCCTCTGCACACCCATCCCGATTACCCCAGTCACTGAATCAATCCACCTCATAGAGGGTCTTCCCCTCCTGCGCTGTCCCTCTACTCTA
>NW_006399773.1:24931502-24940170 GCF_000299155.1 Elephantulus edwardii
CTCTGTTCTGACGACTGCCTGTTGTTTCAAGTATAGGTTTCAGATTAGAACGATCAAGTGTTCTGGGATTCCCATTCTTCTCAGAGTCAGCCACAATTTGTTATGTATGATCCACACAGTCAAACACCTTTGCATAATCAATGAAACACAGATAGACATTCTTCTGGTATTTTCTGCTTTCAGCTAAGATCCATCTAACATCAGCTATAATATCCTTAGTACCACGACCCCTTCTAAACCCAGCCTAGACTTCTGGAAGTTCTCTGCTGATGTGCTGTTTCGGTCGTTTTTAGAAAATCTTCAGTAGAATCTTGCTTGCATGTGAAGTGAATGATCTTGTTCTATAGTTTCCACACTGTTGGCTCACTCTTCTTTGACTCCCTTACTCCTCTTAAATTTGGAGAGGTCACTAATCACAGACTTTCCAAGTGCAATATATCTCCTGATTTCCTGACTGCTGGTACCACAGGTGTTGACTCTCTGTAATTTAATGGTTACAAGTCAATAACTGGAAAGAATTAACAGACTCATTAGTTCTATTCAGATCATATATATGAAGGTGAGGCCTTGTCTCTGGTATTTTGTCATTGTTGTTGTTGTTTTGGATTTGTTTGTTTGGGGGAGCTGGAGTAGAGCGTTTTGGTTTATTTTGTTTGTTTTTCCTCTGGTTTTCAAACTCATTTCCTTTGAGACAGATTCAATTAATAAATGACTATCCAGCAGAATTTTGAAGACTTTACATCACATGGGAGGAGAGTGGCCCCTTTCCCCTACTGAGCCTGAATTCTAACAGACAGAAAGGCATTCCTTTGATGTAGCTCCCTACAGATTAGGTCACTAGATGTCCTTAGGTCTCTAACTGAAGTTTCTTTTATTTAGAATTTATTTTTATTGTGGTTTCAGTGAAAACTTGCAAAGTAAATTGGTATTTCATTCAGTCTTTCATACACAATTTTCTTTTATGATATTAATTATAATGCAATTCAATGACGTTAAATATAATACAATTATAACCCACAATGTGTTTATTTTGTTTTTAATGTACAGTGTATTTTTATCTCTCCAGATAATTATCATGTGCAACTGGATTTGACAAAGATTGTCTAATCATTGGCAATGTTAGGAAGTAAGCAGCTTAGAGAAGGAAAAAAAATTGCAAGGCTTTTTTTACCTATTGATATATTTATTTACACACACAATCTTCTGTTAACAAAGTAAAGCTTTTTGGGGGGGAAGTAGAAGATAAAAGACTATATACAGGCTATAATATGCATTATATCTCAACATCAAGAAGATAAAAGTCTTCACCATTGGGCCAATTTATACCATGATGATAAGTGGAGAAAAGATTGAAATTCTAAACTATTTCATCTTACGTGGATTCACAGCCAACACCATTGATACCAGCAGTCAAGAAATCAAAACAAGGGTTTTCTTGGTTAAATATGCTATCAGGGAGCTCTCCAGAGTACTCAAGAGCACCAACGTCAGATGGAAGACTAAGGTGCACTTGACCTATGTCATAGTCTTCTCAATCGTTTGCTCTGCATCTGAAAGTTGGACAGTGACTAAGCATGACAGAAGATGAATGCTGACTGTAGAACAGACCACCAACTACTCATGCAATTTCAAGTTGAAGATGAGGAAAATTAAATAAAGTCCACAGGAACCAAAATTTGACCACGAGTCTATCTCACCCGAATTTCAAAATCATTTCAGGAACAGGTTTGAGGTCTCTAATGAACAAAGACCACATCAGCTGTGGGAGGATATAAAGAATGTCAGCCCAGAAGAATGCAAAAGTTCACTGCAAAGGCAAAGAGGAAGAAAAGACCATGATGGATGTCAGAAGAGACTCTGAATATTGCACTAGAGCACTGAGAAATGAAAGCTAAGGGAAGAAATCAAGATATTAAGGAGTTGAATAGAAGATTCCAAAGGACAGCACGGGAACACCAAGTAATGTATTACAATGAAATGTACAAAGAGCTGGAGTTAGAAAAGCAAAGGGGTAGAACTCACTCGGCATTTCTTAAGCTGAAAGAACTGAAGAACAAATTCAAGCTTCAAGTTGCAATACTTAAAGATGTTTTGGACAGAAAATTAATTGATCTAGAAAACATTAAAAGAAGATAGAAAGAGTATACAGAGTCATAGTACCAAAAGGAATTGGTAGATACAAAGGAATGTCATGAAACAATGTATAAACAAGACCTGTGGTTATGAAGGAAGAAGCTGAAGCTATTTTGAAAGAATTGGCAAAAAACAAGGCCCCTGGAATTGATGGCATACCAATTGATATAGTTCAACAAATAACCATTGCCCTGGATGTGTTCACAAAGTTGTGTCAAGAAATCAGGAGAACTACCACCTGGCCAACTGACTGGAAGAGATCTACATTTGTTTCCATTCCAAAGACAGGTGACCAGATAGAGTGCAGAAATTATCAAACAATATCATTGATATCACATGCAAGCAAGATTCTGCTGAAGATAATACAAAAAAACTTGTGGTAGGATCAGCAATTAAGTTTATACTAAAAACACTATTCAAAAAATGGTGGAGATATATATATATATATATTTACCTTAGGGAAGCAGTAGTCAGAACAAAAAAAGGAAACGCTGCATGGTTCAAAATTGGAAAAGGTATGCACCAAGGATGTTTTCTAATTCTATAGTTTTTTTTTTCAATCTATATGCAGAACAGGTTATCTAGGAGTCTGGGCGCTATGAGGAGAAGTGTGGCATTAAGATCAGAGGTAAACTCATTAATAATCTGCGTTATGAAGATGACATAATCCTGCTTGTTGATACTGAAGAGGACCTGTAATGCTTTCTGCCTTCAATATGGACTGAAGCTCAACATCAAGAAAATAAGGATTCTCACGACTGAGCTGATTGGCAGCATCAGGATAGATGGTGAAGAGGTTGAGATTGTTAATACCTTCAGTTTACTTGGTTCTACAATCAACACTCTTGGTACCAGAAGCCATGAATTTAAAAGACAAATTGCATTGGCAAAGTCTGAAAAGCCTCTCCAAACTACTAAAGAGCAACTATATCAGTCTGGAGACTAAAGTGCACCTGATAAAGGTCATGGCCATTGCAATGAATTGCTATGCATCAGAAAGCTGGACAATAACTAGGGATGATAGAAGAAGAATTTATACCTTTGACATGTGGTGCTGTAGAAGAGTATTGAATATACCATGGACTGCCAAAAGAACAAACAGTCCTAGAAAGGTTGAAACCAGACTGCTCCTTGGAGGAAAGGATTCTGAAGCTTCATCTGACATATTTTGGATATGTTGCAAGGTATGATCAGTCCTTGGAGAGAGACAACATGCTTGGGAGCGTAGAGTGATAGTGCAGGACAGGGAGACCCTTGATGAGACGGATTGATTCAATGACTGGGGTACTGGGGGTAGGTGTATCAGAGACAATAAGATTGGTACAGGCTAGAGGAGGGTTTAGAGTTGTTACACAAAGGCTCACTATGAGTCCCAGCGACTCTAGGGCACTTAACAACAATAACAACACATAAAACATGTGACTGCTTCATGTCTGGATTTCTTTTTAACTTATGGAATCTCTACAAGACTCTGAGACAGTAATGCATTTCTGCTTAGGATAATTGTTGTTGTTATGTGCCGTCGAGTCACTTGCGACTCACAGCGACCCTAGGTACAACATCCCGAAACTCTGCTCTGCCCTGTGCCAATCCCAATGTCTCTGACACTCCCATCCCGATTAGCCCAGTCACTGAATCAATCCACCTCATAGAGGGGAATTTTTTTAGAGCAATAGGAGATCACATCACATAGGTGACAACATTTAACTCACATGAACTCTTTTCCTCAATTTTTCCTCTATCTTGTGATTATCAATAATTCTTTGTTTCTTCTTTTTCAACTCTAGGGGAATATTCTGAAAACTTCTTGGTTCCTATTTCACATTTCCATAATTCTATAGTCTCTTTAAAATTCTAAACATGCTGTTTTGTGTTGGGGATGAGTAAAAGCTAAGTTCACTGCTTATAGAGTTAATGATCCTTATAAATGAATTTCAAAGGTTATCTATAGCATATATATTTTATAATAGATTGTTCTTGTTGTTGTTAGGTGTCATCGAGTCGTAGACAACTCATAGCGACCATATGAACAAAAGACCTGAGCACTGTTCATAGAGTTCCCAGAGGCAAGCCAATTCGGAAGTGGATGCCACTCCTGCTTCCAAGCTTATTTTAATCAGGAAGCTTCATCAAACACTGTCCACCATGAGATTAACTCCTATTAATTTTTTATGAACTTATTTTCTAATTTAATAACTAAGGTGTTTGATTAAAGAAATCAATGATTCTTTAAATTCTTTTAAAAAATATCTACATAATTATCACTCCAATCTCTGTTTCCCAAAAACAAATTCTTTATCAGATAAATTTAAATTTGCTTGAAAACTGAAAGCTATACTCATATAGCTAGTAGAGAAGGAAGACCTTAAATTAATTGTACCATAAGCCCAAGAATATGCTCTCTAAATATGAAATGATGATATATGAAGAAGAAAAGACTAATTTTTGATGTTTTTGTTGTGTGCTTTGAAGTTGGAACCAATTTGCAAATGACCATCTAGCTTGTTTTAAGAAGCTATATATTGAACAGGAAGAAAATGCCCATGGAGTAGCTGGTGGATTTGAACCACAAGCCTTTTGGTTGGCACCACGACTCTTTACCTCTAAGCCACGAGAGTTCTGTGAAAAGACATATAACATGGGGAATTCTTCAAAACATTAAAAGTGAAAACCTTAAACCATAGCTGCAAAGCCCAAGGGATGTTTGGATAAAAGTTTAAGAGAAATGTTGCAAGAGTACAAGTGCTGTAAGATCTCACATCATAGGGGAGAAATAGGGACTTTGAAGTACAGTGTCTTATACACAGAATTTGTTGGAATTTTATTTTCTCATACGATAAGAGATAGATGGTCTGTATAAAGAAAGTAAGAAGTCTTAGATACAGAAAATGGCTAAATGTATGGCTATTGACAAAATAATTGGCAATTTGAACCTATCCAGAAGCAGCTAAAAGACCTACTTCCAAAAGTTCAGAGCCATTGAAAGTCCTATGGAACAAAATGCTACTAAGAAATACTTACGAATTTGGAATTGACAGCAACAGTTTTTTGGTTTTTTGGGTGGTTTTTTGTTGGTTTTTTTTTTATGACTACTAAGTGAATAAAGATACTCACTGATATACTAGCATCTCTGGTGGCCCAGTGGGTAAAGTGTTGTGCTGTCAACCCAAAGATAATTGATTCACATTCACGAGCTACTTCATTGAGAGAAGAATGGACAATCTCCTCTTATGCAACTTACAACCTCTACAAACCTTCCAGATGATCAGTTATGAGTTTGTTCCAACTTGATAGCACATAACAACCCAAAAACATAAATGAAGGTTTCCGTTAACTAAATGGGATGCTGTAGTAGAACTATCAAATTAATAAGGAAAAGAAATATAATTGCCATATGGCTTAAACTGAAAAATAAAAGAGAAAAAAGAAAGCCTAAGTAAAAAATTATACATAAATATATAGAGAGAATCAAAACATGCATACTAGTTACTAATTGAATGTCAATAAATGGAATCATTTCATTAAAATAAATTATTATACTTGTCTACAAAGTTTAGACTCATTTATTTCAAAGAACACAATTCCAGCATTCTGAAGCTGGATAAAAAAGTAATAAAATCAGTGAATTGCAAACATTTTGGACACAGACCTCTTTATAAGACCAGTTTTTGTATTGAAGACCTTAAAGAAATTTATTCAACTGCATTATATCAATTTACCATATCATTTAATATGCTATAAATTACACCTAAGAAGAATAAAAATAAAAGCTATATATTGTGAGAATCATCAGAGGAATATATTGCCACATTTTACATAGCTTCTGATAAATTTCACCTGCACTAGGGAAAGACTGAAAAAGAAAAATAATAAAAACAGTTGTTATTATTATTAAAATAGTTCTTGTGGCCCTAAGGAGCTACACTGCTATCCTGAAGGGACACGCTTTGAATCCACCAACTGCTCTGTAGGAGGACGGGTCATCTTCTCCTCTGTGATTAACTGTTTCTAAAAACTTGCCGGAAGGTCAGCTATGGGTCGGTTCCAACTCAAAGGTATACAACAACAATTTATTATTATTATTATTATTATTATTATTATTATTAAAACAGTCTTGGTCTCTCAAACTTTCTGAGGGAGTCTTGGAGATGACTTTGGTCTTGATTCAGACACTGAAGAACATTCATTCATACATTGAGGAGAATTGGTTTAAAAGTGCTAAATAGCTCACAAACTTTGCACAAGACAGAAGGTTATTAATTTCTCAACATGAAGTCAAAGACAATGCACAGAGTGCTACGAGATTCCTTAACTAAAGTTTCAGTATTTCTACCACTCATCACTAGGTATTCTTAAAATTCGACACTATAAGATCCTGAAATACAAATTATGAAAGGCATAGCTTGTCAAAGATTCCAATACCATAATATTGTTCTCTAATTAAGTACCCCCTCACAGTAATCTCCTTCTGCTCCTGTTTTTGTCATGCCATTTGCCTGAATGTTAAATAAAACAAACAAACAAAAATACTTCTTCTTGTTGTTTCTATCTGTTGATTTGTTTGCTTTTGTTTTGTTTTGTTTTTAATCTAGATATAGAAGAACACACAATGCAGACAACTATCAACTATTAACATAGAGGGTAATTAACAGACCAGGAGCAACCTCAAATGACAGACTTACACATGAAATTATCTCTAGGTAGTCTCTCACTACCATTGTTATTGTGTATCCTTGAGTAGACTCTGACTCATAATGACTGCATTTGACATAAATCAGCAGATCATTTCTTCCATAGAATAACTAGTAAGTTCAAACTATCTTGCAGCCTTTCCCTTAGTAATCTAGCTCTCAAACACCAGATCTCGTCAGCATCAACACATACCTCTTTTTACTGCCTAAACTTTTAAATAAAAAATAACAATCAATTGGTATTACTTAACGTATGTTAACCACCTCTTTACCCATGAACACTAAATACCTCCAAAAAAGAAAGATGAAATAAAGAATGACATTAGTGCATTCATCACTGGATTATGTCCATTTCTACACAGAGTTATTCAGAACTGTAGTTATATGCTGTTGAAAGAGAACCAACTCATAGCTGACCCTACACTGGGTTTTCAGAGGCTGTAAATGAAAAAATAAATGGCTTTTCCATCTTTCTCCCACTGAACAGCTGGCAGATTCAAGCCTTTGGGCTGACAATACAGCTCCTTACAAATAGGTTAAAAGGGAACTGCTAGTATGTTTGCTATGATAAACATGCACATAAAGACTCCTCCACTTGTATATGTTATATTTCTACATATAGATTTATACATTTAAATATTTATAATGAGTAAGTGCAGCACAAACGTATTTTTGTTTCAAGTTTTTATAATTTCCCTTTCTTTTTTTTACTATACCATTTATAGATTCTTTTTGATGCTTAAATTATACATATATTTGTGTATTTATCTGCATGTATATCATAAGAAAAATGCTGACATTTTCATTTCTGTAACTAGAACAAATCCAAAGAGTGTTCAGTTGTTTTGCCTCTGGTTCGGATGCAAGATGCCGAACTCACCATGAAAGGCAGTATAATGTTTCCTTAAAATGTTGAAACAACACAAAGGTCTAACCATGTATGAAAGGGTAGAGGAACTATGATACATTTAGACAGCAGAGTACTAAACCATACTGAAAAAGTGAAGTAAAGAAACACTACCCAATATTTATGTGTCAAGAGGACATCATGTAGAACGAAATAAGTCCATCACAAAGGCCAAATACTGTATAGGACCATGGGGCACTTATTCTGTTATTAGGCATACCAACTAATCTATGTAATTTAGGTAAAGGCAAAGCACTTTTACTGTTCATATTGAGGAGAAGATATACTATGTGTTTTCCAGATCAGTTGTATCCCAAACAGGGACACACTTTTTTTTTAATACAGAGACAGGGTTTCCAGTCTTCAGGGACACAATTTTTAAATCTGCTGAAATTGATCATAGTCACCACATGACTAAACTTAAATGAATTAGTTTTTATTTTCTGAGATTTATTCTTCAAGTATACATAATATATATAGTTGGTATACTATATATTATGGTAGTGTTGTTGATTGCTATCAAATACACCTCATTTTTAAAGGCAGTAAATCACACAGAGCAAGGGCACACTGCATGGTTCAAAATTGGGACAGGTGTATGCCAGGGATGTGTCCTGTCTCTGTACCTTTTCAAACTCTATGCAGAAAAGTTCATCTGGGAGGCTGGACTCTATGAGGAGAAATGTGGGGTCAAGATTGGTGGAAGAGCTATCAACAATCTGCGTTATGCAGATGACACAACCCTGCTTACTGAACTAAGGAGCACCTGAAGCACTTGCTGCAGAGGGTCGAGGACTTCAGCCTCCAATGTGGATTGAGGCTCAATGTCAAAAAGACAAAGATTCTCACCACTGGACCAATTGGCAGCACCGGGACGGATGGTGAAGAGATTGAGATTCTTCACATCTTTAGTTTGCTTGGCTCCATAGTCAACACT
>NW_006399773.1:24940511-24946579 GCF_000299155.1 Elephantulus edwardii
CATGCTTGGTAGGGTGGATGGACAGCACAGGAGGGGAAGGCCCTCTATGAGATGGATTGATTCAATGACTGGGGTAATCAGGATGGGAGTGTCAGAGACAGTGCAATTGGCAAAGGACAGAGCAGAGTTTAGGGCTGTTGTACATAAGGCCACTATGAGTCACAAGCAACTCGAAGGCACATAAAAACAACAACAACAAATCACACAGGAGGAGATTGCCCATCCTCTCCTGCAGAGCAGCTGATGGATTTGAATGAACTGCAAAACTCCAGGATTGCAGCACAGCTTCTTACCACCATGCCATTAGCTCCTTTAAGCTGTTGGTTATCCCCTTCTGTTAAGGGTTCAAGGAAATGGATTTATAATTCTCATGGAGGGACATCCACTTCCTAAACAACATGCCTCTGGGAACTCTATAAACTGTAATAAATGACGATAATTATAGAAAGGCTTCAAGGCTTTTGTTCATAAGGTCGCTATGAGTCGTGCTCAACTTGACAGAAATCAACAACAAAAACATGTATAACACAAGTTGAGAATGCTAGTTATAAGATTTTGGCTTATTTATTTTAAGAATGCTTTGCTCATCATTTTTATGCAAAGAATCATTGGATTGGTCAATTTTAAACAATCAATGAAGGGAGTTTGGGTGGTACAGTCTGTAAGCAGTTGTACTGCTAACTCAAAAGCCACACTTTTCTGGTAATCAAATTCATCAACAACTCCACAAAATAGGCAATATTCTCCTATATGATTTAAAGCTTCAGAAATCATGGAGGATCAGCTATGAGCACGAACTATTAAATTATTTTTATTTTGATAGTAATTTTGAAGTCTAATCTGTTATCAATATCCTCATATCATCTTCCTACTTGTCAATATCTTCATTATAATCTGAGCATTTACAGCAGTACCTCTGCTCTCTCTCCCAACCAAGACCCTTAGAAGATTGAGATGAGTTCTAACAGGGCTTGTCAAGCTTGTTTGTACCATTACAAAGTGTATTTGTTAATACTGTATTCATAAAGTGTGTCATATTCTCAAAGTCACACATAGGAATTGGGTTAAAAGGTTATACAAAAGTTATCATCTATAACATTTGCCTAAAAAAGTTTCTGGGGTCCTTTCCATTATAAAAAATCTCAGGAATCTTATCTTCATTTAGTTAAGAATACTACTGAGGATGTGTGTCAGCTAACAAGGTCAGCAGATTTTAGAGTCATTGCTAGCTAATAAAGATTGCTCATTGAATCCAGAGGCTCTGGTTAGTGCACACGCCGTGCTAATTTTAGACACATCTACAAGTGTGTGTGCTTTCTTCCCGGTTCATCACCCACTGTATTTGTTCTGATATATATTTCTCAGTTAACTACATATATAAATAAGAAAGCGTTTGTAATTCTAGTTGCTGTCTACATCTTGTTCTGAGCTTGATCATGTAATTGGCCCCCTGGATCTAAAGGTAATGAGGACTAGAGAAAATGGTATATGAAAAGAATTGTCTTTTCTTTGCAAGTTCAGTGCCGCAGGGAAAGTCATTACAGGAACTTTGAAAATGACAAAACTACTTCTAGAGAGAGGAGAGACAAGGAAGAGATTTGCAGATTGAGTCATTCACAGTGTCTCACTTGAACATATACCAACTTTAATCCCACTTTTCTACAATAGCTTCCTTAATTTTCACATAAAAGATCACATAATGTTCAAACTCTCACAAATTAACATTCTAGAATATTGTTCTGTGGATTTGACTTTAAGCTACAAAATATGTAAGTAAAATATATTGTTTTTGTTGTTCTTATGTGCCATCGAGTCACTTGCAACTCATAACCAACCTATGTACAAGATCCCTAAATCCTGCTCTATCCTGTGCCAACTTCATTGCCTCTGCCACACCCACTCATTACCCCACTCACAGAAACGATCCATCTCATCGAGGGTCTGACTCTCCTGCACTGTCCCTCCACTCTCCCTAATATAATATCCCTCTCCAAGGACTGGTCCCTCCTTGTAACATGCCCAAAGTATGTATGTCAGATGAAGCTTCAGAAACCTTGCCTCCAAGGAGCAGCCAGGTTTCACCCTCCCCAGAACAAACATGTTTGTTCTAGCAGTCCATGGTATATTCAATACTCTTCTCCAGCACCACAGCTTAAAGGCATCAATTCTCTTTCTATCATCCCATGTCACTGCCCAGCTCTATGATGCATAGCATGCAATTGCAAAGATTATGTATGGCCCAGAACAGGTACACCTTAGTCTCCAGCCTGACATAGTTGTTCTTCAATACTTTGGAGAGGTCCCTGACAGCTGACTTTCAAATTTGTCTCTTCATTTCCTGGCTGCTGATACCAAGAGTGTTGATTGTGGGTGGATCCAAGCAAACTAAAACTGTTAGCTATCTCAGTCTCTTCACCATCCATGATGATGCTGCAAATTGTCCCACTGGTGAGAATCTGTTTTCTTGATGTTGAGCTTCGATTTTTATTGAAGGCTGCAGTCCTTAACCTTCTGCAGCAAGTGCTTCAGGTTCACTTCAGTTGCATCAAGCAGGGTTGTGTCATCTGCATAACTCAAGTTGTTGATGAATCTTCCACCAATTCTGATGCCACATTCCTCCTCATACAGCCAAGCATTCCGAATGATCTGTTCTACAAATAGATTGAAAATGTATGGAGACAGAAAACATCCCTGGCGGACATCCTTCTTAATTTTGAATCATGCATGCAGTGTCTCCTTGCTCTGTTCTGACGACTGCCTCTTGGTCCAAGTATAGGTTTCACATAAGCATAATCAAATGTTTTGTAATTCCCATTCTTCTCAGAGTCAACCACAGTTTGTTGTGATCCACAAAGTTAAAATCCTCTGTATAATCAATAAAGCACAGATAGACATTCCTTTGGTACTCTCTGCTTTCAGCCAAGACCCATCTAACATTACCTATAATATCCCTATATTACATATTATATTTTATATAATATATATAATACTACATATATAATACCATGGCCTCTTCCAAACCCAGCCTGCACATCTGGCAGTTCTCTGTCGACGTGTTCCTCCAGCTGTTTTTGTATAATTTTCAGCTGGATTTTGCTTGCATGTGGTATTAATTATAAGATTTGATAATTTCCACAATCTGTCGGGTCACCTTTCTTTGGAATGTGAACAAATATTGATCTTTTCCAGTCAGTTGGCCAGCTGTCTGTCCTTCAGATTTGCTGCCACAACTTAGTGAGCACATCCAGTGCAGTGTCTGTTTGTTGAAACATATAAATTGGTATGCCATTAACTCCTAGAGTTTTGATATTTGCCAATTCTTTCAGAGCAACTTGAACTTCCTCTTTCATCATCATAGGCTCTTGCTCATACATTATTTCATTAAATTCTTCTGTGTCAGCCAATTCCTTTTGATACAGTGTCTGTATACTTCTTCCATCTTCTTTCATTATTTTATGAAATTCTGATCTTGTTGAGGTTTGATAATTTAAAACTCTGAGCTTGCCATTATTTTAAGGTCATAGAAATAATTGAAGCACCTGGTAAAGTCATTGGCAAAGATGTGTTTCTGGTAGTTTTTACAATGATCTATGCTGACAGTCATTAAGTTGGCCAAAAACGTGATCTTAATAATAATGATAATAGTAAAATCCACTGTATTCCACTAACTTCTGAATAATAATGACTGTCTATCACATTTTCAAATCTGCAAAGACTGCCTATCTTTTTTTTCCATGATGCCATTGATAGATTTAATATATTTCACTCTTACTACCAAAGCAGTAGAAAAAAAAAGAATCCTGCAATTCCACTTCCTTCAGATTACCCTGCCTACTTTATATAGGGAGAGATCAGTTGGCCTAGTGGACAGTAAGTTATGCTACCAAGCCAAAGTTGGTGACTTTGATCCATGGCTCTCAGGCCTGTTTTTAATTGGTTTTGGTCAAACATTCTTCTAGGTCATATAGCCCTGGTTTGTCCACTTGCCATACAGCAGTAACTTGTGGTTGCTGTGAAGCTGAACACTGTGACACTGATATGTCAAATGTGATAATGGTTATCCATGTTGGACAGTGTTTGGTGGAGCTCCCTGATTAAAACAAGCTTGGAAGCAGGAGTGACATCCACTTCTGTATAAGCTTGCCTCTAGAAACCCTATGAGCCTGGAGATAGAATGAAAGTCACACAGGTGTTGAGGACTTTCATTGATAGGGTCACTATGCATCACCTATGACTCAATGGCACTTAACAACAACAACAACAACTAATTTATATTGTGCAGGAGAAAAAGTCCAGATGGTATAATGGTTAAAATATTTGCTTTATAACAAAGAGACTGGTTTTTCAAACATACCAGGTACTCCCTAGGAGAAAGATGACCAAAGTTTTCTACAATAATTTATGTCCTCGAAAACTCTGTGAGGCAGGGTTCTATGGGTTTGACATGAGTTACCACGCATGGAGCATATTGTTCAAGGTTTTGCCATGTGAGCTAAAAAAAAAATTACTTGTGAGGATTTAAACAGAAAGCAGTGTATTATGTAAGAAGAAATAGGTTGCTCAAATTTAAAGAAGACAGAGGGAAATACAACAGAACTACATGATCAGGATGTTGTTAAGCACTGAGAAGATTTTCTAAGAGAAACCTATACTATCAATTCTTCCTTGACATCTGTAGAATTGAGAACTATGTTTCAAAATTGTATGCCTTATCAACATGACTAAACTGAACAACATTTGACTTTGAGTTCACTGTCTCTACATAAAGTTTGAGATCACTGTCTCTACATAGAGATTTCACTTGATATTGGGTTGTTTTTGTTGTGTAATGCCAAGTCATAATTGACCCATAGCTGACCCTCCAGTGGGTTTTCAGAGGCCATAAATCACATGGGAGAAGATTTCCTATATTTCTTCTGAAGAGCAGCTGTCGAATTGGTACCACCTACCTTTGGACTGGCAATGCAATTCCTTACCACTAAGCCACCTGTGCTACTTTCACTTTGTATTAACCACTTTCAAAGCTCATTTTTATTTAAATTTCTCTGGTTGATGAACTCTAGGTACATATATGGTTTCCAGATGGAAGAAAAGGTAAGAAAGAAATTATTTAAATATTACTAAGAATATTTACACAGGGACAAAAGAAAGGCAAGCATTATTGTAATTTGAAAATTCACTATAATCATATTAATTAACTATCAGGATGTAGAAATAGATAAGCATGCTTATTATACGTTAATAAATCTTAATAGAATAATATTGATATTATAGAAATGTCATTTGGTACAAATTGGTTTGTAATTCAATTCCAACAACATTTAATAAGGTAAGAATATTAAGAATTCTGTATAAACACTGAAAAGAAGAATGTCATAGGTTTTTTTTTAAATTTTTTTGTTATGAATGTTATGGTCATTGTCTTAGTTATTTAGTACTGCCAGAATAAAAATATCACAAGGGGTGGCTTTAAAAAACCAGGAGGTTTTTTTGTTTGTGTGTTGGGGTGTGTGTGTGTGTGTGTGTGTGTGTGTGTGTGTGTGTGTGTTTACATTTTTTAGGAAGCTAGAAGAATGAATTCAGGATAACAGCTTTCTCTCTCTGTAGATTGACATTCCTTGGAGACTTCCATGCATCTTGGCATAAATTTTGACCTGGGGTTTCACTGCACAAAAATTCTCATTTAAAAGAATTTACTCTGCTGCTGGTTCTTCTTTCTTGGTGATACTGATACCTTACCTTTCTGCTTGTTTTCCTATCTTTTTTTTATTTCTTGTAGAATAAAAGCTGTTTCAAGCCACATTTCAAGGAAATTCCTGTTGCATAAGATGAGGTTTCAGTTGTAGATTAAAAATATTTACGTTCATCCTTAATAATTTTAAATTTGATTGCTTTATCTGATCATGAGAGATCCTTGTATGATTGGCATGTTATCTCAGTACTTAATTGATGAACAACTGAGATTTATGGTCCAGTCAATTCGGTGTATATTTTCATGACACTGTTCAATCTGTGGTGTAGATAAAGATATATTCCTGACATTTACTTGCTTGTTGTTTAATTTTTTT
>NW_006399773.1:24951239-24955307 GCF_000299155.1 Elephantulus edwardii
CATGTTGTGAGGAGAAACCAGTCCTTGGAGAAGGACATCATGCTTGGGAGGCTGCAGGGACAGCACAGGAGGGGAAGGCCCTCCATGAGGTGGATTGATTCAGTGACTGGGATAGTGCGATTGGCACAGGACAGAGAAGAGTTTAGAGCTGTTGTACATAGGGTCGCTATGAGTCGCAAGCGACTCGACGGCACATAACAACAACAACAACAGGTGACTATTTTTGTCATGCATCTTTTAGTATTCTAACTTTATTCTTGATTTTAAAAAAATTTAACTATGGTATGTCTCAGTGTTTTTATTTTTATATCTCTTCTATTTGCTGTTAGTTGAACTTTTTTAATGTGATCTTCCTTGTTCTTCATAACACCTGGGAAGTTTGTTTAGGGGGCTTTTTCCTTGTACTTTTTCCACAATTTTCTCAGTAAATTTCCTGTCCTTCTTGTATCATGGTATTCTAATAATATATATTTTGTTCTTTTTTATGTCATCCCACATGATTCTAATGTTTTCTTCATCTCTTCTAAATTTTTTAGTGTGTTTCCTTTGAAGTTCTTGCTTTGCAGCTCACTGACTCTCTGCTGCAACTCTTTTGTTCTACTTTCATATCCCTCCAGCATGTTGGAAATTTCTGCCATTTTGTTCTTAATATTCTGGATTGCATGTTCATGCATTTCTGTTATTTCCAGTACTATTTTGTCTGTACTTTTTCTATTTTATGATGATTCTTTTAAAGTTCTTGTACCTCCTTATTCATAGTTTCAATTCTCCCATATTTTGCATTTAATTCCATAGTTGTGCAAGTTGCTCCTCATTGATAAATTTCTTCTGACTCCCTGCCCCTGAGGTTTTGCTTTCTTTATCTTCATTGAATTTTCCTTTATTTATATGTACCTTCTTCTGTAGTTGCTAAAATAATTCCACATCAATAGATTTATTCTGGTCCTCTAACTTTATGGTATTCCCTTCATTTGTGACTTCTGTTGTTTCTTCCATCATTTGTACTTTCTTTCATAGCTGTTTGACTGTATCCATATTATTCACATACATCTTCTGACTTCTTGACTCTGGGATACTCATTGGATCTGCAAAATTCTCTGCTTTTTATAGAGAAGGCTTACTTTGTTTTTTCATAGTGTTTAAACTGCCTGCTCCTTGACATTATGTGAAGTTTTTCTTGATAAGCATTAGGTCATTTCTATTGTGTCTGAGTAAGTTGTCTATAGTTCTTATCTTTATGATTCTACTGATTAGTTGCCAGCTTAAAATACTCAGTCTATGGAGTGAGCCACTCACTTTACTGAAAGTCCTTTCTGAGAAAACTTGAATTCCTAATGTCCTTGCACTGTAGCTCTGTAGGAATATTGCCTTACTGTAGTTTCATCTCCCAAATTCTATTGTTCTTCTTCATTTATGGAGTGGCTGATGGGGATTTTACCAGATGAGTTGGGGGTCTTTGGTGCAGAGTCTACCAACATTTGGGCATGCCAGAACTGTAAAATAACGTTTGTCCACACTTATATGCTAAGTGTGAGGGCCAGTGTGTTATGTGTCTTGGTCCCAGCTGGACCTACAGAGGGCCTTTGGAGGTACTCTCATGTCATGAAGAGGTACATATACACATATGGAACACTCAGGAATCTTGTGGCTTTCTTTTTGTTGTAAGTGGATGTCAGCAGAGGTGACTTGCCAGATGAATTGGGGGTCTCTGGTGCAGAGCACACCAGTATTTTGGCATAACAAAACTGTAAAATACTGAAGGGACCTTGGGCCTGTGGCCCTAGGGCCTGTTTTTACTTCTAGGTCATATGACCCTGGTCAGTCCACTTGCTGTACAAAAGTCACTTGTGGTTGCAGTAAAGCTGAACACTGTGACACTGATGTGTCAAATGTGATAATGGTTACCCATGGTGGACAGTGTTTGGTGGAGCTCCCCGATTAAAACAAGCTTGGAAGCAGGAAGGCATCCACTTCCAAAATAGCTTGTCTCCAGGAAACCCTTTAAACTTGGATAAAGACTGAAAGTTATACAAATGTTCAGGTCTTTCATTCATAGGGTTGCTATGAGTTGTCTGCGACTCGATGACAACAACAACAATTTTCTTACACTGCAGCTCTATGGGAATCTTGCCTTACTGTAGTTTCCTCTCCCTGGCTTTATTGCCCTTCTTTATTTATGGAGTGGCTGAGTGGTGGGAGGTCTGGTATTCCATTCTCTCAGTATCTGTACAAGGAGGTTTCAAGTCAGCTCTTTCTCACAGATCAACATGCCAAGTGCAAATGCTAAGAAAGCCCCCTTTGTAGCACTCAGTCCCACACTCTCTTGTCTTGTTTGGCACCTGGGATGGTCCCAAATCATGGAGGCAAAGATCCCCAAATGAAAAGATCTTTACTCAGGGAAGTTTCAGTCCCCTCTCTTTCCATAAGCACTTGAAAGTAATGACTCTGAGGAAAAGTGTCTCAACTGATGGTGTCTTCTTTCCTCTACTCTAATTTAAAAACTAATGCTAGTTTTTCATTTTAAACCATACAGTGTTTTCTTGCTCTGTTCAGATAATCACTTCTTGACTTAGGTGTAGATTTTTTTATGAGAACAATTAAGTGCTCCAGGATTCCCCTTCTTCTCAGTGTTAGCCATAATTTGTTATAATACACACAGTCAAATGTCTTTGTATAGTCAATAAAACACAAATAATTATTCTTACGATACTCTGTTTTCAGCCAGGATCCATCTGACATCTGCACTGATATACCTAGTACCACAGTCTCTTCTAAATCCCACTTGAACTTGTGCAGTTTCCTGTAAATGTATAATTCTAGCTATTTTTTATGATTTTCAGCAATATTTTGCTTGAATGTAATATTAATAATATTGTTCATAATTTCTGCATTCTGTTGCATCATCTTTCTTGAAAATGGAGCAAATATGGATCTCTTCCAGTCAGTCACCTCACCACAGGACCCACAGTCAAAATCATTGTAGATTGAGAAAGGAGTGAAGCTGCCAATTATTTCATCTTGCTTGGATCAATAATGAACATTATGGTACCAGCAGTAAGAACATTAGAAAACATATTGCATTGGGCAAGTTCTCTGTCAGAGACCTCTCCAAAATACTTAAGAGAAATGATGTCAGCTTAAAGATTTATATTGCACCTGATTCAGGCCATTCTCTTCTCAATGCCCTGCCACACATCAAAGGACAAGAAATATGGATAACAGAAGAAGAATTATGCCTTTAAGTTGTGGTGCTGGATATTCCAGAAACTGCCAAAGGAAAACAAATATCTCTTAGAGAATGTTCATACAGAGTGCTCCTTCAGGCAAAGATAACAAAACTTTTTCTCTCATGCTGTAGACATGTTGTTAGGTGAGGCTATTCCTTGGAAAGGGGCATCTGCATAGAAAGATGGAGGGTCAGTAAAGGAGAAGAAGTTTCACAACAAAATAGATTGACATAGTGACTGTGGTAATGGTCTCAAGTGAGACAGAATGATAATGATGCCACAGGAGAGATCAGGATTTACGTCTGTTTCCATAAAGTTGTTATGAGTCAACTCAATGGCACCTAACAACAATGACAATTAAATCCATGATATGTATCTTCTTGTTGTTATTTGTCCTTGTTTTGGAGCAAACACATAGCTGACTCTCTCATGGGTTTTCAGAACCTTTAAATCTAACAGGAGAAGACTGCTCATCTTTCTCTCACATGATGGTATACAGCTAGAAAAAAGGGAATGGTTTTCTTTAATAATCAAGGACATGAATCGATGCAAATTGTGTTTATAGTAGCAAGATAACTAGTATACCTATAAAGAGAAACTTAATAGTGCAAGAGATCAATATGTTGATGATATGAAGTTGGAACTGACTAATAGCTGATCCTCCACTGGGTTTTTAGAGGCAGTAAATTGCATGGAAAGAGATTGTTCATTCTTTCCCCATAGAACAATGGGTAGAGTTTAATGATGAATCTTTGGGATTACAATGCGGCTTCCTACCACTACAAAATTTTGAAAAAGATTGGAAAGAAGTGCTAATTTTTTTTAAAAAATGTATTCTTAG
>NW_006399773.1:24956348-24958114 GCF_000299155.1 Elephantulus edwardii
TAAACTTTTGTTATGAAGTCCTTGCCTAATATGGTATTTCCATATGTTTATTCCCAGTCAGTAGATTTTCTTTTCACCTTATTGGAAGAAGTTTTTGAAGAGCATAGAGATTTAATCTTTAGGAAGTCCCATTCATCAACTTTCTTTTCTCTAATTTGTGCATGTCTGGTCATATTTGTCAGCCTCTTTATACAATAAACTTAAGTTTTCTGAATGTGGTCTCAGTTTACCTCATAAATTTCATGGGTTTGGGCTTTACTCCCAGGTCTTTGGTACACCTTGAGTTGTTTTTTGCATATGGTATGGGATGTGGATCCTATTTCAGCTTTCTGCTGTTAGCAGTCCAATTTTGCTAGCATCATTTGTTGAAAAGGTTGTCATTACTCTATATGATAGGCTTTATTTCCCTGTTGAATATCAATTAATCATAGATGTTTTTGTTATTGTTGTTAGGTGCTATCGAGTTGAGTACAATACATAGCAATTCTGTGAACAACAGATCTGAACTCTTTCCTTTACTGTGCCATCTTTACACTTTCTGACACACTAGAGCCCATTGCAGCAATCACTGTCAATCACTTGGTCAGGAATCTTCCTCTCCTTCACTGATCTTTCACCCTTCCAAGTGTCATGTCCCTCTCCAAGGAACAGCGCTTTCTAGCAACATATCAAAATATGTGAGGCGAAGCTTCATCATTCTTGCCTCCAAAGAACACTTTGGCTAAACACTTTCCAAGACATATTTGTTTATTCTTTTGGCAGTCCATGGTATGTTAATTGCTCTTCTCCAATACCACATGACTTCTGTCATCTCTATTCATTGTCTACCTCTTAGATGAATAGAAAGTTATCTGAAAGTCCATGACCTGAATCAGACCCACTTTAGTCTTCAAACTGACATTATTGCTTCTCAATAATTTGGAGAGGTCCCTAACTTAAGACTTTCCCAGTACAATGTTTCTTCTTCTTTCCTGCCAGCTACTTTGGGCATGTTGCTCGAAGGAGCTATTTCATGGAGAGTGAGATGATGTTGGGAAGGTTGGAAGTTTGATGAAAGAAAGGAAGGCTATCAACTAGGTGGATATTTATGGTGACTGCTGCAATGTGCTCAGGAAGTGTGTCAGGAAGTGTGAGGATGGCATAGAATGGAGTATGGTTCAGATCTTTAGTTCATGGGATCATTATGAGTCATACCTGACTTGACACTTGACAGCATCTAACAACAGCAACAATTTGTTGACAACATCATGCTGGGTTTTGGGTCCTAGTTTGTTGGTTTGTTTAGTTGGTTTTTTGTTTTGTTTTGTTTGTGTGTGTGTGTTTTGTGGTGGGTGTATGTCTGTGTTATGTTGGTTTGTGTGCACGCACGCGTGGTGTGTGTGTGTGTGTGTGTGTGTGTGTGTTGTTTTGAAGTTGTTGTTTTTGTTTTTTTTATCCAATCTGCTACTCTTTTTCTCTTGATTTAGTCCGTTCACATTAAGTGTGATTATTGGCAAGCCATATTTTGCCAGTGCATTTTATTCTGTTTCTTTATTGTTGTTTATAATTACTATGGTCCATCTAGTTTCCTTTGGTATATCTGTGTGAAGGACTTACCTTAAAAATTCTTATAGATTTTGTCTTGTTTATACAAATTCCTTAAGATCCTTCCATACTGCAAAGGATTGAATTTCTCCTTCATATTTAATAGAGAGCTTTAAACAGGATCTTTGGTTGACAACTGTTTTATTTCCATTTTCTGTATATGCTATTCGTTTGTCTTTTTG
>NW_006399773.1:24962156-24976612 GCF_000299155.1 Elephantulus edwardii
GGGATGGGTGTGTCAGAGGCGGTGCGGTTGGCGCAGGATAGAGCAGGGTTTAGGGCTGTTGTGCATAGGGTCGCTATGAGTCAGAAACGACTCGACGGCACATAACAACAACAACAACAAGGATGACAGAAGAAGAATCAATGCCTTCAAGTTGTGGTGTTGAAAAAGAGTCTTGAAGATACCATGGACTGCCAAGAAAACAAATATAGGTCTGTCTTGGAGAGGGTGAAACCAAGTCTCTCCTTAGAGGCTAAGATTTTGAAGTTTCACCTCACTTAATTTGGGTACGTGGCCAGGAGAGATTGGTCCTTGTAGAAGGACATCACGTTTAGAAGGATGGATGAAGAGCACAGGAGAGCGAGACCCCAGATGAGATGTATTAATACAGTAACTGGGGCGATGGAGGTTAGCGTGTCAGAATTAGTGAGACTGGCTCAAGATGGAAGGGTTCAGAGCTGCTGTACATAAGGCCACTATGCACTGCAGGCAACTCAACCAATAACATTCTATGACAGGTTTGGAAGCAGAAGTGACATCCACTTCCTAAAGAACTTGTCCCCTGTAAGGAGGGGCGGGGGCGGAGAGAGGGAGGAGAGACAAAGAGGGAACTTGGGAGGGAGGGGGGAAAAAGTGATGGAGGGAGGCAGAGTTACTTCTGGTGGCCTAGTGGTAAGAAGCCTGTTGCTATCCCAAAGGCATGCAATTCAAACCCACCAGCTGCTCTGTGGGAGAATGATGCACTATTTCCTCCTGTGTGGTTTACTGACTCTGAGAAACCACTGATGAATCAGGTATGAGCAATTTGTGACTCAAAGATACACAAACAAAGAGAACTAAATAAGAGATGACCTGCAGAAAAAATAACAAAAACTATTTTTGTCAAGAATTTTGACAGAGTCAGAAAAGAAAAAGGTTGTGATATGAGAGAATATTAGATTTAAAGAAAGTCATTTATATGATGAGTGATTTGAGCTCATATTTTTGGTAAAAATAAATAAAATTGGGAGATATAGAAAACATTTTCAAAAATAAAAAGTTATATGTACACACACAGACATACAGTAGGGAGCACATAGACGAGCTGACTTTAAGGATAAAGACTAAAAATCTCTTTCTTACAGATAAAAGTAAAAGAAGAGGAAGACTAAAGATAAAGAGATATTTTGGGAAGAACAGAAACTAGTAGGATAGAGGCAGCTGCTTTTCTATTGCTTGTCTTTTTTCCTGATTCCTTCAAAGTAATCAATAAGATTCCTGCCATAGTGAAAGTAAATATAGGCATAATTCAATAGGAGCTGTCATTGTCCTGACACTGAGATACTGGTGAAAGGGATTATGGAGTTATTGATGAACAACTCTGATTCTTCCACTTCTATTCTCAGCTCTTGATCAATGAGGCAGAGATGCACTAAGGCAAGTAACCCCTCAAATCCAATTGCCTCAACATCAGTGATGCACACAAAACTTTTCACCATCCATTTTTATTGCTGGTATCTGAACATTCACTTTTAAATATAAATAAGTATTTGTGATAAGGTTAGAAAAATCACCAGGGTACTTTTTGTAAGGAATCCTGAAGTTAACATTTTGGTTGCTATCCAAAAGGACATTCTTTAGCAGAAAGATGAAATAATTTGCTTCCATAAAGATTTATTGACTCAATGCATAGTTTTACTCTGTCCTACAGGATCACTATGGGCTAGAATCACCCAGATGGAAATTAGTTTGGTTTTGGTTAGGGCCTTTGTATATAGGTAGTTCCTAAGCTATGAATGATAGATATACTGTGTTAAGAATTTTCAGACAAATTGAACTAGATGTCTTGCAATTTTATTTAGACTGACTTTCGTGAAAGAAGTATTCTTGGTGCCACAGTAGTTCAAGTCCTCAATTTCTAACCAAAAAGTCAGCAATTTGAACACAGTAGTTATTCTACCAGAGAATATTGTGACAGCATATTTCATGATTATTACAGTCTAGAAAACCCAATGATCAGTTCTACTTTGCAATATAAATTTTACATGATTCAGAATAGATTTAATGGCAGTAAGTCTGTTTCTTTGTTTGTGTTAGTTCAAGAAAAAGTTAGCAATCTCTTAATTATTTAAAAGCTCCTAGCAAGTGAAGATGAATGTGAGAAATAATTTTTGCATGTTATTGTTACATGTGTCTAGGAGTAGATGCCAACTCATAGATGATTCCAGCAGGATTTCAGAGGCAAGGAAGGAGATTATCCATCCATCTCCTGCAGAACAGCTGGTGGATTAGAGCTGCGAGTCTTAGAGTTGACAGTGTAATAGGGTTGGTTTATTTATCACATAATGAAGATAAATCTATATCACAACATCCAGAGTTTATAAATATCCAGAGTTTATAAATTTTTATGAATTTTTTATAACTTTAGATTGCCTATATTGAGACTCTATCAGTTAAATAAAGTTTAAATATATATTTAACACTATATAAATAAAATGATGTCATTATTATTGTCATCACTAATAATCATTTTTAACAGTACAGGTAGTCTGTGGGTTACAAACATCAGATTTACTGAAAAGTAGTCTTTTGGTTACAAACATCAGATTTAGTGAAAAGTAGTCTTTTGGTTACAAACATCAGACTTACTAAAAAAAAATTCCACCTCCTATTTCGGATAGGACTTTTGGCCAATTCTTTCATGATGGATAAATAAAATAGAAACGGATTTGAATTTTTGCAATAGAGGTGAAACGGAGTGAGAAAAATGTCAAAATGAAGTCATGGAATGGGAGAATGTAAAGAGACACAGTGAGTTCTTTCAGTACCCTGAAGGGTAAGATTGGATTGTTGGCAGGACTGTGGAGAGCCTCATGCATTCTAAGTGACAAGGTTATCTGTCGTTTTTAAGACAGGCACCAATAGCTTTGGAACTTAGTTTTAATGTTATATATTATGTCTGATTGACCTACAACATTCTTAGAGACACAATTAGAAACTGATATAATTTGTTCCTTAGGGACTGGCTGTAATTTTAATAAGAAACTGTACAACATTAACATCATTGGAAAAAAGTCTTTGCCTAAACCATCTACTATGAAAGAAGTAGGAGAGCGTTAGTCACAGCATAAAGCAGTAAGCTATCCAATCAGAGTTAACAGCAACATTTTTAATAGTTTGTTCAGTGATTTCAGGTGGAAAATATCATCCATTTAGAACAGTAAATGTTCCGTTTTAGCAAAGCATAAATAATCTAATAGCTAGCAGATGAGAAAACTTACTATCTCTATATTATAATGGTAAATTACAAAAAGAGGTAATTAATTACTAAGTGGTATTCATACAACATTACTTTATGAGTAGATACTTAATAATTTTTATTTATCATCAAATTCATTCCCGAGTGTCTGAATAATTTTATGATTGTCATATTTGGATTCTGTCAAGTGTCGTACGAGTATAAAGTTCTAAACTATTTTATCTGTTGTTTAACCAAAATGTGTTTAGCTAAACATATAATTATTTAGGTAAAATAGTAATGTGTCATAAGGATTATCTAAATCTAGAGAGAAGGATGAAAAGCATATAGTGAGAAACAATGTTGGTACTAATGGAACCTGGGGAAAAGCAGACATTTGAAAAATGTGTTCCAGAGAAAGCAGAAATATGTCAACATTGTGAAAGAATAAAACCACAATGAACCACAGAAATGGACACTAATTCTATTTACGATTTTATGGTTAGCCGCTTTATGAATACAAAAATCAGAACATAACAATACCCACTTATGTACAAGATTCTTAATTGTTCAGGTAAGGTTACATGATTATTTGGGAAACAAAGTGGTGAAAGGACACATTATACATTTGTAAAATAAATTAATTATGTAAAATAATAGTTACATAGAAGAGAATAGAGCTTAAAGTAAGTCAGCTGAGGGGGAAAGCCTCTGTATTCAAAAGCAAAGATATCGCTATGCATAATCAGGTGCACTTAACATAAGAAACAGTATTTGTAAATCACATGTATGCAAAATTAGTCAATGAGTAAGAATAATGTATGAAAAAAATGCTTCTGAATCATGATGTTGGTGATGAATATTGAGTATACCATGAACATTTGGAAGAGAAAAGCAAATCTATCTTGGAAAAAGTGCAACTAAGATATTATTTATAAGAAAAGATGCTAAGACTTCCTCTCATGTACTTTAGACTTGTTATCAGAAGGGACCAATCTTTGTAGAAGTACATCATGATTCTTGGTAAAATGAGAAGATAAAAGATACAAAAGGAGGAGATAGGCTGACACAGTTGCTTAAATAATGATGTTAAGCATAGTATTAATTTTAAATATAGCACAAGACTGAACAGTGTTGTGTTCTGCTGCACATAGGTTACTGTGATTCAGAACTAACTCAAAAACACCTAACAAAACAACACTGTATTATGGCACATTTGTGAGAATTTGTAATTACATTCAAAATTTGAATTGTTTCATGATCTTTGTTATTTTAGTAAGATGTCTGAAGGAGAAAAAAACAAAAACCCAAAACCAAACAACCCTCTTTGCCCGTTGAGTCAGAAATTACTTATAACTAATCTTCCAGTAGATTTTGTGAGGTGTTAAATAGAACTGGAAGAATTTGCTCTTAACACACAACCTCACCCCCTCCCCGGCCTTCCCCCAAGGAAGCACCAGTGGTTTTGAACCACCAAAAGGCACCACTTTTGAGTTCCCAGCACAACTCCCTATCAAGTATGTCACTAGAGCTCCAAGGCTCCCTTGTACGTGACAGATATATGATTAACAATACAAGCAAGAATTTGTTTGGACAATAGATTTTTATCACTCTTTCTTAGTAGCAATCTAATAAAAAACCTTTCAAGTAGCCTCTTTGGATTTATGCAATTATGTATCTTTTAATCCTTGAAAAGCAAATAGCTTACAAGCAAGCATTTACTATTTCCTTTATGATGAAAGTTAGTGAAGTCCCATTGTAATGCTGAAAAGATTAAAGGACAAAAGCAAGATAAATGTTTCATTAAAAGTGTCAGGGCCATCTTGAAGAAATTATACGAAACATTTCAATTTTCTAGTCATTAGGTTGTTAATACTTTTATTTTAGAATCAAAATTAGGATGTGTTGTGTTGAAATTTTGCTTTCATTTTCTCCAATCAACTTGGGTTTATTGGAAACTGACATTGTGAACTGTTAGCTTTATGGACTAATAGAGATCATAGCTTTTAGAATAACTTTCAGCATAAAAATAATATTGCCATCTATTCTAATTAAGAGGTCTTGTCTTGGGTAAAAAAAGATAGAAATTACTTGGTTAAAAAATATTTCATTCTAGGGTTTTTCTTCCCCTATTAGTAGAAAGATACAGGTGTGATTAGGTTTTTATGTTAGAATAAATTAGTTATAATGTAAAAATTTAAATTATGCAGTAAAAAATAATTGAAACAAAAGAGAAGGGAATATTTAGTTCTTCTCACACAAAAATGTTTGGATCAACTGTTTAGAATGTAATTTCATTATCTTATAAAATGAGTCAAGTGGGAAACTAAGTTCTAGCCCAATGCTGAGCAAGACCTTTAGAGCAGCTACTGCACAATTACATTGGCTTTTATTTTCCAGTAATGGGAAATATCTTTTATCCTAATACCTTCCCTTGCTGTTATAACATTTTACATTTTTATGAATAATCCAACTTCATTCTTTTCTCATTTCATTTATAATTATCTCAGCTAATAAAGCATTATTATTAAAAATGTGGAATCTAAATAAAAGAAATATATATTTCTTGATTTGCAAACAGGGATCTGATACTTTCTCTAGTTATATTAACACTTTAAAATTATCAACAGCATGAAATTCCACTTGGATAATTACAAAATATCCCAAACTGATTTTCCAAGAATGGGTTTACATGTCTGTGTCAGCAAATACATTTAAGCAAGAATTTGTAGCATTACAGAAAAAGAGGAAATTATTTATTATTTTTAAATGCAACCTCTGAAAATTCTGTAGTTCATCTCACTGAAATGTTAGAGTCATTAGCAATAGGAAAATGTCTTTGTTAGTTCTAACATTTTGCTGCTTCGTACTGTTGGTTTTCAGAATTTGGTACAATTGAGTTAACTACAACTTGACGTAGTATCTCTGATATCTTAGGCAATAATGTGAAGTCTGATTGTCATGCTCTCCCTCCTGATAGTGTTGATCTGTAATTGGTTCTGACTGATGGAGACCTATGTAAATAAAATAAAATGTTAGGGGTTCTCTTGTTATCCTTATGATTGCTGGCATGTTGAATCCACTGTTTCAACCAAGGGTCACACCTTTAGCACTGGTTCTGTTGTGATCTACAGGACATTAATTGACTAATTTTCAGACCTAGATCACCAGAGTTTCTTTTCACTCTTAGCCTGAGAACAGTATTATAACCTATCCACTACCACAACTATTGGTGACTCTGTGATATTTAACATACAGGTGGCCTAACTTCCATCATCACAGCAATATGACAGTTGTTGCTGTTATGTGCCATGGAGTCGCTTGCAATTCATAGCGACCCCATGTACAACAGCCCTAAACTCCACTCTGTCCTGTGCCACTCACACTGTCTCTGACACTCCCATCCCGATTACCCCAGTCACTAAATCAATCCACCTCATAGAGGGCCTTACCCTCCTGCGCTGTCCCTCCACCTGCCCAAGCATGATGTCCCTCTCCAAGGACTGGTCTCCCTACAACATGTCCAAAGTATGTTAGACGGAGCCTCAGAATCTTTGCCTCCAAGGATCCATCCAGTTTAACCCTTTCCAGGATGAATCCGTCTGTTTTCCTAGCAATCCATGGTACTCCCTTCTTCAGCACCACCAAAAGAATCAGTTCTCCTTCTATCCTCCTTGGTCATTGTCCGACTCATGCATAACAAGTGATTGCAAAGAGCATGGCCTGTATCAGATGCACCTTAGGCTCCAGAGAGACACCCTTGCTCTTCAGTACTTTGGAGAGGTCCCTAACAGCAGACTTTCCCATGGCAATATGCCGTTTAATTTCCTGGCTACTGGTGCCAAGAGTGTTGACTGTGGAGCCAAGCAAACTAAAGCTGTGAACAATCTCAATCTCTTCGCCATCCATCCTGATGCTGCCAATTGGTCCAGTGGTGAGAATCTTTGTCTTCTTGATTAAGACAGACTAGGAAGAAGGATTGGCCATCCACTTGTGAAATAGCAGGTCTCTGAAAACCCTATATACAAAAATATGATAGTACTCACAGTATAATAGTGTGACATATACATAATGATTAATGCACAAATTAACTCCACATACAGCACAAGTCTGCACTTTTGGTTCTAGATGCTGCTTTCTATACCTGTATTTCCCCCCAACTCCAAGCTTATTTACTCACTGATTGTCTTGCTTTCTATCTTTGCTCTTTCTTCACTGGAATCCTGCTACTCTGTTTCACCAGTCACTCTTTTTAAGGTTGTGTTGTTGTTGTATTTTCTCTCTCTCTATCCATTTGTTTACTGATGTACACTGGAGCTACTCCCTTTGCTATCATGAATAATGCCACAATAAACATGCATACGGGTACCATTCATGGTAAAACTATGAATTCTTAGGGTTCTCAGTATTGGAACAGTTGGATTAAACTGGATTTCTACTTTCAACTTTCATTTTATTATTATTTTTATCATTCATATACATTTTGTTTCATACATGTACACAGGATTTTATACATTCTTTATTTTGCATTCTATTTTGTTCATTTATATTGTGGGGTTTCTCCCCTTTAAAGTCATCTTCCTTACAACTACTTTGGAGAAAACATGTAAGCCAGTGACTTCTTGTCTCATGCTTTAATATCCCCCTTTGAGTTATCCAATTTCTAATTTGCCCATACCTATAAAAACACTATGGCACTCTGGTGGCTTAGTGGCAAGAAGTTGGGCTGCAATCTTGAAGGCACATGGCTAGAGGCCACCAGCCTCTCCAAAGGATAAAGATGAACAATCTACTCTTGTGCAATTCAATGCCTCTGCAACCCATAGATGACCCTGCAGTGGGCTTTCAGAGGCAGTAAATTGCATGGGAGGAGATTGAATATCTTTCTTTCATGGAGCATCTGGTGGCTTCAGACCATGTTCCTTGAGGATTATAGCTCAGCTTCTTGTCCCTAGGCCACCAGAGCTCAAAATAACATTAGGCTACCTAATATTGTTAGTCAGATAATAACATTGTTGTTCTTATGTGCTGATGAGTCATATAAGACTCATAGTGACCCTTTGTACAACTGCTCTGAAGCCTGCCCTGTCCTAAGCCAGTCTCACTGACTCCGAAACATCTACCTACATTGCCCCAGTTACTATATCAATCCATCTCAACTGGGGGTCTTTCTCTACTGTGCTTTTCCTCTACCCTTCCAAGCACGATGTCTTTCTCCTAGGACTTGTCCTTTCTGGCCATGAATGTGCTTAAAGTCTGTGAGACAGAGCTTCAAAATCCTACCCTCCAAAAAGAAACTTGTTTTCACCCTTTCCAAGACAGATTTATTTGTTTTCTTGGTGCTCCATGGTTGTTCAAGACTCTTCTCCAGCATCACAACTCAAAAGCATCAGTCTTCTTCTGTCATTCTTAGTCATTGTCCACCTTTCTGATACTGAGCAAGAAATTGAAAAAATAATGGCTTGGATCAGGTACATCTTTGTCTCTAAACTGACATTATTGATTCTCAGTACTCTGGAAAGGTCCTTAATAGCAGATTATCCCAGTGCAATTTGTATTGATTTCCTGGTTCTGGTGCCAAGAGTGTTGATTGTGGAAACAATCAAGCTGTAATTATTAACAACCTCCATCTCTTCTCCATCCGTCATTATGCTGTCAATTGGTCCAGTGGTAAAAATCTTTGTCTTCTTGATGTTGAGCTTCAATTCATACTGAAGATTATAGTCCTCGATTTCTGTGGCAAGAGCTTCAGATCCTCCTCATTTTCAGCAAACAGGGTTGTTGTGTCATGTGCTTAATGAAGTTTGTTGATAACGAGCCTTCCTTCAATCCTGATGCCACATTTTTCCTCATAGAGCCCAGCTTCCTGAATGATCTGCTCTGCATATAGATTGAAAAGGTGTGGAAACAGGACACATCTCTGGTGTACACCCTTCCCAATTTTGACCCATGCAGTGTCTCCCTGCTCTGCTCTGTTCTGACAACTGTCTCCTGGTCCAAGTATAGGTTTCACACAAGCACAATCAAATGTTCTAAGATTTCATTCTTCTCAAAGTCAGCCACAGTTTGTTGTGATCCGCACAGTCAAACGCTTTACGTGTCAATAAAGGACAGATAGACATTTCTCTCATACTCTCTGCTTTCTGCCAATATCCATCTAACATTAGCTATACTATCCCTAGTACCATGGCCTCTTCTAAACCCAGCCTGCATATCTGACACGTGTTGCTCAAGTCATTTGGGGGTAATTTTTAACAGGATCTTGTTTGCATGTGATATTAATGATATTATTCAATAATTTCCTCACTCTGTGTGGTCATCTTTCTTTGGAATGGGAACAAATATTGATCTTTTCCAGTCAGTTGGCCAGCTATCTGTCCTTCAGGTTTCTTGGCACAACTTAGCACATCCTGGGCAGTGTCTGTTTGTTAAAATACGTCAACTGATATGCCGTCAACCCTGGGGCCTTGTATTTTGCCAGTTCTTTCAGAGCAACTTGAACTTCCTCCTTCATTACCACAGGCTCTTGCTCATACATCATTTCACAAAATTCTTCTGTGTCAGCCAGCTCCTTCTGGTACAGAGACTCTCTATACTTGTTCCTTCTTCTTTTAATGCTTCTTGGATTGTTTAACATTCTGTTTAAAGCATCCTTAAGTACTGTCACTCACAGCTTGAATTTGTTTGTAAATTTCTTCAGCTTTAGAAATGCCGAGCGAGTTCAGCCTTTTTTATTTTCTGACTCCAGCTTTTTGCCCATTTCATTATAATACTTTGTTTTGTCATCCTGAGCTGCCCTTTGAAATTTTCTGTTCTTCTCTTTAATTCCGTGATTTCTTCCTTTAGGTGTGGCTTCTCTGTGCTCTAATGAAATATTCAGAGTCTCATCTGACATCCAACTTGGTCTTTCTTTCCTCTTTAGTGTTTGTAGTGATCTAAACCGTAGACTTGGAAGTTAAAGGTAATTGAGTAAAATACTAGGAAAATGACTCCTATTAATTTGAACATAATTCATCCATCAGCTAAAGAGCTAAGAAAGTTGTTGTTTGCCTTTGAGTCGAGCATGACTCATAGCGACCATATGAACATAAGGTCTGAGGCTCCTCTGCAACTATTGGCATTTATCAAAGTTCATAGGGTTTCTGGAGGCATGTTGTTTAGGAAGTGGATTGAGTAGTGTTCTGATTCCTGAAGAATATCCTGTATCATAAAGTAAATCTTCAAAGATAAGTTTCCAGCTACTAAACAGGAACTTGAAAGTTTTATTGATATTAAGGATATGTTAAAGGATTTTGAGATGAGTAACATTTGTGAATCTCTAGATGACTACATATTTTGAGTTGGATATTTATACACTTATTGGTAAAATTTCATTTCCTGGAGGTAGTTGAGGAATTTCAGTATTATTCCTCGTATACATTTTGTACTTCAAGAATGTCTTTATTGGTTGTACACTTCAAGTAGAGCACAACTCAGCGACCCTATGAACAAAAGACCTGAAGCCCCTCTACAACTATCAACATTTATCAAAATTCATAGTTTCCAGAGGGATGTTATTTAGGAAGTGGATGCCACTTCTGCTTCCAAACCTGTCATACTACATAGTAGAAATACTAAATGGATGTAAATTAATTAGCCCTGAAGACAAATGACTGAGGATAAATACAGTAATTATTTTCAAAAAATTATGGCAGTTGTATTCTTCAAGTTATGACAATGAAGATAAATGTTAACATTTCTTCAAATATAAATGTTGACATTTGGTTGTAAAAGTTATTTCTTTGAAAGACCTAATCAACTACAGTGAACAACCTGATTGTGATATTTTGTAGTAGCCAGACAACTAACTGAACTAATAGATTACATCATTATAGATGGAGAAACTATTGAAATTATCAACCACTTCATCTTATTTTGATCCACAGTCAACATCCTTGGTACCAGCAGTAGGAGATTGGGCAACAAATTGTACTGGGAAAGTCTGCAATCAAGGAATTCTCCATATCATTAAGAAGTAATGACATGCATTTGAAGACTAAAGTGTCCCTGGCTAAGGCCACAGTCTTTACATTCAATTGCTATGCATTTGAGAGCTGTACAGTGAATAAGGATGACAGAAGAATTGATACCCTTTAGCTGTGATGTTGGAGAAGAGTATTTAATATTCCATGGATTGCCAAAAGAACAAACAGATTTGCCTTGGAAAAGATGCAGCCAGACTGTTCCCTGCAGGCAAAGATGACAAAGCTTTGGCTCACATACTTTGAGCATGTTGCTCAGAGAAGTGATTTTGTAGAGAAGGACATCCTACTTGGGAAGGCAGAGGATCAGAGAAAGAGAGGAAGACAGTCAACCAGATGAATTGGCACAGCGACTGCAGCCCTAGGGTCATCTATGTCAGAAATGATGAGGATGACACAGGATAGGACAGGGTTCATATCTGTTGCTCATAGGGTTGCTGTGAATAGTACTCAACTTGATAGCACCTACCACCACCACCAACAACAGATAACTCGAGAAAAGTATCACCTCTTCAGGCCTATGCTGGTTACAAACTCCAGAAAATTAAGCAAATTAAGTCTGGGTCTTCAGTTCACAAATACATGGTTCCACTGGGAAGAAAGGTTCCCAAAACACTAGCCTTATTACTTGTGGGTAAAAATTGCCAGGATAAATCATTTATAAATCTCAAAGTTATTTATGGAATTAGGAAAAAATAGACCAAGTCTGAACCCAGTAACTAGATAACTGTTTAATTAACTATTGAAGATGTATTTAAACGCTTTAAAGATAAACCAAATTGGAATAAGATAACTCCTATCACTATTTTTAATTACACACCACCACACTGGGGATCGCAGGTTCTGAATGTGTAGAACACTAATAAAGCAAGCGTCTGAAGTGCAGGTAAGATCTACAATCTGCTCTCATTTGGGGCAACATATGCTTTTGGGTGAACTGATGTTATCCAGGCTAATGGCTCCTTGTTATTGTTCTTTGTTCCAGATTTGCTTTTCACTCCTAACTTGTAGGACAGCTTAATTGGTTGACTTCTTTAAAGTGCTTAATTACTCATGTGATGGCTATTACCAATACAAACTGTCTACAGGATACACAGCCATCTATTGTGTCCCAGCTGATGTTACAAGGCTAAATGGGACTTGATTACTGTACATTGCTTTTCAATGCTGTTCATTTGCATGTTTGAATAAGTCTGTTGGGACTCCATTTTACAGCTATTGCTCCATGTATACTTCTTGGGATCACTTTGGGAAATAGTGTGTGATTGACTTTTTTATTCAGCAAAATAGAAGGTTTAGAGCTGCTGACACCAGGGCCATAATGCATCACACCTAAGGGTTTTGTAGCCCATTACATATTGGATTGCGGCAATTGCTTTTTTTTTTCTTATTGGTGTGTTGCCTTAGTGCTCATTTTCTGCTTATTATTGTATAATCCTTTAACTGTAGAATCTACTATTAGTGAAATTAGGACGTTTGAAAGTATTTTTAACACCAAAAAAGTATCAAGTGGGCTTATCAAATGAATTTCATCATGTTTATCTTTTTAAAGAGACAGAAAAAAAATATTTACATAGGACTATTATTTTTTTGTTTAAACTTAATAACTATTAATCTTATTAGGCTGCCTGAAAATTTGACAAGATTGTCCCATAAGTGCTTATTTTAAGTGCAGTTTTTTCATTACACTTGCCAGATCATTAAACTATAAATAAAAACTGCTGACTTTGCAACACAAAACCCCAACTTCAAATTTCTAAATTGGTTGATGTATGTATAGCACGATACACATGAAATGTCCATCTGAAGAACTTTGCAGCACTTTTTGTGCAATGAAAGAAGTTAGATATTCACACACATTTAAGAGCTTTGAAACTTTGTGAGGTAAACTTGATCAGTGGAAATGAAAACTAATGAGTATATGATTTCTTTTTCTGTCTCTCAGGCAGACTGCAGTGAACACATTTTATAAATTACACTGTACAGGCTGAGACAGACCTGAACTTCTCAGTTAACCTAAGAGATGACCAACTTAACATTCTCAGAAGTAGCTGAATTCACTGTTTATCTCTGGTTCTAGTTTATGAAGAAATACAGGTGCATGTACAAATCTTTTCCCCTTTTCCTGTCTCTTTTGTAAAATATGGAGATAAAAGAGCTTACTTCATCAGATTTTTCTATAAGGAATAAAGAGAATAATGCTTGGAAATAAATGCCTTACACATTTAAGAATGCAATCAATGATAGTAAAAGCTTTATTTATTAATCACCTTAATTTCCTTCTCAATTAGACTTGAGTTGTTGTGTTCTGTTTTGTTTTTTTCACTTAGCATGGTAATGGCAAGGTGAAACTTCTTGGAGTAGTGGGAAACTTGGTGGGATACTGGAAAACTTCTTGAATAATTTTGTGCGATTATGGTACAAAGGAAGTTTTTAACATTGTGTCTAGATCATTCGGAAAACTACTTGATTCCTTGGGTGTGGAAAGTGGGAAACCACATTCTCAATTTATTTATTTATTTTTTAATATCCCTGCTCTTAAGCTTGTTGTTGTGTACCATCGAGTCAGAAACGACCAATTGTTGACCCTGCTGCAGGTTTTCAGAGGCAGTTACTCACACAGGAAGCGATTGTCCATGTTTTGCCTGAGCGGCTGGCAGATTAGAATCGCTTGCCTTCGGTATTACAGCTCCGATTCTTAGCAGTCGGCCACCAGAGCCTGCACAAGATTAGTGCTACTTAGTTCTAACTTTCCTGTGATTGGCCACAAAATACTATTGTAACATTGTGGCTAATGTGTGTGGCTGCTAACCACATCAGTCTCTTCCCGAAAGAACTAGGAGGTAACAACTTGTATAAAGATGTACAGCCTTAGAAAATTAACAGGCAGCTCGATTCTGTTCTGCTGGACCTGTGACTCTGAATCAAGTGGGCGGCAGTGGATTTAGTCAGTAATTAATTGTCCAGGTAACAGTAAAGAAAATATGTATTGAATACCATGTTTTTTGGTTTATTGAATAAGAGAAAAACAAAGTTGTACCACAAAAATAACAGTATTTGTGCACACAAAATCTACAAATTGAGCGAAGTTTGAGTGTTGGAAAGGATGAAGTAATCTAAGTTGAAAACTTTCTCTAGAACCATTCAAGCCAACTCAATATGTCATAAAGACTGCTATACTTTTTTTATTATTACATGCATTTAGCCAAATAGAAAATAAA
>NW_006399773.1:24976712-24981003 GCF_000299155.1 Elephantulus edwardii
ATTTACTTAATTATAGAATGAATATATATATTAAAACAAATGTACTATACAGTCACAAAGCCCTGGTGGCTTAGTGATAAGAAGTTGTGCTGCCAATTTAAATGAAGCTGTGTGAGACCACCAGTTGCTCAACTGGAGAAAGATGGGCTCTCTCAAAGTGTGTGATTACAGACTCTGAAAATCCACTGGAGGGTTACCTATGAGTCAGTTCTGACTCAACAGTAATGAGAGAACATAGCATTGTGCATTATATGTTGTACCTAGAGTGTATTTTTCAAAGGTATGAATCTATCTGTAATTCCATTGGAGAAAGATGAGTGGTCTCCCCATCAAAGATTTATAGCCTTGGAAATCTCATGAAAGAAAGGTCACTGTGAGTTAGAACTGATTGGTAGTGACTTTATAATGATTACATTTATTTTCTAGATCATCTGATGTAAATGATCAAGGAAACAAATACAGTTAACCTGTTCTGGACATGTTTTAACTTGTTCTTATTAGGGGTTAAGGTGACTTCAGCAATGGGCTCTAGTATGTCAGAGATAATGAGGATGACACAGGATAGGGCCAGGTTCAAGTTGGCTGCTCATAGTATCACTATGATCTACACTCGACTCAATGACAACCTAACTATAACAGTCCAAATTGAGCTCTGACGTAGTGGTCAGAAGTTGTACTGCCAACCATAAAGCATGGGATTTTTTTTGAATCCACCAGTGGCTCTACGAAAGAAAGATGAGCAGTATCCTCCTTTTCAAGTAAAAACTTTTGAAAATCCTCTTGATGATCATCTCAGTTTGTTCTGACTCAAGGGCACACGTAACAGTCTAGTTTATTTGCTTAAGTATGTTGTATTAAGAACCATGGAGATGACTCTGACTCATAGTGATCTTATGAATAACAGATTGAAACTACCCTCTTCCACACCACTCTCATATCTTCTGTTTCAAGCTCACAATATCCATTGTGCTCAAGCTGCAGTGTATGTAAAAATATTTCAGCCTTTAATAGCCCCTGAATTACACAGATAAGACAAATAGAATCATGAAGGGAAATAAAAAAAATATTCATATGAACAGCAGAAAGATAGATGTCTTCTAACATTTTTTGGTGGGTTCAAACTTCAGTTTTTTATAGAAGGCCTGGTAGTAGTGTGATAAATATTGAGCTTCTAACTGGAAGGTTTATGGTTTAAACTCACAAGCTGCTTCCTAGGAAAAATGTGAGTAGCCCCTGCCCAGAGAGATTATGTACCTAGCACATCAATGAGTGGAGGGTAAAAATAATTTGTAAAGGGCAATTTTTAAAACATTATTAAAAAAAATTAATCACTGTTATTTGTTTTATATGAAATAAATTATTAGTGGCTGAGAAATACAAACTGGGTTTAGACAAGGTTGTGGTACTAGGGATATTATAGCTAATGTTAGATGGATCTTGGCTGAAAGTAGGAGTACCAGAAGAATGTCTATCTTTGTTTCATTGATTACACAAAGGCATTTGACTGTGTGGATCATAACAAACTGTGGCTGACTCTGAGAAGAAGAATGGGAATCCCAAAATACTTGATTGTGCTAATGTGAAACTTATACTTGCACCAGGAGGCCGTCATCAGAATAGAGCAAGGAAACACTGCATGGCCATAATTGGGAAGGGTGGACACCAGGGCTGTATCCTGTCTCCACACCTTTTCAATCTTTATGCAGAACACATTATCCGGGAGGCTGGGAAAATCTGTGGTTAGAGATCTCTCTAAAGTCCTGAAGTGCAACAATGTCAGTCTGGAGACTAAGGTGCGCCTGATAAATGCCATTGCCTTTGAAATCACTTGCTATGCATCAGAAAGCTGGACAATGACTAGAGATGATAGAAACAGAATTGATGTCTTTGAGCTGTGGTGTTGGAGAAGAGTATTGAACAGGTTTGTCCTGGAGAGGGTGAAGCCGGGCTGCTCCTTAGAGGCAAGGATTCAGAAGCTTCATCTGACATATTTTGGGCATGTTGCAAGGAGGGACTGGTGGGGATCTAGGAGTAGAAGAAGTTAATCATAGGGTCTCACAATTTAATGGGTGGAGGGAGAGGTGGGGCTATAGAAATGGGAAGGATATCTTGTGAAAAACCAATGTAGACAAGCTTTAAATATAAACCAATATAAAATATTTATATTTTTTTTTAAAAAAGATAATGTATTGAGGAAATCATACACACACACACATTTCTCATAGAACTGAAAAACAAAGATACTCATTGTAGTACTAATATGCACATAACTCAAGTCACAGTCTTTACAAAGGCCTCACATGCATGGGAAAGCTGGATGAGTGAGCAAGACTGGAGAATTGCTGTCGTTGGATCATGGTGTTGTCAAAGAATCTTTAATATCATTAACCAGCAGAAGAAAGAATAAGTTTTTCTTGGAAGAAGTACTACTAGAATATTCCTTAGAAGAACTGATGGGGAGGCTTTTTTTTTCATGTTATATAGGCATGTTATCAAGAGGCACCAGTTACTGAAAAAGGATGTCATATTTGCTTCCATATAGAGTGGGCAACAATGAAAAGATCCTCATGTAGCAACACAGTGGCTGCAACGACGTGCTCAAGCAAAATGATGATTTAAGCACAGCACAAAAATCAGGTTGTGTTTGTTGTCATTTGCATAGTCAGTAGGAATTAGAACTGAGTCTATGATAACCAATAACCACTGTTTTTTAAAAAAGCAATATGTTTTCATTTCAAAAGTTGCATTCATTGACCTCTTAACTTGAAGCTGCATAGATAAATATTATTTATGATTGGTCAAGTTTTCTATTAGCCTTAATTCTTGATTTTCAAATAAATCTGTTAGGTAGTAAGTGAATGAAATAATTAGCATGTTTTCCTAATGTACTAAGCTATGATCATTGAGATCCAATTGTTAAGAGATCATTTTCAACCAGAAGCCTTCTCCAGTGCAAGTTGCCATGCTTTTCTCATTTTATCAATATCAGCATTTTTCTGTGACTTTAACAAATATGTAAGCATACTCAGTACTCATTCTTTTCACTGTAAAAATAAGCTGTTCCTGTATCAGTAAAACAAACATATGTAATAATCATCCTTGTATTTATACAGTATTTACAGTTAATAAACTTATTCCACAGATATCAACTCATTGTTGTTGTTGTTATGTGCCATCAAGTCGTTTCCGACTCATAGCGACCCTATGCACAACAGCCCTAAACCCTGCTCTATCCTGCGCCAACTGCACCGCCTCTGACACACCCATCCCAATTACCCCAGTCACCGAATCAATCCATCTCATAGAGGGTCTTCCCCTCCTGCATTGTCCCTCAACCCTCCCAAGCATGATGTCCCTCTCCAAGGACCCGTCCCTCCTGGCAACATGGCCAAAGTATGTCAGATGAAGCCCCAGAATCCTTGCCTCCAAGGAGTAGCTTAGTTTAATCCTCTCCAAGATAAATCTGTTTGTTTTCCTGGCAGTCCATGGTACATTCAGTACCCTTCTCCAGCACCACAGCTCAAAAGCATCCACTCTCCTTCTGTCCTCCCTAGTCATTGTCCAACTCTCTGATGCATAACAAGCGATTGCAAATACCATGGCCTGTATCAGGCGCACCTTAGTCTCCAGAGAGACACTGTTGCTCCTGAGTTCCTTAGAGAGGTCCCTAACAGCAGACTTTCCCATCACGATACGCTTTTTTATTTCCTAACTGCTGGTGCCAAGAGTGTTGACTGTGGAGTTGAGCAAACTGAAGCTGTGAACAATCTCAATCTCTTCGTCATCCATCCTGATGCTGCCAATTGGTCCAGTGGCAAGAATCTTTGTCTTCTTGACATTGAGCCTTAGTCCATACTGAAGGCTGCAGTCCATGACCCTTCGGAGCAAGTGCGTGAGGTCCTCCTCAGTTTCAGCAAGCAGTGTTGTGTCATCTGCATAACTGAGATTGTTAATAGACCTTCCACCAATCCTGATGCCACAATTCTCCTCATAGAGCCCAACTCATTAGATCACCAAATTATCTTTGGATTAACTAATCTAAGTTCCTCTTCATCTTTCTCTTTTCAATTGCACATAAAGGAATTAAGACTAAAAGATAAGACAGTAGCTTATCCAAAATTACCCAGATACTAATGATAAATTTAGTAAAAAGTTTAATAGAAATATTTTTATTATGTAAGAGTGCCTGCTGCAGTGTGTCAAGGACTGCAGCCTACAATATGGATTGAGGCTCAATGTCAAGAAGACAAAGATTCTCACCACTGGACCAATTTGCAGCATCAGGATGGAT
>NW_006399773.1:24981600-24991797 GCF_000299155.1 Elephantulus edwardii
TTTAGGGCTGTTGTACATAGGGTCGCTATGAGTCGCAGGTGACTTGACGGCACATAACAACAACCCAACAACAAGCCTCTTTTTATTCTGTATCTAAAGAGAATTGTTTGTTACAACTTTCTTGTTATATATGATTTACTGGTTCTACTTTACACTACTTGTTATATTTGTGAGACAAAGTAATAAGAATTAATGCTGTTTTAATATGAAATAATTTTCCCTCTACCATTATCTATGAAATTGAGATAATTTGTATAACATAAGCCATCTAATATTTCCAACAGTCTTGTCATATATATGATGTGAGATTGATCCAGTGAGTTGATAACCACTCCATTCTGAGAACCACTGTGAATAGATTCCACTTTTTTCATGGTTGACATAGATATGATTAATGGCATCAATATGATTCATTGTTTTATCAATATTATATAAACAATGGTTTCATTCAGTCAACTGAACAAACAAAAAATGGCAAGCTACTTGTTATCAAGTAAACCAAGGAATCAATTGACTATATTGTGAGCTTCTGTAACACATAATTCTCTCGAGGTCATGGAGGACACAGTTAACTTCAACCTATTTTACTGTGGCATTCTGTGTAAACACATAATAGAATAATGCTTGAAATACGTATCAAAATATAAAATATTTCATTTATATAAACATATGTGTTATTTTTAAACAGATTGAATCTAATACTCCATGTCTCTCACTCTTCTAGTGGAATTTATTTTACCTCAAAGTTATTATTTTATGAATACATGTATCTATAATTAAGAAATAGAATAAATGCTTATATTTTAAAGATGTTATTTTATATTAAATTTACATGTTAATTATATGTATGAAATTTATTATATAGAGGAAACTCGTTTGAATCTTACATCTCAAACTCTTTTGGCAAGGTACAATTTTACCATGGAATCTGGTGGCATAGTAGCATTGAAACACAGGTAGACATTCCTCTGGTACTATTTGCTTTCTTCCAAGATCCATGTGACATTGGGAATAATGTTGTATATGTGTGTGTGTGTGTGTGTGTGTGTGTGTGTGTAAAACCTGTGTAAGCAGACAACTCTCAGGGAAGGAAAAATCATATGTTTTCTGCTAAAACAATATCTGGGAGTAGTTGATGAGTACTGTAGAGTCTGTAGGAACCCATAGCAGACCCTCAGAAGCAGTTAATTGCACAGGAGGCAATTTGCCCATCTTTCTCTTGTGAAGCAGCTGGTGGCCTCAAACTGTGTACGTTCAGGGTTGCAGTGCAGCTTCTGTCCTCCTCATAACTCCCCTCCATTTCCTTCTCCTACTCTCTAGAGTCAGAACATACTCATAGCTGATCTGGTTTTTGGTGCTTGTACATTGGACAGAAGCATCCAGTTCCTAAACCACATGCCTCTGAAAACTCTATGAACTTGGAGAAATAACTAAAGCTATAGAAAGATAAAAAGGCTTTAGGCCTTTTGAAATTAAAAGGTGTATTGTGATGGGGAAGGCTGTAGTTAGAGACCTCTCCAAAGTACTAACGTGCAAAGACATCAGTCTGGAGACTACAGTGCGCCTGATACATGTCATGGTCTTTTCAATCACTTGCTGTGCATCAGAGAGCTGGACAATGACTAGGGATGATAGATGGAGAATTGATGCCTTTGTGCTGTGTTTCTGGAGAAGAGTATTGAATATACCATGGACTGCTAAGAAAACAAACAAGTTTTCCCTGGGGAGGATGAAGCCGAGCCACACTTTGGAGTCAAGGATTCTGAAGCTTCATCTGACATACTTTTAGGCATGTTGCAAGGAAGGACCTGTCCTTAGAGAGGGACATCATGCTTGGGAGGGTGGAGGGACAGTGCAGGAGAGGAAGATCCTCAATGAGATGGATTGATTTCAGTAACTGGCTAATGGGAGTAGGTGTGTTGGAGATAGTGAGATTGGCACAGGATAGGGCAGAGTATAGGGCTGTTGTACATAGGGTCACTATGAGTCACAGGCAACTTGACAACACAAACCACAATAACAAGTATTTAAGTATCAGTTGGATCTAAGAGTCTAGTGTCATTTTTGGAGGAACATTCTTCTAAATTGTGCAGTAATCCTCTGCCAATTTGTTGCACTGAGGTAATCTGGGTTTGCTGTGATGCTGAACCTTATGCTATTAGGGAACAAATACCATAATGGCTGCCCAAGGTGGACAGTGTTTAATGGAGCTCCCAGTTTAAGACAGATTTAGAAGCAAGTGTGGCATCCACTTCCTAAACTACATGCCTCTGGAAACTCTATGGACTGGGAGAAAAAATGATAGGTATAGAAACGTTCAAGGCCTTTTTGTTCATAGGGTTGCTATGAGCTGTGTTTGACTCTAACGGTAATCAACAACAACAACAACAATATTTAAAAAGGCATTTGTTCACAAGTATGGGGTTGGAATCCAGCTTGGAAGTCATATGGAGCTTCCAGATTTTACAGAGGTTTGTTTTCTGGTTCGGGTGATGATTAGGGTGGAATGTTTACTTGCCATTGGATGTGAGTTTATTTTATTTAAAAAGACATTTGGGCCTGGTTTTAATTGTGTTTGGTCAATCTTCTAAATATTATAGAACTGGTATGTCCATTTGCTGTACAGAGGTAATTTGAGGTTGCTGTGATGCCAAACATTATGACATCGATGTGTCAAATGCAAAAGTGGTGATCCATGGTGAACAATGCTTGGTGGAGCTCCTTGATTAAAACAAGCTAGGAAGCAGGAATGAAATCTACTTCTGAAATAGCCTGCCTCTGGAAACTCTATGGACATGGAGAAATGATGAAAGTTATACAAGTGGTCAGGTCTTTCATTCATAGGGTTGCAATGAGTCATCTATGACTCAACAGCACTTAACACCAACAACAGTTTATTAAATGAATGCATTTTTGAATGTTAAAAGTCTAGAAAACAGAGAAAAGCATGTGTTTATAAATATTACTAATCATTCTGTTATAGAAAGATAACCAATATTAAGGGAGCTCTGAAGCCCTACTTGTAAGGAACTGCACTGCCAAACCAAAAAGATATCAAATTTTAATATTTTGATGTTTAGTTTTGCAAGTGTCTAAGTATGTGAAATATTAAGATAATATCTTAATCCTTACATTTATGCAGCCAATACACTACCATAAAAGTCACTCTGTTCTGAAATATCAGCATAACTCAGTGTGAAGAGCAGACTTTAAATACAAACAGAAATGCAAATGTCAGGATCCTTGCACTTTAAGAGCAGGTGGTGTTTATTGCCTCACGCTTTTTAAACGTCTTTCTATCTTTACTAACAACAAGGTGGGTGGGACTGCAAGCTGCTATATATTTAACACTACTCTTTAATTTTAAGGAGCTTATAATATGTATTTTTTTTGATGACTAATCCCTAAGGTGATTCACTCTCAACTGCACAGAAACATTCAGTCCTGTTTTGAAGACAGAAAAGCTAGTAGTTTAATCAAGATTATATTGTTGGCAGAAAACCAAAAGCCAAAAACAGATTTTTGTTTTATTTTGAAAAGACTGCTTTGGCAAGATGACAATTTAGCAAGCATGCAGCTGTAGGTACAGTGATACCTTTAAAACTGTATCTTCATCAAGCAATTATTTTAACTAGAATGATTCAAACCACCTTGATGGGCAAAGAGGTATGTTCTGTGTATAGAGGATAAAAAATATTGTGAATATTGTTATTCTGTCAAAGGAATATTGATAAATCATAAGAAAGGTAGAATTTACATAATTAGTTACGTTCTTTCATTATCTTCTCAACCTTGATACAACTGGTATTTTGGACAACTTACTGCTTTGCTTTGGAGTCAGTGTAATGTGCTATTAGAATCATAATGCCTAACAATATTATTAACAATCCCCTACAACAGAGCTCTGTAGGCCTAGTGGTTAGAAAGTGATGCTACCTACACAACCAACATGGCAAGAGTTTCAAGAGAGGATAGAGGCTGCAACTTGTGTTTACTAAAGGTTTGTACTGTTAGGATAGAAAGTGCTTCTGTAACTCAAGAAGAAAATGAATTTATATATACAAATCATTCCAAAGGAAAATTAGCAAAGCAGAAGACCTTCACAGAAGATCTAGCACCAATAAATATAAAAAAAGTAATCTAATGATTAATCAAATAAATGAAAATGAAATGAAATGAAAGATATAATTCTACTACCAGAAGGGCCAGGAATTTAAAAAAAAATTTTTTTTTAAAGAAATAGTACTTGGACACTTTCTCTGTAAACAGAAGTATTTCCGGTAGGGAAAGAGTATCTGGAAGAAAGAGAAAATTGGTCATTGAATAAAATAGGCTATTAAATAAAATTGGCTATTAACAAAAAAAAATTAACAAAAAAGAAGAAAGTGATTCTACCAAGCCAAAGGTAAGTGATTTTAATCTGCGGCTCTCAGGTCTGGTTTTAATTGCTTTTGGTCAAACTTTCTTCTAAGCGGTATGTCCATTGGTCTGTCCATTTGCTGTACAGAGGTAACTCGCGGTTGCTGTGATGCTGAACACTGTGACCACTGATGTGTCAAATGCGATATGGTTACCCATGATAATATCACACTAGAAATGTCACACTAGATAATGGCATACTAGAAATCTTGTCTTTTCAATCAAGAGGAGTAATAGCACCATAAATGAACAGACCACTAACACTGAAGTTCTGATGACGTCATTCCTATTGAGGAGTGGTACATCTCCTGTGGTTTGAATCTACCAGATGCTTCACAAAAGAAATGGGCATGTTAAGATTTACTATCTTGAATTTTGTTGGAGAATCCCATGGCAATGAGTTTGAGGTTAATAATTGATTTATTTACTGAATGACTTAAAATCTCTTGAGTTGTTTATTAACTTCATTATCATTTTTCTATTTTCTCATTTTTAAAAATTTTCCTCTTTTTTGTCTACATTGTCTCACAGTCATGAACTTCCATTTTAACTTCCAGCTACTTTTTCCAGGTTATTTTATGAAACCTCCCTTACCACCGTAGTGGAAATGAATTGGAAATAAGTCTACAGATAATTCATATTTCTAAGTTCTGGTAGTCTATTGATAAGGAATTGTGCTCTCAACCCAGAGGTTCATGGTTTGGATCCACTAGCTGCTCAACTGAAAAAATAAAGACAAAATTTCTTCTGTACAATTAACAACTTTTTAAAACTCGCTGGAGAGTCAGTTACAAGTTTGTTTCGACTTGTTGGCACAGAAAACTGACTAAATGTTAAATAATTGCAGTTCATGCATTAAGTATTTTATAAATTTAAGATTATAATTAGTATTCACTAATAGATAAATGGATGCCAAGTTGATTACACTTAATTTCTCAGGCACTTATGACATTATGCTGAAAACGATTTTCTCCATGATCAAGAAATTGGAACCGGAAGAGAGAAAATGGGAAATGACATATAAAGAGATAATAAGGATCGATAATTACTAGAATAGAATACTACTGTAGTTTCTTGAAGGAATTAACTATTTCCTCCTTAAATTGTTTAATACAGAATTTCTTTAATCTCACCAATAAGAACAATTTAAAGAATTTCTTTTTTCTTTCTTTCAGATCTAGAGTCCATAAAAATTACAAAAGATCCCTAAAAGTCCTTTCTTCTCAAGAAAGTTTATTCACAGATTACCCAACAACTGTCGTTGAGTTAATTCGGATTCATTTTTTACTATATAGATAGAACAGTACTGCCTTATAGAGTTTCTAAGGCTATAAACATTTATGAAGATAGATTATCTTGTCTTTCAATGAGTGGCTGGTAGATTTGAATCCTTGACTCTTTTGATTAGCAGGTGAATTCTTAAACAACCATGTGTCACAAGTTAAATCCTATATTTCCTGTTATTTTATGAACATTATTCCCAATCAGTTGAAAATCTTGTTATTTCCAGTAACAATGTTTCTCCATTGAAATTTTTAGCATGACTTTGTGGTTAGGATTTGTGCTGGTATTTAAATATATGCTTCACGAATCTACCAGCTGCTCTGCAGGAAAAAGATGGGCAATCTTCTCTCATGAGACTAACTGCCTATGAAAACCCACTAGAAGGTCAGGTATGGGTTGGTTCCAACTTGACAGTACACAATGATAACATAATTATTGTGGAAGCTGTAGTGTCCAGGTCACTCCTTTCTCCTAGGGAGAAAGATGGGAAATTTCTCATGAAATGTACTTTATCTTAAACACGCTGTAGTGTCAACTATGAGTTCATTCTGACTCCATAGCAATTATTCTTATCTTAGACTATTAAAATATGTAACTTTAAGGTCAATAGGACTGCTGATTTGAATTTTCTCCAAACAAAGATATCTATCTGGTCAGAATATTTTTTCCACTTATAATAATTAAAATTATAAATGACTACATGGAGGAAAATATATTTAAGGAAACATTAATATTGATAAATAGGAGGGGTTTTTTAGTGTTTTTCAAATTCTATTGCTTAATTTTATCTAAATTTTCAAATAAAGGAATAACATATCTAGCACTTAAAAGAGACAGAAAATTAAGTATCTCTATTGTGTCTCAAATTTTCCTTATTAACACCATCTGAACTTCTTACTATAAGAATATATTGTAGTAAACCTAAAAAAAATGTTAAAAAATACACTGATAAAGTTGACATTATTACTTTTCATTTTTCTTTTGTGAGATTTACATGACTTTGTGTTTTGTGTTTGGTCAGCTTACACGTAGTGATCATTTATGTTCTATGCTGTTGAGGATAATTTAATATTGTGCTCCAGCATCAGAGTAGCAACAAGAGGAATAACAAGTGTGATTTTTTAATGCTATGTATATTAACACTCCTAGAATTCATAGAGAGAGAATTGATGCTTTTGAGTTGTGGTGCTGGAGAAGAGTGTTAAATATATCATGGACTGCCAGAAGAACAAACAGGTTTGTCCTGGAGAAGGTGAAGCCAGAATGTTCCCTGGAGTCAAGGATTCTGAAGCTTCAACTGACATACTTTGGGCATGTTGCAAGGAGGGACTGGTTCTTGGAGAGGGACATCATGTTTGGCAGAGTGGATGGGCGGTGCAGGAGAGCAAGACCTTCGATGAGATGGATCAATCCTATGAGTAGAGTGGTGGGAATGAGTGTGTTTGAGATGGCGAGGTTGGCACAGGATAGAACGGCATTTAGAGCTCTTGTACATAGGGTCGCTTTGAGTCACAAGCGACTCGATGGCACATAACAACAATAAGAATTCAGAAAAATAAAAATGTCATTGGATAACAAACACCAAAATGCTTTAATAAAACCTATAGAATGATGTTTTGATTATATACAGAAGACAAGGGTGGATGTGGAACAATATAGATTTGTTGCAATGGGAAAGTAATTATAAAATGTTTACAGAAAACTTTCTTCTAGAAATTAGAAACAAAATCATAAGATAATTTTGTTTGTTGTTGTTGTTTACCACGGAGTTTTAACTAACCCATCGCTGACCCTCCAGGAGGTTTTCAGAGTCAGTTGATCTCACACGAGGAATTACCCATCCTTCTTCCCCTGAGCATCTGGTAAGATTTAAACTGTGTGCCTTTGGGATTGCAACTTCTACTTATTTCAAATTAGACTTGATTTTGTGTTGATTGTGCCATTCTTATAGAGTGCCAATATCACAAGAGTTAAACACTTGCTGTTATCCAAAATATTGCTGGTTAAAATTAATCAGTGGTTTTATAAAAGAAAGACCTGGCAATGTGAACCCATAATGATTAAAGCCAAGAAATTCTTAGAAGAAAAACAATTTGTTACATAATTTTTCACCCTTCTGGGTACCAGCAGTCAGGAAATCAAGAGATGAATTGCATTGGGAAAGTCAGCTGTCAGGTACCTCTCAGGCTGGAGACTAAGGTGTGCCTGAACCGGGCTATAGTCTTCGCAATTGCATGCTATGCATCATAGAGTTGAACAGTGACTAGGGATGATAGAAAGAGAATAGATTCCTTTGAGCTGTGGTGCTGGAGAAGAGTGCTGGATATACCATGGACCACTAGGAGAACAAACAAGTTTGTACTGGAGAGGGTGAAGCCAGACTGTTTCTTGGAGTCAAGGATTCTGAAGCTTCTTCTGACATATTTTGGGCATGTTGTAAGGAGGAACTGACTGGTCCTTGGAAAGCCACATCATGCTTGGGAGAGAGGAGGGAAGGATAGATTCTGTGATTGGGGTGGTGGGAGTGAAGGTGTCGAAGACAATGAGGTTGGCACAGGACAGAACAGCATTTAGGGCTCTTGTGCATAATGTCAACGAGTCACAAGCAACTTGACGGCATATAACAACAACAATAATAAAACATTAAAAAAAAAGACAGCTATTTTGGGGAAATAATAAGAGCAAAACCCAAAATGCACATGTAGTCACCAAGTGTTCAATTTGCCTGAACAACATCAAGCAATAACCATAAATGGCCATAGCATCTTTAAGAGACAGAATTCATAATTTGTTCTGCTAAGATTAGTAGCAGACCGATTAGAAGAAATGCAGGTAAATAGTGTCCCAAATGTTTGATTTGCTGTATAATTCCACAATTTCTGACATCAACAGTCTTTCCTTCCTTCCTTCAGTTACCTCACTCCTATATATTCCTTGGGTTCTGGGGTTAGCTAGAAGGTCTCCCATATACTAAGACCTATCAGGGGAATGATACCTGTGACTCACTTGTGTGTGCAGTCCAGTTACCAGAGACTGGTGACTAATGTAGACAATCAGCTGCAGTGTAGCTGGAAAGTGTTAGCTTAAAAGTTGGATTTTCTAAGCCATTATATTATCCCCCTCTGGACTCTAACTGCCTTAACTACAGACAATTGGTCCACAAATAATCAACAACTATAAGACTAGAATAAGAGATAGTATGGTTCCCACATTGGACTGCAAAATTTGAGGGACTCTAGGACAAGTCTCTGTTGAGTATGATACCCTGGAGACAAGACCCTGGTGATGGTGGTGGATGTACAGTGTCATTGCTATAGAGAAACTGTTTCACGGTGTCGCTAGAGGAACCCTGAGATAAAAGCCACAGTTAAAAGGTTTTTACTGTTCTTTCTGGATGCTTGAAAGAGAAAGTGACTTATAACTGCTCTGAGCCAAACCTTGCTGGATGGCTGAGGAAACCAGAGGCTTTTTGAATTTGTGTTGCTGAACTAAAACTAGGACTTTTACTAACTGAGGAATTATCCCTTGTGACTGCTGGAGTAAAATAATTGGGTGATATTCTTTGCCTCCACTACTCACCAACTTATTTCCCTAAGATACCTACAAATATGAGTAAAAGTCTGTGAGTCAACAACAAATAATTGAACGCTTACTGTGGTGTGACTTTAGAGGCATCGTGGGGCTGGACTATGGGCTCTTAATCTGCTTTCTAGTCGAGTGGTGAAGGGCTGTGCTAGTCTCACCCTCCCTGGCTCTTTCAGAAAGATGCTCAAGTATTTGTGCCCTTACATATAATTTTCTGTTCTTTAACCAGGTCTTATGACTTTATTTATATAAGCTGTTATGAGGGTGAGTTTTAACACTGAGACTCTTTTCTTAAAGCAGAAATTATTGAATAATGCAACAAATATTGTTATTTGTTGTTATGTGTTGTTGAGTCATGTGCAACTCATAGTGACCCTATGTACAACAGCCCTAAAGCCTGCTCTACTCTGTGCCAATATTGTCATCTCCGACACACCTACCACCATTTCGCCAGTCACTGAACCAATTCTTCTAATTGAGGGTCTTCCTCTTCTGCACTGTCCCTCCACTCTCCCAAGCATGATGTCCCTCTCCAAAAAACAGATCTTGCTTTGCAACATGTCCAAAGTATGTCAGACAAAGCCTCAGAGTAATTGCCTTCAAAAAGCAGCCTGGTCTCACCCTCTTAAGGATGAACTTGTGTGTTCTCAAAGCAGTCCATGGTATATTCAATACTCTTCTCCAGCACCACAGCTCAAAGACATCTATTCTCCTTCTATCATCCTTAGTTATTGTTTAGTTTTCTGATACATAACAAATAATTGCAAAGACTATGGCTTCGATCTGGATTGCCTTAGTCTCCAGGCTGATATTGTTGCTCTTCAGTACTTTGGAGAGGTCTCTGACAGCAGAGTTTCCCAATGCACTCTGTCTTTTAATTTCCTGGCTCCTGGTACAAGAGTGTTAATT
>NW_006399773.1:24992622-24996979 GCF_000299155.1 Elephantulus edwardii
AAAAACTAAGGTATAACTGAGTGAAATCGTTGCTTTAGGGTAAGCATTGATAACTGCTAAGGATTGAAGCTGTCAATGATTTTAACTTGCTTTTATCAACAAGTAACACCCTTGGTACCAGAAGTCAGGAAATCAGGAGATGTACTGCATTGGACAAGTCTACTGTCAGAGACTTCTCCAAAATGCTAAAGAGGAATAATACCAGTTTGAAGATTAAGGTGCACCTTGTTCATGCCATGATCTTCTCAATTACCTGCTAAACATCAAAGAGCTGAACAATGAATAAGAATGACATAAGAAGATTAATCCTCTTGAGTGTAATGCTGGAGAAGAGTACTAAATATCCCATGCACCACCAATGATCTAATGAATAAAGTGGCCATAGTGACAGGGATGGAGAGTATGTATTGTATCAGCCACATATGCTTCGACTGACCAGAAGTAACTTCCCATATTTACCGCTGAGTGCTCGATCTGCCAGCAGTGGAGACTAACACTGAGTCTTAAATATGGAAACATTCCTCATAATGATCAGTCAGCAACTTGCTGGCAGGTTGATTACATTGGACTCCTTCCAGCATGGAAGAGACACCAGTTTGTTCTTACTAGAATAGGTATTTACTCTGAATGTAAATTTGCCTTCCCGATGGCACATACCAAGACACAATGCTTTGCCAACGTTACCATCTGTGGACTTACAACTTGCCTTATCCACTAACATGATATTATGTCAGATCAACGAACTCATTTCTCAGTATATGAAGTTCAATACTAGACCCACGTTTATGGAATTTAATGAGCTTACTATGCTATCATATTTAAGATGACTTGATTAAATGAAGGAATGATCTTCTAAAGATACAATTATGGCACCAGCTAGGTGGCAATACTTTGCAGGGTTAAGCCTGTTATCCAGGGTGATGTTTATGCTTGAAATTCTGTTAAATATATGGAGCTATTTATCTAAGCAGCTAGAATTCATAGATCTAGGAATCAATGAATGGATATGTGAGTGAGATCACTCACTATTGCTCTTCCTGACACACATTTTTTTTCTGCCTGTCCCTCCAAGTTTATCCTCTGTGCATCCTAGAATATTCATTCCGAAGAAAGATTATTCACATCTGAAGACACAAGATTATTGCTACCAAATTGGAAATTAAGAATGCTATCCAGCTACTTTGGGTTGTGCTTGTCTTTGGATCAACTGTCAAATAAAGATGACTTTACATTGTCTGGCTTATTTGATCTGAATTCTCAAGGATAAATCAAATTGATATTACATAATAAATACTAAGTAGAAAATGTCTGGAATTTAGGATAGTCTTTACATGGTCTCTTAGAAGAACTGTGTTCTGTGATTTAAATCAGTGGAATTCTATATTAAGCCAATTCTTATATGACTACTAATGGGAGAGGTCCTTTAAGATGGTTTGTTAACCTATCAGGCAAAAAACTAGGACTAGCTGAGGTCCTTGCTGAGGGCAAAGCCAATACTAAATGGATCATGACAAAAGGTAGTTCTAAATGCTAATTATGACTATATGACTAGTTTCAGAAAAGAGGATTGCAAAAAACATGACTATTCCTTCCTTACATTTGTACATAAAATATTTTTAATAAGGGATTGAACAGTCAACCCAAAGAGAGGCTGTTTGAATTCACCAGCTATTCTTCAGGAAAAAGATGGACAATATCCTCTCATAGAATTTACAGTTTCTGAAAACTCAGAAAAGGGTCAGCCATGACCAGTATTCAGCTTGACACATAACAACAGCAATAAGTTATAAAATAGAAGTTGTAAATAGAGCTAGGGTATTTTCAGATGTAAGCACTATTAGTTGAATCATTTTAAGCACAAGTATAAATTTATGACTGTATTTCTCAAGTTATGGTTTAAAGAGCTGTATACAAATACCATGTTAAAAAGAGGTGGTTCATGATGGTTAAGGTTGTATTTTAACTTGGATGTTTCAATGTTCTAGTTTGACAGCTTTAATGTTACACCTTTGGTAGAAGGTAATCATTCTTGGGTGTGTATGTGTGTATTTTAATTGCCAATCATCTGAGGAGAAGTTTCATTTGGTGTAGCCTGCACCTGTTAAATGAAAAAGAATGATGGAGCTAATTTGGTTCTTTGCTTGGCCATCCTTTGATTCCTTGGAACAACAGGTTGTTTTATCTTATCTGCAAACCTCAGATCCCTTAGACTTTACAACTATGTGTCACAGGCCTAGGAATTGCCACCTCATGGTCCACACAGGAAACAGATTGACTATATCTGTGGAAATCACTGCAGAAGCTCAATGTCATCTGTGAAAACTAGGCCAAGTGCTGCTTATGGAATAGACCATAAAATATTTATATGCAAATTCAACTAAAGCTAAAGAAAATCCAATCTACAATGACCAAAGTTTGATCTTGGTTCTATCCACCAGAATTCAAAGACTATCTCAGGAACAGGTTTGATGTCTCGAACATTAATTAACAAAGACCAGATGAGCTGTAGGAGGATATATATCAAGGATATCATTCAAGAAGAATGCAAAAAAGTCATTATTACAAAGACAGAAGGGGAATAAAAGACTAAGATGTATGTCAGAAGAGACTCTGAATATTGCATTAGAGTGCCAAGAAGCAAAAACAAAAAGATTTCAAGAAGTTAAGGAATTGAACAGAAGATTTCAAAGGGCAGCTCGAGAAGACAAAGCAAAGGATGATAATGAAATGTGCAAAGAGCCAGAGTCAGATTCAAAAAGGATAAACTCACTAAGTATTTGTTAAGCAGAAAGGATTGAAAAAGAAACAAACAAACAAAAAAGAACAAGTTTAAGCTTCTTGTTGTTGTTATGTGCCTTCGAGTCCTCTGCAACTCATAGTGACCCTATATACAACAGCTCTAAATCCTGCTCTATCCTGAGCCTACTTTATTGTCTCTTACATACCTACCACTATTACCCCAGTCACTGAATCAATCCATCTCATCAAAGGCCTTCCTTTCTTTCCCTACCCCTCCACCCTCCCAAGCATGATGTTCCTCTCCAAGGAGTGTTCTCTCCTTGTAACATGGTCAAAATACGTTATACAGATCTTCAGAATCCTTGTCTCCTGGTCACCCTCTCCAGGACAAACTTGACTATTCTCCTATCAGTCCATGGTATATTCAATACTCTTCCCCAGCACCACAGCTCAAAAGTATAAATTCTCCTTCTATCACTCCTAGTCATTGTCTAATTTTCTGATGCATAGCATGAAATTGAGAAGACCCTGGCCTGCATCATGTGCACCTTAGTTGCAATAATTAAGAATGTTTAGAACAGAATCTTTAATGACCCAGGAATAATCAAAAGAAGACAGGAGTAGACAGAGTCACTCTGCAAAGAAGAATTGGCTGACCAGAAGAATTTAAAGAATTGGCTTACCAGAAGAATTTAATGATCTAGAAGCAATGGTGATAAAGGAGGATGCCCAAGCTGCTCTGAATGAATTGGGTGAGAAACACACCAAAAAGCAAAAGAAGGCCCAAGGAATGGATGTAATACCAATAGACGTATTTCAACAAATAGATGCTGCCCTGGATGAGCTCTCCAGGTTATACCAAGAAATCTTGAGGACAACTATTTTGTCAATTGACTAGAAGAAATTTATATATTCCCATTTCCCGCCTTCCCCCCACCAAAAAAAAGGTGATCCAGCAGTGTGGAAATTATCAAGTAATATCACTAGTATCACATACAAGAAATATCCTGCTGAAGAGTATTCCAAATTGACAGGAACAGTAAAATAGCAGAGAACTACTAGATGTGCAACCTGAGTTTAGAAGAGAATATGGCACTAGGAACTTCATAGATGATATTAGATGGATCTTGTCCAAAATTGGAGAATACCAAAGGAATGTCAACCTGTGTTTCTATGAATATGTAAAGGCATATGACTATGTGACAAATTGTGGATAACCATGAGAAGAAAGGGGATTCTAGAACATTTAATTGTTCTCAAACAAAACCTATCTTAGTCCAGGAAGCAATACAGATCAGAGCAAGGAAAACTGTATGATTGATAATTAGGAGAAGCTTGTGTCAAGGCTACATCCTGTCTCTATACCTTTCAATCTATGTGTAGAAAAGATCATTCAGGAGGCTGGGATTTATGAGGAAGAATGTGGTATCAGGATTGGAGGAAGAATCACCCACAACCTAAGTTATGCAGATGATACAACCTTGCTTACAGAAACTGAGGAGGAAATGGACCATTTGCTGCAGAAGGTCAAGAACTGTTGTCTTCAATAGGAAATGAAGCTCAATATGTAGAAAACAAAGTTTCTCAGAACTGGACAAATTGGCAGCTTCATAACAGA
>NW_006399773.1:24997714-24999205 GCF_000299155.1 Elephantulus edwardii
AACCTAAGACATGGCTCTCTAGTCATGGGAAAGATTCAAGTACAATATTTGTCTGAAAGATTTCTCTCCTTTTTAAGAATTATCTTCTTTACATTCTATATTTCATATTTTGTTTTTCCTTAGATTTAAGAATACTTTATGTATTGAAACATTTATCAGGTGATCAGAATGTTTCAAATAATTTAGTGAACATTGACTCAGTGAATCAATTAAATATTTTAAGATGTTCATAAAGCAATGTAGTGACAAAGTGAAATAACTCAATCCCTTAAAATGGAGGAAAGAAGAAATTAAAGATTATCTTCTAACATATCATTATCATAGTTGTTGTTGTTGTTATGTGCTGTCAAGTCACTTGCGACTCATAGCGACCCTATGTACAAAAACCCTAAACCCTGCTCTATCCTGTGCCAACCTCACCATCTCTGACACATCTACTCCCATTATGCCAATCACTGAATTAATCATCTCATCAAGGGTCTTCCTCTCTTGTGATGTCCCTCCATGCTCCCAAACATGATGTTCCTCGCCAAGGGCTGGTCCCTTCTTGCAACATACCCAAATTATGTCAGATGAAGCTTCAGAATCCTTGCCTCCAAGGATCAGCCCAGTTTCACTCTCTCCAAGATAAACCTGTTTGTTCTCCTAGCAGTCGATGGTGTATTCAACACTCTTCTCCAGTACCACAGTTCAAAGGCATCAATTCTCTTTTTATCATCCCTAGTCACTGTCCAGCTCCCTGATGCACAGCACACAATTGTGAAGACTATGACCTAGATCAGGTGCACCTTAGTCTTCAGCCTGACACCATTGCTCTTCAGTACTCTGGAGAAGTCCCTGACAGCAGACTTTCCCAATGCAATTTGTCCCTTGATTTCCTGCCTACTTGTACCCAGACTATTGGTTGTGGAGCAAAGCAAACTAAAACTGTTAACAATCTCAAGTTTTTCACCATCCATTATGATGTTGCCAATGGCCCCAGTGATGAGAATCTCTATTTTATTGATGTTGAGCTTCAATCCATATTGAAGGCCGCAGTCCTTGACCCTTTGCAGCAAGTGCTTCAGGTCCTCCTTAGTCTCAGCAAGCAGGCTTGTATCAGCTGTATAAAGCAGTTTGTTGATGAATCTTCCTCCAGTGCTGATGCCACACTTATATTCATTCATCCCAGTCTCCCGGATCATCTGTTCTACATACAGATTAAAATGTATTGAGACAGAATACATCCCTGGCAGACATCCTTTCCGATTTTGAACCATGAAGTGCCTCCTTTCTCTGTCCTAACGACTGCCTCCTGCTTCGAGTATAAGCGCAATCTCTGGGATTCCCATTATACTCAGAGTCAGTCACAGTTTGTTGTGATCCACACAAAAACTTTTTGTGTCAAAAACTTTTGTATAGTCAATGAAACACCGATAGACATTCCTCTGGTACTCTCTACTTTCAGCCAAGATCCATCTAACTTTAGCTATAATATCCCTAGTACCACGG
>NW_006399773.1:24999743-25008928 GCF_000299155.1 Elephantulus edwardii
TTTTTTAAATGGTAGATTAAATTGCCACACATTTTGCAAGTATTTATTAGCTCTTCTGAGAATTGAGTCATTTTAAGTTACAAAGAGTAAGGAAGAGCTATTATTACTATTTTATAATTTAGTGGTAATGTGGTAATGCTGCTATTGTTACTCTCATTAATAATAATGATTCACCAAAAAATTGCATGTATTTCTATCTAATATTAAAAACTTATAGTATAATCATAAAAACATTATTTTCACTCTTCATAATCAGCTTTAAGAATAGCTATGACCAGAAGATTCAGCATGTGGTCTGTATGATTGGCAGAACTCTCAAAATACAAGCCATGTTACTTGTAAAGCATTTGTAACAGTCTGTCGTGAATTGAAAACACAAAATCTTTGGGCCAAGTCCAATTCCACCTTGGTTGTATAAATAGAGATGTAAAAGTATAGTAGTCATTGAGACTGTAATAAAGCATAATAACTAGAATTTTCAAGGTGTTGCTCTTGATTGAAAGTGGCATATAATAATAATACAATAACCTTAGGAAAAATTAAGAAAAACAATGAGAAAAAAGTCAGAAATAAGGGAAAACATAAAAAATAGAAAAGAAATTAGTTGACTTTGATCCGTTGGGGTGAAAAGAAGTTTTTTTATTGGAGTGAAAAGTATTATAAAACAGTATTTCAATATTACCAAAAAAGGGAAGAAAAGAATCTCACTTCTATTTTTTTATACAAATATTAGTAATACCATTTTAAATAAATAATGAAAATTATCCACTGTTTTGGGTTAATTAACACTATGAATAAACATATTGTCAGGTGATATTTGCAAGGGTACTAATACTTCTGAACAGGTAAGGAAGAGTCTCCTTAATCAATTGTGCTGGGAAAATTGGATTCCACATACACTGAAGGATTAGTTGGAATCTGTGCCTGACATCATAAACAAAAACCAATTCAAAATGCCTTAATAATCTAAATGTAAAATCTGAAATCATAAAAGTCTTAAAAGAGTAGAATGTGATTGCCAGGCTTAGTTTTTAGTGACAGATCACAAAAGCTCATAGACTGTAAAGTAAACATAGATAAATAGGGCTCCACTATAAAACAAACAAACAAAACCAGGTTTTGTTTAGTAAAGAGGATTGTATTTCAAAACTGTACACATTGAAAGAAAATTTTACAGAAGTATGTATCTGTTAAGAGGCTAATGTTCAAATCTGTATATATACTCACAATATGCTACATATCCCGTTGATGTTCCTTAACACCTAGTCAGAACTGACCCATAGCTGACCCTCCAGTGGGTTTTCAGAGGCATTTAATTACACAAGTGTGCCTTCGGGATTGCAACACAGCTTGACAGTAGTTCTCAAATAAATATACATACTTCTTTCTCAAATGATTTCCCCAGCACACAGATTAAATAGTTTGGAGAGAGAATTTGACCCTATTCTTGTTTTGCTTTGTCAGAACAGAGGAAAACTGGTTTGAAGCTCTGCTTTAGCTGTCAGAGAGATAAAAATGAAACCACAAGATACTGCTTCACTTCCACTACAATGACTAAGATCAATGACTAAGATAACTATTGGCAAAGATGTGGGGAAATTTCATCACTTTATCCTGGTAGGAAGCCAAAATAGTAAAGCTATTGGAGAAAACAGGTGATGATTATTACTACATGATCCAGCAATCCCACTATTGAGTTTATAACCACAAGACTTTTAAGTGAACACACCAATATGTACAACAATGTTATTGCAGCACATTACATAATCGTCAAGCAATGTCATACAAGACTAAATATTGCATTAGAGCACCAAGAATTCAAAGCAAAGGGCGGTTAAATCAAGAAGTTAAGGAGCTGAACAGAAGATTTTAAAGGGCAGTGTGGTAAGACAAACTAGAGTATTATAATGAAATATGCAGAGTTGGAGTCAGAAAATCAAAAGGGACGAACTTACTCAGTATTTCTAAAGTTGAAGGAACAAATTAAAGTCTTGAGTTGTAATACTTAAGGATGCTTTGGGCAGAAAATTAAACAATACAAGAAGAATTAAAAGAAGATGGAAAGAGGATACAGATCACTGTACCAAAATGAATTGGCTGACACAGAAGAATTTTATGAAATCAAATATGAACAAGAGACTGAGGGGATAAAGGAAGAAGTTCAAGCTGCTCTAAAAAAATTGGAAAAAAACAAAGCCCCAGGAATTTATGGCATACTAATTGACACATTTCAACAAACAGATGCTGCCCTGGATGAATTCACCAAATTGTGCCAAGAAATGTGCAAGACAGCCACCTGGCCAACTGACAGAAAGAGATCCGGTGTTGTTCCCATTCCAAAGAAGGGTGACACAACATAGTGGAGAAATTATTAAACAATATCATTAATATCACAAGCAAGATTGTGCTGAAAATTATCTAAAAATGACTGGAGCAATACATCAACAGAAAACTGCCAGATGTGCAGGCTAAGTTTAGAAGAGACCATGGTATTAGGGATATCATAGCTAATGTCAGATGGATTTTGGCTGAAAGCAGAGAGTACCAGAAGAATATCTATCTGTGTTTCATTGACTATGGAAACATTTGATTGTGGATCACAACAAACTGTGGCTGACTCTGAGAAGAATGGGAATCCCAGAGCACTTGATTGTGCTTATGTGAAATCTATACTTGGGCCAGGAGTCAACCATCAGAACAGAGCAATGAAACACTGAGTGGTTCAAAAATGGGAAGGGTATATTCCAGTAATGTGTCCTATCTCCATACCTTTTCCAACTATATGCAGAACAGATTATCCAGGAGACTGGGTTCTATGAAATGTGGCATTAAGATTGGAGAAAGATTATCAACAGCATGTGTGTTATGTAAATGGTACCATCTTGTTTGCTGAAATTGAAGAGGACCTAAAGCACTTTCTGCAGGTCAAGGACTACAACCTTAAATACGGATTTAAACTTAACATCAGTAAGAAATAGATTGTCACCACTGGGCCAATTGGCAGTATCGTAATGGATGGAGAAGAAATTGAAATTGTTAAGTTTTAGTTTACTTGGCTCCACAATCAACACTGTTGGTATTAGTAGCCAGGAAACGAAAAGAGGAGTTGCATTGGGAAAGTCTGCTGTCTCTAGAGTACTGAAGAACAGAATGTCAGTCTAGAGCCTAAGGTGTGCCTGATCCAGACCATAGTCTTCACAATTAATTACTATTTGTCAGAAAGCTGGACAATGACAAGGGACAGCAGAAGAAGAATTGATGTCTTTGTTCTGTGGTGCTGGAGAAGAGTGTTGAATATACCATGGACTGCTAGGAGAACAAACAGATTTGTTCTAGAGAGTGTGAAATCAGGCTGCTCCTTGGAGGTAAGGATTCTGAAGCTTCATCTGACATACTTTGGACATGTTGCAAGGAGGGACATGATGATGTTCTTAGAGAGGGACATCATGCTTGGGAGGATGGAGAGAGACAGCTCAAGACAGGAAGACCCTCGATAAGATGAATTAATTCCATAACTGAAATAATGGGAGTAGGTATATCAGGGACAATACATTTAGCACAGGATAGAGGAGGGTTCAGAGCTGTTGTGTACGTACAGTTGCTAAGAGTTACAGGAGACGTGATGGAGCATATCAACCACAATAACATCCGTGGATAAGTGAATAAACAAAAATAGGAACATGCATGCAAACAATTGAGTACAGAATTAGGAAGGAAGTATTGATACATGCTACAACATGGTTGAACCTCTAAGGTACTATAATAAATATAATTGTTGTTGTTGTTTGTTGTTATGTGCCGTCGAGTCATTTGCGACTCATAGCGACCCTGTGTACAACAGCCCTAAACCGTGCTCTATCCTGTGCCAATCTCATTGCCTCTGACACACACCCATCCCTATTATCCCAGTCACTGAATCAATCCACCTCATAGAGGGCCTTCCCCTCCTGTGCTGTCCCTCCACCCTACCAAGCACAATGTCCCTCTCCAAGGACCGGTCCCTCCTTACAACATGTCCAAAGTATGTTAGATGGAGCCTCAGAATCCTTGCCTCCAAGGAGCAGCCTGGTTTAACCCTCTCTAGGCTGAATCTATTTGTTTTTTGGCAGTCCATTGTACATTCAATACTCTTCTCCAGCACCACAGCTCAAAGGTGTCAATCCTCCTTCTATCCTCTCTAGTCATTGCCCAACTCTCTGATGCATAACAAGTAAATATAATACGTTAAAAAATAAAAGTATTATCTGAGCTTAGATGAAATGATAAGCATAGGCATATTTATAGAGGCCAAAGTTTATTATAAATAGAGTTCTACAGAACCAAACTACTCATAGGATTTGTTTTCTTGATGTAAAGAATTTTTCTCTTGGTTTCAAAGGACATTTCATTCAACTGACGTAATGTAGGTTTTAATCTTTCTATTCATACTTGAAGTTAATTTTATAGTGCTTAGGATTTAAAAGCTTTGCTTTAGATTTTCAAGGTACAACAATTGCCTTCTATTGTCTGAAACAACAGCGGTAGAAGCAAAGGCACTAGTCCGAGGGTACATTAGAAATGTATCCTGGTTAATAGATACATATTTAATCCAATCCTTTTTATCAGTATCTTACTCTTTGATAACTTGCTTGTATGATGAAAAACTTCTCATTTTGTAAGAAATCAAAATTGAAACTTCTCTCTCACAAAAGGGGGATTTTGTGAAAGATATTTACACAGGTTCTAGTGTTCCTCTGTTGCAAATTATGATGAAAAGAACAATGTACATTTCTACATTGTTGTTGTTAGGTGTCATAGAGTAGAGTACCCTATGAACAACAGATCTGAACCCTGTCCTAATCTGTGCCAACTTTACACTTCGTAACACGCTACACACCATTGGGCAATCCACCTAGGGAGGGTCTTCTTCTCCTTCACCAACCCTCAACCATTCCAAACGGCATGTCCTTCTCCAAGCAATAGCCCCTTTAGTAACATGCTTTAAGCATGGAACACAAAGTCTCATCATTCTTAATCTCCAAAGAGCACTCTGACTGGCATTCCCCAAACATACTTGATCATTGTCTTGACCATACACAGGATATTAAGTATTCTTCTCCAATACCACAGCTCAAAGACACCAATCTTCTGCATTGTCCAGTTCTTAGATGCATAGCAAGTGATCAGAAAGACCATGGTCTGAATCAGACACACCTTAGTCCTCAAACTGGCATCATTACTCCTCAGTAAATGAAGAGCTCCCTAACCGTGGATTTTTCCCAGTGCAATGTGTCTCCTTATTTCCTGACTGCTGGTATCAAGCATGTTAATTGTAGATCCAAGTAAGATGAAGTTGTTCACAGTTTCAATCTCTTCTCCATCCATCATGATGTTGCCTATCGATCCCGTGGTAAGAATCTTTCTTAACATTGAGATGCAATCTATACTGAGGTTTCATTGCTTCATTTACTGCAACAAGTGCTTCAAGTTCACTGTTAGCAAGCAAGATTTTATCATCTGCCTAATGCAGATTATTGATGAGTCACCCTCCGATCCTGGTGCCACAGTCCTCTTCATAAAGAACAACTGCTCAAATAATTTGCTCAGCAGACAGATTTGATTGACAGCCAGGTGTAAATTGTTTAGTCCTTGTTGATTTAGTTAAAAACCAGGTGTGGGCTGGAAGCCTCTTGTTTGAATCTGTTGGGACCTGGTGGGTGGGCCTTTGTATTTAAAAGTTGATTGGGTCTTGCCCAAGAGTTTCCAGTTTGAAACCTCCTGTGTGAAGTTGTGTGTTCATTTCTATAAAGTACTCTATATCTAGCTATAATTTGTTAGCAGACACTGTCTAAATTTCTTTAAAAAATATCTTTGTGCTCTTCTTCTATAAGCATGTTAAGTGAGTCCATTAGTGAAACAAAACAATGCACATACGCTACAAGACACGAAGCATTACACAAGAATGTAAATGCAAAACTTGTAGTCACACACATGGGTATAAATTCTCTCTCAGAAAGTCTTCTATCACTGAAACCACGTCCATATGTTTTACTTTAGAATTCAGGTCCCTTGGTCTGACAAAAAATGTTTATGTTCCATCTGTGGGTGAGAAGCTGTGTGTTAGAAATATTATTTACAGACTCACTTATGGGGATTTCTGGGATATTTTTATGGTTTTGCAGATGAATCACATTTGTTAAAAGTATGAGCTTTGGTTTTTAGTTTTTCAATTTAGAGATTTTGGACATTCTAGCAGTAAGCCCAATGTGCAGGATCAGGCTTAGTTGATACCTCTGTGTTAGTGATAACACTAACTCCTTCTAAGATGTTATCAAAGAAATCCTTGCCCTAAGAAAATGGAAGTGTTAACCTTCTTTATCCTTCTACAAAAGAGTTGTTAACTTTTTCAACAATTCTTATAGTTCAGTCTTGTGTATTGCTTGTGAATCTTAGTTTCCGGACAATTCTTGCTTGGAATATTTGAAAGGATAAGATTTGGGTCCTATTTATAGGTCAAACAACTTCCCTAATTTTGACGACTAAACTATTAACTATAATGTAACTGACCTTCTGGGATTGAAAAAGAAATTTTAGCAATTCTGTTGTCCTCTTAAATGTGAATTTACCAAAACCAATGATAATAGCTCTTTATTAGATTTTTTTTTTTTGGTTATTTGCAATCTAGTTGCCTGCAACTCATAATGATCTTACTTACAACAGCCCTAAACCCAGCTCTTTCATGTGTCAAACTTACTATCTCTCTGACACTTCTATCCCCATTACCCTAGTTACTGAATCCATCCATCTAATCAAGGGTCTTTCTCTCTTGAATTGTCCCTCCACTCTCCCAAGCATGATGTCCCTCTTCAATAACAGTTCCCTCCTTACAGCACATCCAAAGTAAGTCAGAATACTTGCCTCTAAGAAGCAGCCTGGTCTCTCCCTCTCTAGGATGAACCTGTTTGTTCTCCTAGCAGTCCATGGTTTATTCAATACTCTTCTCCAGCACCACAGCTCAAAGGCATCAATTCTCCTTTTATCACCCCTAGTTATTGTCCAGCTATCTGACGAATAGCAAGTAACTAATTACAAAGACTACGGCCTGGATCAGGCACACCTTAGTCTCCAGACTGACATTGTTGCTCTTAGGTACTTTGGAGAAGTCTCTAACAGCAGACTTCCTCAATGCAATTAGTCTTTCAAATTCCTAGCTTCTGGCACCAAGAGTGTTTAATAAAATATGTGAAGCATATTGATCCTTTTGTATGCCATCATCTTTATTTTTTTTATCTGTCAAATATTTGCATTAACTTTGCATTATTCCACTTGATTTTTCTTTTCTTCTGGCTCTATTTTTGTATGTTCTAGATTATATGCCCCTCCACACTTATTATCTTAGAAGACCTTCTGATATCATTTTTACTTTGATCCATCTCAAAATTCATTTAGCCTACATTTTAGCCAATATCATTTTGGTTGTAGAAACAGAAACACATGTCAGAGTAGAACAAGTTAAATGTAAAAGCATTCCAATATTCAGTCAAGCTTCTCCAGGACCTACTTCTACTAGGAATTTGAAACTCCTTAGGACCAGTGAAGTCATCCTCTTCCCTTTCCTCAACTCGTCTGCTCTTTGCGGACTTGTTTAAATTTCCTGCTTTGCCTCTTCTATGATCACCACTGTATCCCATCTTTCTTTCTTTCATATCCTCAGGTTTCTTAAATACGTTTCAGTACATTAGCACGTACATAGTTAAACCTAGCCAGATCTGAATTTTCTAGTTTATAGAATTTCTATATATTGTTAAATGTTATCAAGTAGATTTTCAATTCAGAGGCCCTGTTGAACTTTAACTTTTTGGGAGCAGATCCCTAGATCTTTAATTTCAAGAAGTAAAAGAATTTGAACCACCAGTCTTTTAGTTAGCAGCCAAGCTCTTAACCATTCAAGCTACCAGGATCCTTACTCCAGCCAGGTTGTTGTTTTTGTCCTTGTAAACCATTGACTCAAAACTAATAATTGCCCCTTCAGTTGGTTTTCAGAGGCTGTAACATGCAAAGAATTATATCATCCATCTTTCCCCCTACAAAGCAGCTGGTGGATTCAAACTGTGTGTCTTTGGCTTTGCAGCAGAGTTCCTTACCACCAGGCTACCAGAGCTCCTTGTTTCAACCTTAGATAAATGTCTCTGCTGTGCTGCCAACCTGAAGGCTCTTGACTTGAATCTACAAGTTGCTCCAGAGGAGAAAAATGAAAAAAATCTGAAAATGGGAGCCCAAAACATTCACTTACCTGTAATTCTGTTATGTATTGACTAGGCTCCAAAGGCCTTGTGGCAAGAGACTATGCTGCAACCCTGAAGGCAGGTGATTCAAGACCACCAGCTGCCCTTCAGGAGAAGGATGAGCCATCTCCTCTTGTGTGTGACTAACTGCCTCTGAAAACTCATCGGAGAGTCAGCTATCGGTCAGTTCCAACTGGATAGTGCACAGCAACAGTGAACACAGTAAGTCAGATAATGGGAAGTAGGTATATTGGATACAGTGAAACTGATTCAGGATATAGCAGAGTTCGGAGCTATTGTACATGCAGTTGCTATGAGTTTCAGGTGACTTGATGGCACTTAACAACAATAACAACAACTAACTAGGTATAACTGACTCATAGCTGACCCACCATTAGGCTTTCAGATAAAGTAAAATGCAGGAGAGGAGATTCCCCACCTTTCTCCCATGAAACAGCTGATGGATTTGAACTTCATGTCTTTGGGTTTGCAGCACAACTTACCACTAAGCCACCAATCTTCTGAGCTTTCAGTGGGAGGAATATTACAGAACATTGACTTCATTTCAATAATTTTAATAATTATATCTTATAGAATAACTTTCTTTTTTTTCACATCCTTTTGGCTGTACTTTATTAGAAAATCATCATCAAACAATGTACAATGTGTGATACAGTGGGAAAAACCATAGACAATCCAGCTGCCTAACAAAATCATGTTTCCATCACCTACTGCCAGCAGGTCCATATACGCACTTATTTTACGTCGTTGTAATGAAAATGACATGTCTGCTTTACGTCTGCTTTTTGTTGCCTGCCTTGCTAAAAGTAAAGCCAATATACCAACTATAAAAGTTGTATGAAATTATAGTTCGGAGTGGTCACAGGCATAAAATGACAAGTATCCTCAATGAGGAATAAC
>NW_006399773.1:25009263-25028514 GCF_000299155.1 Elephantulus edwardii
TACAGTAAGGTGGCAAGTCCCCACAAGGGTTCTTCCTCCTGGTAACTGCGAGTTCTCTCCACTTTTAAGCCCTCTGATGCAGAAGTGGGCAGGCGTGTCTGGAGACATCTCTTCCTAACATGCACAGGTTCTACTCTTGGGGATGTGAGGTCACATGTGCCACAGGCTGAATCACCCCCTGAAGCCCTGGTTTACAATTAGTATTGTTATAGTGTAGAAAGCTCTGGTCATCTACCAATAAGGAGCTGTGCTCCCAAAACAGAGGCTTGAGGTTAAAATGTACCAGCTGCTCCCAGGAGAAAGATGAGCAAGCTCCTCCCATGCAATTCAATACCTCTGAAAACTTGTTAGAGGGTCAGCCACGGATCAGTTCTGACTCGACAGTGTTCAACAAGAAACAATGTTAATACAGTGATTGCAACACTATGCACCCACTGTAAAGATTGTCAAGAAGATGCTAGGGTATGTAAGCCTTTCTGTTACACATTGCTCTTACTACATTTGTTTTGGAACCTACTCACAAAGTATCCTCCAGCAGGTGTTCAGAGGGTATAAATTACATGAAAAATTATACTGGGTGAGCTCTGGTGGCCTACTGGCAAGAAGCTGCACTGCAATCACAGAGATGTGAGGTTCGAATCCACCAGATGCTCTACTGAAGAAGGAGGGACAATCTCCTCCTGTATCAGTCAGATCTGATTTGACAGTACATAAACTAAAAAAAAGAAAAAAATAAAAAGTAATAATTAAAAAAAGAAAGATTATACTAGAGAAGATTGCTCTTCTTTTTCTTCCATGGAGGGTCTGTTGTATCTGAAATGCCAGAGAGGCAGTATCTTTAGATTAGCAGTGCATCTCCCTACAGACTAGGCCACTAATGTATAGTGTTGTTATTGTTGCGTACCTTTGAGTCTAAACCGACCTCTAGATGACCCTCCAGTGATTTTTCTGAAACAGTAAATAGAACTAGATAAGATTGCCTATCTTTCTCCCTTGGAGCAGCTGGTAGATTTGAACCACACACTTTGAGTTGTTAGTGTAAATCTTCACCACTGGGCCATTGGTTGTCATAAGTTGAAGCTGAATGAACACCACGTAACAACAACACTGAAATATGATGGTGAAAGATGGTCATTAAATGATATATTTGTTTAGAGTAAGATCTGAAATTCATTTCAGTCAATAGCTTTTATACTCAGTATGAATAAAGTTGAGTATTATACCTTAGATAATTACTATAATTAAAGAGTTAAAGAGTACATATAAAGCCACATACACCAAACAATGATGGTAAGAGACAAATTTTGAAAAAATATTAATGCTTCTCCTGGTTGTTATGTGCCATTGAGTCACCTGCAACTCTTAGGGACCATATGTACAATAACTTTAAGTTCTGCTCTATCCTAAGCCAGTCTCCTTTTCTCCAACATAACTACCACTATTACCTAGGTTACTGTGTCCATCCATCTCGTCCAGGATCTTCCTCTCCTGGGGTGTTCCTCCACCCTTCCAAGCACAATGCCATTCTCCAGAGATTGATCCCTATTGGCCACATCCCCATAGTATGTGAGACAGAGCTTCAAACTCCTTGCCTCCAAGAAGCAGCCTGGTTTTACTCTTTCCAGTATAAGTCTGTTTGTTCTTTTGGCAGTCTGTAGTATGTTCAATACTCTTTTCCAGTGCTAAAAACCAATGGCATCAATTCTTCTTCAACCCTACTCATTGTTCAGCTCTCTGATTCAAAGAAAGTACTTGTGAGGAATGCGGCCTGAATCAGGTGCACCTTAGTCTCTAGACTGACATCATTGCTCTTTAGCACTTTGGAGAGGTCACTGACAGAAGCTTTCCCCAGTGCAATTAGTCTTTTGATATCTTGGCTGCTGGCCCTAAGAGTGTTGATTGTGGATCCAAGGAAGAGGAAATTGTTCACCTTAAACTCTTCTCCATCTACCATGGTGCTACCACTTGGCTCAGTGGTGAGAATCTTTTGTTTTCTTGATATTAGCTTCAATCTATATTAAAGAGTAGAGCCCTGGACCTTCTGCAGTAAATGCTTTGGTTCCTCCTCAGTTTCAGCGAGGAAGGTTGTGTCATCTGCCTGATGCAGGTGTAGCTGAGCCTTTCTCCAATCCAGTTATTCATGATTTACTGACAGGAGATTGAAACAACAAAGACTCTAGACCTATATTAGTTTAGGAATTCATGGGTTTGGAAACGGGATTTTTCACCATCATTAATACTTAGTTTATGTTTTTCTCAATTGTAAAAAACCCCCAACACACACACACACACACACACACACACACGGAAAAAAGAGTGGATAATCTTTAATATCTGCATTATTCTCAAGGCTTTGTTTAAATATATTTTAAATGCTACCTTTACTACAAATTTAGAATCCTGACATTCTCTCCTGTATTGTCTTGTGTTTTCAGTTTCTTCTAACTTACAATGACCCTGCAGGACAGAGTAGAACTGCCCTATAGTGTTACCTAGGCTGAAAGAGATTTCTAGGTCTTTCTTCCAAAAGTCAGGTTGTGAGTTTGAACTGCCAACTATTTGGTTAAAATTGAAGACTTTACCATTTTAGCACATCTATATTGTGCTGTTAGGGCTCCTTTTATTATCCTGTACTCTCTACTGTCTCAGTTCTGTTTTTAAAATTTATTCTAGCATTTGTAATCTCTGGAAACAATGCACACTTTATTTTTCTTTTTTCACTGTGTTTCACTCACTTTTCCCTTCCCTCTCCAGATCCCCAAACTCTTCTACCTCGTGATTTCCCTTATCTCCATTCTCAGGCCCACTGCTCCTCCTCATCCCCATTTGGAAATCCATACACATCTCACTGGTTATCCTTCTGTTTTTACAATAATGGTCTTATGTAGTATTTGTTCTGATGTTCCTGAGTTAGTTCACCCAGCAAAATGATCTCTAGCTTCTCCCATATTACACTGTAATTTCCAAAATCATTGCTCCTGAGAGCTGCATAGGATTCTGTCATGTGAATGGACCATACTTTCTCAATCCAGTCATTTGCTGACAGACATTGAGCTGTTCCCACATTCTTGCTATTTTGAATAATGCTGCTATGATCATCAATGTACTAATCTCTGTTTGTACCTCAGTTCTGTTTTCCTTGGAGTATAGTCGAGTCATATGGAATCTCTATGTTCAGCTTTTTGAGGACACATCAAACTGCCTCTCAGAGTAGTTGTACCATTTTACAACCCCACCAAAAGACACATAAGAAATGTTTAAAACCATTGGTAATAAGAGAGCTAAAAATCAAAATTACAATGAGATACCATCTTACCCAAGTAGTAGTGGCAAAGTTTAACAGGGTAGCAAGCAATAAGTGTTGAAGATGGTGTGGAGAGATTAGAACTCTCATACAGTGTGGGTGGAATATTCATAGCAGCATTATTGTCATAGGCATCATTTCCCACTTTTGCATCCAGCTTGAATTTCTAACAAAAGTATAAATGTATTTCTCCAGTCATTTTTTAAATTATATGCAAAGTTTCCATGTGTGTAATATTAATGATACTGTTTAATAATTTATACAACATGCTATATCAAGTTTCTTTGAAATATGCATGAATTTGGATCTTTTCTACTCAACTGGCAACAGTGTTGTCTTCCAAATTTCTTGGCATAGATGAGTAAGCACACCCAGTACTTCATTTCATTGTTGGAAAACCTCAGCTAGTATTTTTGAAATTCCTGAAGGATTGTCTTTTACAGATTCCTTTAAAGTGAACTTATTTCTTAGATATCATTATTGTCATTGTTATGTGCCATTGAGTCAACTCTGACCCATAGCAACCCTATGAACAATGGCTCTAAACCCTGCACTATCCTGAGGCAACCTCATGGCCCCACACATACCTACTCCCTTTGTTGCAGTCATTGAGTCAATCCATCTTAGCCAGGGTTTTCCTTTTCTGAACTGACCCTCTCCCCTTTCGAGCATGATGTGCTTTTCCAAGGATTGTTCTCTCCTGGTGACATGTCCAACACATGTGAGCTGGAGTTTTAAAATTTTTGCCTCCAAAGAGTAACCTGGTTTCACCCTCTTCAAAATAGACCTATTTGTTCTCTTGGCGTTATGTTTAATATTCTTCTTCAGCAACACAACTCAAAGATAACATTTCTTCTGTTATCCTTATTCATTATCCAGCTCTCAGATACAGAGTAAGTAATTGAGAAGATCATGGCCTGGGTTAGCTACACTCTAGTCTCTAATCCAATATCTTTACTTTTTGACACTATAGAGAGATCCTTAATAATAAATTTCCTTTATTCAACTTGATTTTTGATATTCTGACTGCTGGTGCCAACAATGTTGATTGTGGATCCAAACATGATTAAATAATTAACAATTGCAATCATTTATCTATCTATCAACATGATTAAATAATTAACAATTGCAATCATTTATCTATCTATCATGATACATTCTATTGACCTGATGGTAAGGATCTTTGTTTTCTTGAATTTGAAACTGAATCCATATTGAAGGCTACATGCAGTCTTTGAACTTCTACCACAAATACTTCCAATCCTCCTCAATTTCAGTAAGCAAGGTTATATCATCAGTATAATGCATGTTGTTGATGAGACTTCCTTTAATCCTGACAGCATATTTTTCTCCATAAAGTCCAGCCTACCAAATGATCAGTTCTGCATATAGATTGAAAATTCATGGATACATCCCTGAGGCATTCCTTACCTCATTTTGGTCCTTAATCACTAATGTCAAGTGTAAGAAGCCTAAATTTAAGTAGGACATACTCAAGGTTATAATACTGTTCATTTTTTATCACCAAACCCATATTTTTCTAGGCACTAATCTTTCCTCCCCCAACATTTTCATTCATATCACTTTTACTGTTGCTGTAAGAAACTTATATTGACCCTCCAGCAGGTTCTATGGCTGTAATTCTGTGTAGGGGATTATTCAACTTTCTCCCACAAAGCTGTGAGTGCATCTGAACCTTCAGAAAACTGTTGCCTTTGAGCTAGCAGCACAATTATTCTTATAGTGAGTCGTGTCATATCATCAAATTGAAGTCCATCACTGGCAAAACCTTCACTCTGTCATTAAGGTAAATTTTACTTTGAAGATGCAGCTTTCAGCCAGTCATATTCTGAACGTCTTTCATCTGGAGGGCCTCATCTTCCAGCACTATATTTGACTATGTTCTATTGTCATTCATCGTGTTTTCAAACAATCATTATTTTAAAAGTGGATGCCAGGCCTGTTCCTTAGTCAGGAAGTTAACACTGAAACTGTCCACAATGGATATCTCTGCTGATATTTGAAAAATTAAAAAAAAGAGGCATGACCAACCATATCACACAACAGATTTTCTACCACAGTGTAGTTCCAAGTTGGAACTGACTCACAGCTCACCCTCCAGAGGGTTTTCAGGGGCAGTAAATCACATGGGAGTTGCTTATCTACCTTTTTTCCTACATAACAGCTAGTGGATTTGAACTGTGTGACTTTGGATTGGCAACGTGTCTTCTTAACACTAGGCCATCTGAGCACTGTATTTATATACTTGTTATCATGAAAATTTTATTCTGTTTGTGTATATATTTACTTTTATTTTCTGTCTTCTTATACTAATTTGTAGGCCTGTCAAGCACAAAGATTTATTAGGCTTTTATGTCTTCAATGCTTTAATAGTATCTGTACAAGGTAAATGCTCATGAGATAGTTATAATATAAATTTCTCTAAAACTTAAGACATATTATTTGATCCAACACACCAATATATTCTCACTACTTTATTAATTAGATAAATTTAACAAAGTTTTAAGTAATGGTTTTTTTCATAAACATTATTAGAATATGAACAAATTGGCTTTGCTGGAGGCAGCCACCTCTACACTCTGACCACCCTAACTAGTACAACAGAGATTTAAAATATCATCAGAAGCTGAAAGTGAGGACTTGAAGTGCTTGCTCCAGAAGATCAAAGATGACAGCCTTTAATTACATCTGATATCTTTAAGACAAAAATCTTCACCATTGGGCCAATAAGCAATATCATGAGAGGTAGGAAAAAGATCAAAATTATCAATGATTTCATGTTATTTGGATCCACAATCAACAGCAGGGAGGAAATTAAAAGATAAATTGCACTGGAAAAGTGCAGTCAGAGACCTCTCCAAGGTACTGAAGAACAGCAACGTCTGTCTGGACACTAAGGTGTGCCTGATCAAGACCACAGTCTTTGCAATTACTTGCTATCCATCAGAAAGCTGAACAATGACTAGAGAAGATAGAAGGATAATTGAGGCCTTTGAGTTGTGGTGCTGAAGAAGAGTATTGAATATGCGATGGACTTTCCCACAGAACAAGCAGGCTCATCCTAAAGAAAGGAAACCAGGCTTCTCCTTGACGGCAAGGATTCTGAAACTTTATCTGACATATTTTGGGCTTGTCACAAGGAGGGACTAGTCGTTGGAGAGGGACACCATGCTTGGGAGGGTGGAGGCACAGCACAAACACTAAGACCCTCAATGAGATGGATTAATTCAGTGGCTGAACTAATGAGGGTAGTTATGTCAGAGACAATCACATTGGCATATGACAGAGCAGGCTTTGGAACTATTGTACATAGGGTCACTATGAATTACTTGAGGGCATATAACAACAACAACAAACAATAGTTTACATGTGCATAAACCATTTTGGCATGGCAGATTTTAAAAATGGAGAAACAAGTTTTATATTTTTCAACTTCTTTCTATGCTCTGATGCATCAAAATTCATCTTCTGATAAGAATAGGTATTTCCAACTTGTCGGAGATCAGTAACATAAACGAGGTGTCAGAATTTACACTCTTTGTTTTGTGTATTGAGTAGATTTCCTCTTTATTTATTCCCTAATCCAAGATGATGTATTTTTTTGAGCTGTAAGAATGCTTTGAACTGTAGAAAAATTTTTCTAATATGCTAATAATCTTGTATATCACAAGTCTATGGAAAGCAAATAGGCTACAAGAGGAGGGGAATTTTAAAGGATCAAGAAAGTGATTACAAACACATATAAATTTTTAAATAATTTCTATAAATAAATGCCAGATCCTTCCACAAAAGACACCTCAGCACTTGTGAAATAAAACCAACCATCAGAAATGCTGCAGTCTTTTTGAGTAGGAAGAACAGTTTGGGTTATTTAGTAAATACTTCACAAAATAGGAAAAATTTGAGTTTTGTTTTAAAGGTTTGATCAAATTGCATTTTAATTCCTAAGGTATTAAGTTATATTAATTTAAAATATTTCATTGCTACAAAGAGATAAGAATATAAACATTTTAAGTCACTTTTGAATGCTAGATGAAGAAGTTTGAATATTTGGTATATGCACGGAAATACAACAGACTGAAATTGAATTTAAAAAGTGACATAAAATTGAGTAAAACAACCATGATGAAAGCCATCTGAAAACTATTAAGTAGGTGAAATTTGAAAAATAAATTAATTATATAAAGAAAAGAAATTTAGCTGGGGGTGCTCTGGTGGCCTAGTAGTAAAACTCTTTGTTGCAATCCAGAGGCAGGAATCTGCCAGCTGCTCCAAGGGGGAAGGATGAGCAATCTTCTCCTGGGAGATTGAAATCTCCTGCTTCTGAAAACCCCCTGGAGGGTCAGCTATTGGTGGCTCCCCACTCAATGGTACACAAAACACACATTAATGCAAAGGGAGTTCTGGTGGTCTAGTGGTAAGAAGCTTCACTTGCAATTCCCCAAGTACATGGTTCAAACCCACCAGATGCTCTGTGGGAGAAGGATGGGCTATGTCTTTCATGAAATTTACTACCTCTGGAAACCCTCTGGAGGATCTGCTATGTGTGGGTTCTAACTTGAAGGCATAAGGCAATAACAACAATGTAAAAGGGTGTTTGTTTCATCAGATAACCCAAAAATAGAAAGGATAGAATGAAGATAGGTAGAAGATAAGCCAAAGCAAAACAAATTTCATTGTCTGAATCAATTCTAACTCACGGTTACTATCCATCAGGTTTTCAGGGCTACGTCTTTTAATAGGACCTGACTGCCTACCTATCTCCAATGGAGCAGCTGGTGAGTTTGAACTGCCAACCTTTTGTTGACAAACTATTATTTAATCTACTACACCATCAGGGTTCCTTGTAGAAGGTGGGGGGTTGTATACTATTTCAATTTACTATGACTTAAGCATGTGATCTGTGAGGTAGGTGAATCAGATAACCTCAAAACCATAAATTACACTTACTGTTTGATATAAATGTTAGGCTTTTAAAAATGTTATTATTAATAGGTATTAAATTGATAATACTATCTCTCATTGATCCTTAAACTGTGTCACGTTTCTCATCTCTTGAAACAGAAATGAATTTCAAATAAAGATTTAAAAGTTGCTAACCCATCCTGAACCTCATTAAAGCAAGTAAACAAACCAAAAACCCACTTTGGCAGTTCAATAAAGAATTTAGTTTCCCCTCATAATCTTAAGAAACTTGAGCTTAAGAATTTTGATATAATGACAAGAGTCCAGAATGAAGGCTGCATAGTGGGGTGGACTCGTGGGGGTGGGGAGGGAAGGGCATGGTGTGGGGGAGTGTATACCAATGAAAGAATTTTTCTTTTACTTTTCAAAGAGAAGAGAGACTGGGAGGTGGGTGGGCAGGGAGAAAAATGCAACAATGAGTGAAGGGAAATTCGAGGTCTCTGTAAATGTTCATTAAAATCAATAATAAAAAAATAAATGTAAAAAATAATTTTGATATACTGCTATAAAGGACAGTTTAATGATTTATCAAAGGTTATACCAAAGTTGGCAGTTACTATTAGCATAAATCATTGTTCCCTGATATTATGGGAATGATTCCATTTCATTTTTCATGCAAGAATTTTACTTTGGTCTATTTTCTAATGAAAAGTCTATCTAAAAAGTCATTTCACAAATATCACATAAGGACTGCTTAAATTATAGAAGACATATAAGGATCTAGAAATATGTCAAACCATAGAAACATGCAAAAAAATGTAGAAATGTTCATAGAGCTCATAAAAGAGTGATTTAAAAGAAAATACAATCTGCTTTGCACTGCTTCTTGACAAGAAGTCACTCAGAAAGAAACAGACATTTTTCTGTCATTTTGAGGACCTATGAAGAGAAGTTAAGTATGAGGACAGGGTTGCAAATGATAAGTTATAAAAAAAGTATAATTGGGAAAGAAAGATTTCGGACGTGTTTCTTTTTTTAAGAATGAGGTAACGAGGACCTGACAAGATTGAAGCATCTACATCAGAAACAGTTGCACATGAGGTAGCTATTGACAAGCAGTCATTTTCTAGATATTATTTAAACAAAAAGATTCCATTAGATTAACTATTAATTCATCTTTGGGAACAGAAGACCTGCTAAGAGACACAGCTATTATCTTTGATAGTCATCTTTAGTCTGTCATTAAGTCAATAAATTCTTATTTAGAGCCATAGAAGTGTGTCATATAAAACTAATGTCCTTGTAAAGCGTAAGGAGATCTGACAGCACAGTAGATAAAATAATGTTGGACTGATAATCTAAAGTTTGGTAGCTCACTGCACTAGAAGATATATTGTCTTCAATGAAGCTTTCCAGGAGTCAAAAATTGACTCATGGGCCTTAGATTTATTAGTTTCACCTTATAAAGCAAGCACTATTATCAGATGGAAAGATAAAGGGCATGGTAATAATATTTTTAAAATAGTGTATTATTTAATGATAGATTCTGAAGAAAAGCAGGACTCCAGTGGCCTAGGCTATAGTGAGTTGTGTCACAAACCCAAAACCCATGCCGTTCTGGTGGTATGAATTTAAGCGGCCTGTCTACTATATTAAAGAAATGGGCAATCTACCCATTTACAGTGTTGGAAGCCTACTGAAGGAAAAGCTATGATTTGGCTCCAACATGATAACAATGAAAGGAGTGATTAAGGAAAAGTAGCAAAACTAAAAGGAATTCAAAATTTAAAGGATGTAAGTAAAGTTAAATTTTAGATATGTTCTCAAGGAAAGACTGAGAAGGGATTTTTTATGAAAAAATTTGAGAAATTGAAGGTGCTAGCCATGGGGATATTTGTAGAAAAATGTTATAGGCAGAAAGAAAAGCAATTGCATATGTTATGTGTTCAAATATTTCAAATGATGTTTTCAAAGATCAACAAGAAGATAACTGGGACTAGACTACATTTTGTGTGGACATATGTAATAAATAACATCTCAGAAGGTAATGGCCTACTAAATCATATGTTGCTTTACAAATTGTGATTGGTTGGATGATCGTTTCTAATCCCTTTCTCCTCCTGTAGGCACATCACTATCCAAGATCGTCATGTGGCTTCATTTCACCAACAAAGTGTCAATTAAAATGGCATTTTAATATCCTCAGGTTTATGTTTTAACATATTATCCATTTTTGCAATCATTCTTGTGCTTCTGTAATCATACAAATATCATGACCTCAGAACACTTGTCAAATAAACAGAAAAGACACATGAACTACAACTGGAATGAACCAGGGACTTAGAGCCATGCTTAAAAAACTAGCCAAGATCAGCAGAGAAATGCTTCATCTCCCGCAGATAAGCAAATAAGAATAGATATTACCTTTTCTGGGAATCTGGTCTTTCCTCAAATGCTTTTTCCATATCTTTATCACTATAACTGTATGTTACTGTTTATATTCAAAATTACAAGTTTATGTTACCTTGAAATATCTCTAAAAGATGCTAATATTTTCTGTGTATGATCTAGCAGTAATTCAAACACACAATCTGCTCCATGGAAGAAGAATGGGCAACCTCCTTCCATGTGATTTACTACCTCTTAGAACACATAGGAGCGTCAACTATTAGTAGTTTCCAACTCAGTGGCGCACAACAGTTCTCTGTCCGGAATCATTCTGTGTGCTTTCTCCACAGAGATATATTTAATCCTTGCAGCACTCTATGTATTATACCAAACACACTAGTTGTCATCAAGTCATATGTGTTAGAGCAAAACTATGCTCCATAAGAGAACTTTCAGTTGCTAAGTTTTTGAAGTCGATAAAAAATGCCTTTTACTTGAGATGCCTCTGAATGGACACAGCCTCAAATATTTCTATTAGTTGTGACTGTTTTAACTTTGCACTCTCAGGGACTTTAGGTTATAATTTATGTTTACAGATTATAATACTAGGGAATAGATAAAAATTTTCTTAAAATTATAAAGGAAGTTATGGCAGACTCACATGGTAAATTGTAACTTCTTGATTGTATCCTTTCTACTTGTTCTATTTTCCTAACCAGTGGGTCAAATTACCTTATTACATGGCACACATGTCTTTGATTTTATTACCTCCTCAAATTATTATACTTTACATTTATCTGTTTCATTACCAAAGGAAACCTAGTGGTACAGTTGTTAAAACAGTTAACTGATAACCAAGTTTGGATGTTCAAATCAAATTCATCTTCTATGAGGGAGTTTGCTCTTATTAAGCTTCATAGAATTTACGGCATTGGGAAGATCCATGGACAGTCTTTGCCTGTGAATCAGAATAGACTTGACTGCAGTGGATTTGGTTTTGATTTATCTAACTTTTTGATGAAGTATATTTTCTCTTGTCTCTGGCTTATTATCACATCTTTTAGATGCAATACCTTCAAATTTTATTTTGTCCTCTTAAAAGCACAAAATATCTTTTCAAATATCAAATAGGATTTTCTGACCTTTCACCTTTCTTACATTTTTTGTGCTCATAACTGAAGATACATGACTCCTGGCTTCAGAAATGTATACATTAGATTATGAATGTGCCATTTCCAAGATACAGACTTTAATGAAGCTCTAACATTCATCATCTTTGGCTACAGCAGATTTATTACCATTATCATCGTATGACCATTATAAAAAAAAAAGTCAGTAAAAAATACTAAGGACAATAATAATTGGGCTGATTTCCCCCCTTAAAATTCCTCTTTATTCTCTAACATAATAAACCCTTGTTCTTCACTGAAAAATTAATCACTATCATGATTCTCCTTTCTTTGACACTATCAGTCTATGAGTCTTGACAAAGGCTCTGTCTTTAGACAGCTTATGCTTCTTCCTGTTAGCATTTCCTTAGTGTCATTCACTGTCAGTTTTTTGCAAAAATCAACTCTTACTGTGTATCTTCTCTCTGAATATTTTGGTCCACATTCTATCCTATTAACATCTCTAATTGAAATTTCTTCCAGCAAATCAACACCACAATATACAAATATGGAGAATAAAAACCAGGATTTCTCCTTTCAGATAAATTCTCATTCTTTCTCTCCATAATTCATATTTTAATACCATTTTTCTTGTCTCTTACTGACGTTTGTAATTTTCATGCTGACTTCTATCTGCCACCATCACTGCCTCTGTGTCATCCACTTACATCTAGTCATTGACATTTAATATTAAAATTTTAAGAGATCTGAGAGTTTTCTGACCCTAGTTCTTATAGATAAGTAAATACAGAATCAGGATTTTAACTAGAACAGGGGATTCAAAAAGGGCCAGATTTCCAAACCCCTAGTAAACATTGAATTCCTGTGAATAAACTTGAAACTGAGCCTGACATAAATATTTTGTTCCCATATTTTTCCTTAATCTGTTTAAATTCCACCAGTGCTAGCCTACTTCATTTTTGCCCTTTTGAACTATATCATCTTTAATTTCATTTTTAATACAAAATAAGAAAGGATGTTTTTCAAGATGTCATTCTAGCCTTCTAAACTATAAGTTTTCAGATTTATTTTTGATGTAACAAAGATCACCTTCATTGAGTCAAATGTATATATGACACACAATAACAGATATATTACACATAAGAAGCACAAGACATCTTTGGGGTACTGAGATTTTTCAGAATGCCTTTTTTTATCCATTGCCTCAACCCCCATTGGAAACATGATTTTCATTTGCCTCAACTGTAGATAGATGGTTTGCCATACATCAGAATTGTAAACATAATCAACAGCTGTAAGGCCAACATAGGAGAGAGCTAACCATACAGTGGAGAGTCTGTGGCTAAACATAGCCGAATGGAGCCCCGGAGAAGGAGACAGAGTTAAAGGTTTTTCTTGCTAGGTGATTAAAGGATGAGCTAACTTGTTTGTGGCTGTTATGAGATAAAGCTTGCTGAGTGATTGCAGAAACGAGGGGCTGACTGCATGTATGTTGCTAGACTGAACCTGGACTTTCACTTGCAGATTAAGACACTGTCATAACTTGTTGAGTTATTGTGCCTTGTTCTTAATGCGGTTAAGACTGTTGTTCTTTAAATTTAGACTTTCACTGCGTGATATTCTTTGCCTTCTCCATTCATCTACTTATTGCCTAGTAAACTCTACAACTGTAAGTGGGGGAAGAAAGAGATTCTGTAAAGTCTATTGGTCATTTGCAATGGGCATTAGGCCCAGTGATTAGTAGAAATGGGTGTCTGAATGTGAGGGCTCAAGTCTGACTTTAAATCATCATTGTTGCTAGGTGCTGTTGAAGTGAGTGCAACTCATAGTGACACTATGAACAATAGATCTGAATCCTGTCCTATCCTGTGCTATCCTCACTTTCTGACACACTCAAGTCCATTACTGTAGTCACTGTTTCAATGAACTTGCTTGAGGGTATTTCTCTCTTTTTCCAACCCTCCACCTTTCTAAGCATGATGTCCCTCTCTTAGGAATAATTTCTCCAGCAACATGCCCAATGTATGTGAAACAAAGCTTTGTCATCTTTGCTTCCAAGGATCACTTTGGTCGCACCTTCTCCAAGATATAACTGTTTGATCATTTGGTTGTCCATGGGATATGCATTATTCTCTTATACCACAGCTCTAAACATCAATTCTTCTCCTCTATTCCTTATTTTATGTCTGGCTCTTAGATGCATAGCAAGTGACTGAAAAGACCAAAGCCTGAGCCATGCACACATTAGTCCTCAAACTGACATCACTCCCCTTAATAGTTTGGAGAAGTCCTGACTAGAGATTTTCCCAGTGCAATATGTCTCCTGATCTCCTGGATGCTAGTATCAAGTGTATTGATTGTGGATCCAAATAAAATAACAGTTTTATTGACTGTTTCAATTTTTTCCCCCATATAGCATGATGTTGCCTATTGGTAAGGATTTTTGTGAAGAAAAAGGGAAGAATGAACTCATCATTTGTCAAGAGAAAATAATTGAAAAAACAAATTCAAACATCGAGTTGCAATACTTAGAGATACCATGGACAAAATAATGAATGATCCAGGAAGCATGAAAAGAAGATGGAGGGAATATACAGAATCACAGAATCATTGTACCAAAGAGCAATTGGTTGATACTGAAACATTTCATTAAATGCCATATGATCAAGAGCCAATGGTAAGGAAGAAAGAAGTTCAAGCTTCACTGAAGGCATTGGCAAAACGTAAGACTTGGTTACCAATGTGATACCAATTGACATGTTTCAAATGACAGATGCAGCCCTGGACGTGCTTATCAGTCTATGCCAGGAAATTTAAAGGACAGCTGCCTGGACCAAAAGTGATTGATATTTGTTTCCATTTCCAAGAAAGGTGAACAAACAGACTGTATCTAATCTTATACAGATCAGTTCCATAACGACAGTGCCTCTTACAGAGTTAGTAGTCGGTCTTCCTTATGTTCCCATTGCTCCTTTTGCATTCGTATTCAGAGTCCTCTCACATACTTACCAATGTTTAATTAACCCCATATTTATCCAAGTAAATGAATTTAGTAAGTTACTTATCAAACTAGTTGTTGTTAGCTGCCATCAAGTTGGCTCCAACTTTTAATGACCCTATGTACAACAGAACAAAATGTCCCCTTGTCCAATACCTTCCTTACAATCTTTGTAATGCTATTGACTAATGAGACTCTGGTTAAGAGCCTTTCTCTTTCTCCCTAACACTCTGCTTTACTAAGTATGATGCCTTTATCCAAATACTGGACCCTCATGATAACATGACCAAATTATGCAAGACGCAGTCTCACCATCCTTGCTTCCAAGACACATTCTACCTGTACTTCTCCCAAGAGAGATTTGTTGTACTTTTGACAATCCAAGGTACATTAAAATTTTTTTGTGTGTGAAGACTAAAAAGCAGAGGAATAAAATGTTTGTCTTCCTTATTCATTTTCCAATGTTTATATGTATATGGAACAATTGAAAATATCATAGCTTGGATAAGTTGCACTTTAGTCATCGAAGTGGCATTCTTATTCTTTAGCACTTTAAGGAAATCTTTGCAATAGATTTTTCTCAGTGAAATATGTCACTTGATTTCATGACTGTTGTTTCTAGGAGTATGTATTAAGAATCCACGTATTTTAAATCTTTCACAACTTCAAATGGTTCTCCAATTATCATGATGATGTTTATTGGTTCAATCGTGGGGTTTTTTTTTTCCTTCCTGTTGAACTACAATTTACACTGAAGGCAAGTCTTTGATCTTTATCAGTAAGTGCTTGAAGTCTTCCTTTCCTGTAAGCAAAGTTTTGTAATCTTCACATCACAGATGAATCTTCCCCCGATACTGATGCTATATTCTTCCTTATATAGTCTAGTTTCTCTAATTATTTGATTAGTATACAAAATGGAATGCAATAGTTTGTCTGACTTAAAAATTCATTCAAAGAGGAAACCATCTGCTTCCTCAAATTTGTCTACTGTAGAGTATATCCATGCCAAGTACACTGCTCATAAAATAGGTTTAATTCTTTATTTTTGCATATTTTAGGCAGTTACCTACAATGCTTTCCTCATACTTTTCAGGCACCTTATTAAAATATACTGGCATTTTAGGGTCAATAAATACAAACTCATGCACCATTAGGAAGAGCTGCTGTCAAGCACACTTAATGGGCTAGAGCACAAGAAAACAAAGATTTTCACAACGGGGTCAATTGGCAGCCCCATGATGAATGGAAAAGAGATTGAGGTTTTTAACAGTTACAGCTTGCTCAGCTCCACAATCAATACTGTTAGCGCCAGCAGTCAGGAAATCAAAAGACAAATTGTGGTAGGTAAATCTGCTGCCAGAGACCTCTCCAGAGTGCTGAGAAGCAATGATGTCAGTCTAGAGGCTAAAGTGCACCTGATCTGGTCCACAGTCTTCACAATTGCCTGCTATGCATCAGAGAACTGGAAAATTACTAAGGATGGCAGAAAAAGAATTGATACCTTTGTGTGTGGTGCCAAACAAGAGTCTTGAACATACTATGGACTGCCAAGAAAACAAATAGGTCTGTCTTGGAGAAAGTAAAACCAAGTTTCTCCTTGGAGACGAGGATTTTGAAATTCTATCTTACATACTTTGGCCCTGTGGCCAGAAAGGACTGATATTACAGAAGGATATCATGCTCAGAAGGGTGGAGGGACAGCATAGAAGAGGAAGATCCCTGATGAGATGGATTGATACAGTGACTAGGACAAAGGCAGAAGGTATGTCAGCGTCAGTGAAACTGGCTCAGGACAGGGCAGGCTTCAGAGCTATTGTAGATAGAGTCACTGTGGGTTGAAGGTGACTCGATGGCACATAACAACAACAAAAGAGCACAGCTATTAGTTTAAAGATTGAGAAGCACTTAATTGAAGACATAGTATTTTTGTATATGTGTGAAAGTTGGACAATGAAAAGATGACCAAAGGAGAATTGATGTCTTTGAATTATGGAATTTTTGAAGATTATTTGAATATGCCATGGAGTGCCAAAAGAAGAAACACATCTGTCTTGAAGGAAGTATAAGAAGGGTGGTCTTTAGAAGCAAAAATGATAAAATTCATCATATATATTTTAAGCATGTTGTCAAGAGTTATCAGTCTGTAGAAGAAGATACTGTACTGGAAAAGGCAGATTGTGAAGAGAGTGGAAGACATTCAATGAGATGTATTGACATGGTGACTGCACAAATGAATTTGAGCATGGATGGTGAGAACGGTGAAGGATAGAGCAAGATTTTGATGTGTTATTTATAGGGGCACCGTGAGTCTTAGTGGACTTGGTGACACATAACAACAACAATAACAAGATAATCGAAGAAACAGTCTTTTATATTTTAAATTCTACGAAATCTATACATTTATTTCATCCGGATAGCATACAAAGCAGTGTTTTCCACAGAAATGACTTAACCATGCCCTTTTAGATAGATATGGTATAGAAAATGACTAGATGATTCTGAAAGTCACTGAGCAAAAGGTTTTTTGGAAAAAAAAACCCAAGCAAAGAAAACAGAATGTCATGAACTGCCTGAGGTATATCAGTTCATATAGAGATACTTGTGTGGTATAAGTGTCAGTAATATTAGTTGATCACCTTCTGAGTACTAAGTACCGTGAGTTATAGATGGTAAGTAGAGAACATACTGTTCGTACTCCTGCTAAACTTACAATGTAATATAAATAAAGGACACACGCAAGCAGAATAGATCAACCAATACAAGGTTAAATGCTAAAATTATGTACTGAGTAAGGGAAGTTGTGAGTTCCTTTTGCCAAAGCTATTTACTTTCCCAGGCAGGTGAGAGTTCTTCTTATAGCTCTACAATTTCTTAGCCTAGATATTGCATTATATCCCTCGCCTAGGATATGATTTATTAATAACTAAATCCTATCCTTCAGGAAACTCTGACACCTGTATAAACAACTAGAGTCTGCTTTATATTTATAGAAGCAAGCTTTGAAGTTTGAGTGTACCCAGTATGAGAACTAGTTATTTTATCTTTTCAGTTAAGTTTAATTATATGTATCCTTACCCTTCAAAATATTATTTATAGGCCCCCTCAGGTACAATGGTGCTCCAGAAGTCAATATATCAAATGGTTGTATATCCTCTAACTATCCCTCTCTGATTTAGTTAGAGGCTGCCACATATTGTAATGCTACTTCAGGATAACAGGATGCATGCCTCTGCCATTAGTAACAAAAGCAATTACTCAAAGAAAGGCACTGTGTCTTCATTTGGCTTCCTTCTTGAGATCAAAATTAAACATCCACTTTTATGAAAAACTGCTGCTCTCAATATTTCTGGCTTGTTTGTAGTCACCCAATGTCTCCATTTCTGAAGTCCTAGTTGTTTGATTATGTCATCACTTTAATTAATTTCTTTTTTATGAATCTTAGTGATTCCACGGCAGCAAAATATAATTCCTGTGCTTTACAGGAAGAACCAAACTGTTTGCTCTTTCATGAAACCTGAGTTAAAGTAATTCTCTGCATTTTGCCTTCAACACTGCTTCTCTTACTTAATCCTGGATGCCAAATATCATATTTTCACAAATTCATTTTCAACATGCATCCCTGTGCCTTGTATACTGCCGTGTTAAGACAGTCATAGCTGGTTCTGAACCTGACAAACATAAATTTTTGGGAACTTTTATCCTCTTTTTTTATGTCTTTTTCCAAAACTACAGTTATAAAATATGCTTCATGACTTCTGAATGAATTTTACTTCTTTCTCTGACTCTAATCCTCAAGGAATTAAGGAAATGGAAATGACCATACCCACTGATGTTCCTCATTCTTTCGTACAACTGTGTGGATGAATATATTCTTGAACAACCAGCTTTTTGTAGTTTTTCAGCAGCACTATCCTTCCAGTTCTTTCTACTTCTTCTATTCATTGATCCATTACCGTAAACACTTTTCAATACACTAAGAAACCTAAGCTTGCACCATCAGAACAGCAATGAGGTTTGTTCATGCAAAAATGGACACAGATTACAACTCTCCACCTCCTCCATCCCCCCAAAATTAAAGAGAGCAAATACTGGTATTGGGATTTTTCTCAACAAAATCTCCCCTATTCATTTGTTATAAATCTGATAATGCTATAACTACTTTTCTATTTCTTCTTCTTCCATTTTTCCTTTCCTTTACAGTTCTTTGATTTTTTTGTTTTATTGTTTTTATCACATTAATCTTTCTTTATTAATTTGTGTCAATAATTAAAAAACAACTAACATCCAATGCTTGAGAGAGTTTTCTGAGGCTCTAATTCGCATGGGAGGTAAGTGTCCATTTTTCTCCTATGGTGGATTAGAAATAAATCCGTTTGGGTTGGCAAAATAATTCCTTACCAGTTTCTCCACAACTTCGCCAGCATTTGTTGCTTGCTGTTCTGTTAAATTTTGCTATTTTGACTGGGGTGAAATGATATCTCATAGTTGTTTTAATTTGCATCTCT
>NW_006399773.1:25029828-25031973 GCF_000299155.1 Elephantulus edwardii
CTCTGTAAATGTTTATGAAAATTAATAAAATATAATTATAGAAAAAAAATAATTCCTTACCAATAGGCCACCAGTTACCCATAATTGTTATTACTAGGTTTAGCCATTCACGCAATCTTTAATTTTTCAACTGCCTAGTGGTAAGGAGCTGTACTGCCAATCCAAAGTTACAGATTTCAAATCTACTAGCTACTCTGCAGAAGAGAGATGGGATTCTCCTCCCCATGCGATTTACTGTCTTCAAAAATCCACTGGAGGGTTAGCTATTAGTAATTCCAAATATCATGGTCCATAATAACAGCATATGATCTAATAGAATTGGCCCACAATAACAACCAATAACATTATAGAATTGATCTAGGCCCCAATATTTAAAGAAAACAATTACTAAGTCTTTTCTAATGCAAAGACTCTGAAAATGTTTAAATGGCAAAAAATTAACAGCCAACTATCTAACAATTACTCCACCAAGGATCTTTAAGTTTACTTAAATTTGCTTTTTACAGATGTTAGAGATTTATGAAGTCTCTGATTGGAACAAAAGGTTGAATTCAGATACTAAATAAAGGCTGAACATTTCCGTTTCCTCCCAACCAAGCACTTTACCACTAAGTCACTAGAGCTTCCTATGGGTGAAAGGCCAGGTGATATATTTTTTAAAAATAAATATATCATTGAGACACTATGCAAAGTATAGTTCCATTCTGATACATATGAGATGCACATGAGAAAGAATTGACTCAAAGATTCTTAACTGGAGGTTTGGTGAAGAGAAGAAGTGCTGAAGAATAATGATGTCCCTTTGAAGACTTAAGTGTGACTGATTCAAACAATGCACCTCTCAATCACTCAGCATGTATCCGAGACCTGGGCAATGGAAAAAGATCACAGAATAAGAATTGATGTCTTTCAATTGTGGTGTGGATAAAGAGTATTGAATAATCCATAGACTGGAAAAGAAAAGGGGGGGGGGAACCCAAATAGGATATACCTTGGAGAAAGTGTAGATAGAGGAGTCTTTAGAGGGAAGAATAGTGGAACTTCGTCTCACATATTTTAGACATGTCATTAGAAGGGGATCTTTCTTGGAAGGGGACATCCATTTTAAAAACGTGGAATGTCAGAGACAAGAGGCAGGTACTTATTCGGGTGGACTGACAGAGTGACTACAGTAGTGGGCTCAAGTATGTCAGAGATGAAGAGAGTGGCAAGGATAGGATGGGATTCAGATCTGTTGGTGATAGTGTCACTCTGAGATATACTCACCTCAAGGCCATGTAACAACAGCCACCACATAAGAACATCATTGTGAGTTTAGTTTTAAACTTAAAACTTGCTGCCATTGAGTCAGAATAGATTCATAACTGATCCTTCAGTGGGTTTTCAGGGGCTGTACATTGGGCAGAATGAGATTTGCCATGTTTCTCCCGCTAGCAGATTTGAATAAGCAGAGACACCTCCTTTGGGTTAATGGTACAACTCTCTACACTGCCAGTGTTTAGAACACTCCTTTAAATGGAGATGTGGAATAATTGATAATACATTCTTTGGAACTATTTGTGAAATGAGAATAAAATATATTCTTAGTACTTAATTTTTATAGGTTCTTCTAAGTTGTGTCTCAATATGCCTTAAAAGCTGTCTCATTTTTAAATAACTTGCATAATTATCAACAATATTTTACACTTTTTCTTAATAGGATATTAAAAATAGTTTACTCAGAAGACATAAACAAAATAAGAATGTAAAAGAATGAAAATATCTTGGTTTTGTAGGAGTTAGGGCCAGTGGAAAGGAGGAGATGAAAATATTGTAGAAATAATAACATCATGTTCATATGATGAGTTAGAAACCCCAGTGTTTAATTGGATATGAAATATTTGATCCAGGGAAGCATAACTGGTAATTAAGTCAAGGGTTTTGTTGTTAATTGTCAGGAATAAAATCTAAAATTTTTCTGGTGGTAATGCTTATAATTTTTATTAAAGAAATAATAAAAAAGAGAAAATCTAAAAATTCATTTGATATTATGTATCAGTTTTTGTTAATTACTTAGAATATGCTTGCACACCCATGTTTATTGCAGCTTTGTTCACAATAGCAAAGAGTTGGAAACAACCTAAGTGCCCATCAACAAACGAATGG
>NW_006399773.1:25032303-25036729 GCF_000299155.1 Elephantulus edwardii
AAAAAAAAACCTAAGTAATGATATAAATAAATATCATTCAATATGATGACCAATCTACTAGCTACAAACTTAGGCTCCAAAGTTTGTCCTACATAATTATAGCAGTATGTTTATATAGTACAAGTTTCTTATTTTCATGTAAATTGATTAGAAATATTATTGCTCCTCAATATTCCTTCAGAACTGTGTATTATAGTCATGATATGTCCGTATCATCTTGTCAAGTGTTTTTCTTATGTCCCTTTTATCTGTTCTGTAAAATTGTGTGAGCCAAATCATAAAAGAAACAAGTAGTACCTGCATCTCATAAGTAGTGTTACTACTATTGAAAAATGGGAATTTGAGTTATATTAGGGAATTCTAGGGGTCTAGTGGTAAGAAGCTGTGCTACAACCCCAAAAGCATGCAGTTTGAATCCACCAGCTCCTCTGTGGGAGGAGGATGGACAATCTCCTCTCGTGCAATTTACTCTCTTTGAAAACCCACTGGAGGATTAGCTATGGGTTGTTTCTGACTTGATGAAAAACACTATCACCAGTCTGAAAAAGTCACTTAGGTGACAGAGTTTTAACAAAGCAAGGTTTGAATAAGAAAATTCCTCTTCATCTCTGCATTATTAATGGAAATTCAGGAAGGATACTTAAAGAATATTTGGAAAAGATGATTTAGGAATTTTGAAACAGAAAATGAAACAAATGTAAAGTTTAACTGAGGTTCTAGAAACCTCTTCAACTCCTAGTTGCACTATAGGCACTACCCAGGTGTACCTAACTTTACTGCGTATTCCCCGAATACATATATATATGTAAGACAGTTGCATTTTAATGTTTACTGTCACACAGGGGATATTTATTATATTGAAAGTGGAGTTATAAAAATTACTAAAACTATTGATATTAGGAAGAATTATTTAGCATGAATTAATATATATCAAGGTGAATTAAAATTGTTAGTATTTTTCAGACAAGAGAATTATATAAGTAAATACTTAGAGGCAAGGAAGTGCAGAGAAATGTTTCCAGAATAGAGTTAAAATGAGAAATGCGACTGAAGAGGTGCGCAGGTGCTAGATTATAAAAATCCTTAGAAATATAGTTAAAGAGATTGGGCTTTATCCTTAGAGTGATTGTAGTATTTTACCCTGAGTTGACTGAAGTAGTTCTAGGAAAAGGAAAGACATGATTAGCTTTCTATTTTAGGAGAGGTCATTGCGCTAGGAAAAGAAAAGATAGACTACACTGAAGGAACAATTAGGCATCTCAGAGACTAACGGTTGGTGGTGAGAAGGGATGAATTTATAAACTTCAGTAAAAGTATTGGAAAGAGAAAGATTTAAGAGGTGACTATAGGGAGCATGAGTGGAAACAGAGGTCTTATGTAAGATATTTTCTAGAAATTTAACTTGAGCAACAAATTTTCTATTGCTATACACTTGGCAAGATAAAATATGAGTATATAATTTTGGAGAGAGTGGTTAAAATTATCACCTTAGTTCTAGAAAATTTAATCTGAAAGACCTGTGACATACACAATATGTGGAGATCATGTCAGAGGTCTGTTTTGAATAGATCAATTTGTTTTCAGCAGTTCATAAAGGAAAATCAAAGCAGTGGGCCCTGATTAGATTACCTGATGAGTTTGCTCCAAGTGAAAAAAAGAATCTGTAGGGAGAACCTTGCCTACTATTTAAAGAATTGATAGGAAACTTTGCAAGTATATTGAGATAAGGAGACTCTAGAGAACTATGAATGGAATACTAAGGTGATGTCATTATATAAAGCAAAAAAGGGTACTATTTTAATTTTATACACACACACACATATACTGCAGAAATATTAAATAACATACATGCTGAAAAATCTCCTATGTAGTTTTAAATTCTAAATGCATTAAATTGAGCCTCTCCTCCCCCCCAAAAAATATCAACTTGACTGGATTGTGATTCTTAGTACTTTGGCAGTTACATAGTGATGTTATTTGACAGTTATGTAGTGAAAAAATATCCAGTAATATAATCTGATATAATCAGCTAATAAGTTATAGGATAATTAAGTGAGTTTGCAACACTTACTCGTGACAATGTCCTGATCAAATATAAAAGGGAACTTTTCCTGTGGTGTATAACTTTCTATCTTACAAGAGATAAAAGGAAAACGAACCCAGAAAGAAGTTACCAAGAAAGAAGAACTTGAATCATAGTAAATCCTTTTGATTTCTACATTAAGAATCCGCTAAATCCAGGGGAAGATTAATGTAAAAACAGATGGAGATCTCTTAGGAATGCTTATAGGCCTAAAACTATTGAAAGGAGCCCACAGAGGAGAAGCAAAACAAAACAAAACAAAACAAAACAAAACAAAACGAAACAAAACATGTCTTCCTGTAGAGCTAGTTGTTGCTCTAAATCTGGACTTAAAGCTTCCTATTCTTATAGCATGGATTGGTTAAGATCATTCTCTTGTGGTATTTCTGTTATATTAAATCTAGGTAACAGATAGTTAAGAAAAGCCAAATAGTAACTTTACATACAGGGTTATTTTGGAAACTTTGGTCTGAAAAGTCAGATTTCAGTAAGAAGGGTGAGGTAAAGAACTTGAAACTGTGAATGTAGACTTCCCCTCCCACTCCAGTAACATGGGAAGAACAAGACAGCAGAGAAATTATCTCTTAAAGTTAAGAAATATTAGTAAGATTTTCAATTTTTCTCATGAGCATATTTGGTTCAATAGGTAACTATCTTCATTCTGTCTGCATCTTCTTTTTTTCACCAATTTTTTTCCAACTGTTGATGTAATTTCATGTTCTTGCTGGCCTCTACAATTGTTTAACTGGCCATGTCATTTCTTAAGTGATAACAGCAAGAATACTTGTTTTCTATCTTTTATAGTTAAGATTCAGGTTTTCTTAGTTCTGTAACAGTAAGCTAATTCTCTACCTAAACATTAATTATCTAAATACCACATGTTTACAAAATACTTCCTGCAGCTGCCTGTAATGTTTAGGGAATATTGTTTTTCCCTGCTGATCTGGTAAAAAGTCTGTTATTTAGTCTTCAGCAGGAAAAGAATAACATCTAGCAAGTTACTCCCTACTCCTTAAAAATCTGTATTCTATTATCATATTGTTTTCCCAATGGTTGTAGGCACAATTCTACATCCAGTTTCACTTGGTTTAAAATCTCAAGTCTTACACAACTAGAAAATGTGTGACCTGCACAAAATTTTAACATTTCTCTCCTTCACTTAATTTATCTATTGTAATAAATAAATAAAATGAAAATATAGTAATAGATACTATTTCATAAAACTAAGTGATGTCAAGCAACAATATCAAAGTTCATCAGGGTAGCAAACAACACATAGTGGCCAGGATATGAAGAGATCCAAACTCTCATTCGCTCTTGGTGGGAATGTAGAATAATAATATGACCACTATGAAAGGTGGTCTGTCACGTTCTCAAAAAGCTAGAAGTAGAAATATTCCAGCTACCCCATTACTGGGAATATAACCTAAAAAATTCAGTCATGACACAAACAGACGTATGTTGTTGTTATTATGTGTCGTCGAGTCGCTTGCGACTCATAGCGACCCTATGTACAAGAGCCCGAAACCCTGACCTATCCTGTGCCAACCTCACCATCTCTGGCAGTTCTCTATTGCCGTGTTGTTCCAGTCATTTTTGGATAATTTACAGCAGAGTCTTGCTTGCACATGGTATTAGTGATATTGTTCAATAATTTCCACACTCTCTCGGGTGACCTTTCTTTAGAATGGGAACAATATTCATCTCTTCCAGTCAGTAGGCCAGCTGGCCTTCCTCCAGATTTCTTGGCACAACTTAGTGAGCACACCCAGGGCAGTGACTGTTTGTTGAAATATGTAAATTGGATGTATATACACACATATTTATTACAATATTATTTATAATAGAGAAGAGATGAAAGCAGCCCAACTTCCTGTCAACAAACAAGTATGTAGAAGAACTGCAGTATATTCACACAGTAGAATATTATGCAGAACTGACAACAGTGAATTTGTAAAAATACAACACACCTTGGATTAGCCTGGAAAACATTCTGAGTGAAATATCTCACACAAAAGGACAAATAATGCAAAAGAGCGTTCCTATAAAATAAGTTTGACATGGAGGGAAGGGAATGGAGGAGTGGATAGATGATATAAATGGAACTGGATTAGAATGGTAGATAATGTAAACAGCACTAGAATAGATGAAGGAAAGTACTGTTTGAAAGGAATGTATCATTAGGCATTATATATATGACAATTAATGTGGAATCAAAAGGACATTACAAAGTGAATTGAGTGAAGGACAAGGAGAGGGGAGAGAGAAAAATGTACATCAATGAATGAATGAAAACAGTGAGAGTTTCTATAAACGCTCCATAAATCACTATATATGTATGTG
>NW_006399773.1:25036904-25040619 GCF_000299155.1 Elephantulus edwardii
AGAAATTAGTTCTTTAATCTTCAATATATGTTTCTTAGAAAAGTATAAATAATATATATATAAGGAATTCATTATGTGTCTAAAAACAAATTATGTGACTTCAATGGATGATGAATTGTAAGTTTGAAAGTTTAGACATAATGTGGATTAATGTAATGAACAAATATACTGCCATCAAATTGGTTCTTATTTATCTCTATGGTAAGCCTACATATTTTAGAGTATAACTAATTGTAATCAAAATGGAAGAAAGTCATCAGGCCTTTCTTGCAAGGTGACACTAGGTAGATTTGAACTACCTACATGCTGGTGTCAAGAAAACGACCTGGTCAACTCACTGAAGATATCCATATTTATTCTCATTACCAAGAAAAGGTGCTTCAACCACATGTGAAAAGAATCCAACAGTATCACCACATGAAGAAAGTACTGTGAAAATTATTAAAATCAACAATAACAAACAAACAAACAAAAATCAAACTACTGGAATAGTACCTTGAAAGAGAATTGCTAAAGTACAAATCAGGTTTAGAGAAGGCCATGCCACAATGGACATCATAGCCAATATATAAATGGATCTTGGTAGAAAGCAGAGATCTCCAGAGGAATGTCTCTGTTTCACTGATTATACAAAATTATACTGTGTAGATCCCAACAAATTGAGGCCCACCTTGAGAAAAATGGAAATATTTCAGAACACCTAATTGTTTTTATGAGAAATTTATACTTGAGTCAGGAAGCTGTTATTAGAACAAAGCAGGGAAACAATTAATGGTTCCAAATCAGGGGAGATGTCTGTCAGGGATTAATCCTGTCTCTATAAATTTTTTAATCAATATGTGGAACAGATCATTTGGGAGGCTGGGTTTTATAAGGAGAAACTTGAGTCAGGATTGGAGGAAAACGTATCAGCAATTTGCACTAAGCATATGACACAACATTGCTTGACAAACCTAGGAGGACCTGAAACACTTGCTGAAGAAGGTCAAGGATTTAATCTGCAATATGGATTGAAGTTCAGCATGAAGAAAACCAACATTTTCACCATTGGGCCTATTGGCAACACCATGACAGATGGAGAAGAGATTAAGATTGTTAACAATTTCACCTTGCTAAATTCCACAATTAACTCCTGGTACTAGCAGTCAGGAAATCAAAATACAAATTGCATTAGGAAAAATTTACTGTCAGTGACCTCTCAGAGTGTTGAAAAGCAAAGATGTCTGTCTAGAGACTAAGGTGCACCTGATCTAGGCTATGGTCTCTTAAATTACTTAATATGCATCAGAGATCTGGACAATGATTACTAAAGATACGAGTTGCCTTTGAATTGTGGTGCTGGAGGAGAGTCTTGAACTTATCATGAACTGCCGAGAGAACAAACAAGTCTGTCCTAGAGAAGGTGAAAGCAAGTTTCTTCTTGTAGGCAAAAATTTTGAAGCTCCATTTCATATTTTTGGGGTCAGGTAGTCAGGAAGGACCAGTCCTTGGAGATAGACACAATGCTGAAAGAGTGGTGAGACCAGAGAAGAAGACCTTGGATTAATTGGATTAAGATAGTAACTGGTGTTATGGGAAGGTTTGTCTGAGAGAATGAGATTAGTTTAGGATAGGGCAAGGGTCAAAGCTGTTGTGCATTGGGTCATTATGAGTTGCAGATGATTTGATAGCACATAACAACAAAAACCTTTATGTAGTAATTGAACATGGATTTTGAGAAAATAATAGTAAAGGATGAATGTTGAGGAAACGAATCTCCTTAGCTTTTAGAATTTATCCAATTAATGTTTAAATTTATAACAATATGACTAACTTGAATATACAGAAGAAATTAACTAGTGTATACTGAGTTCATATTTTTACTATTGTAATTTGTCTGTAAATCATATTTAGAAGGAAAAACTTGAAATCTATAAATCAGTGTGCCACAATTTTGCAGGTACTTTGGAATCTATTTCTCATTTTACAGTTCTGAAGTGTGATTTGGGCACTGAGATTTTTACAACTAATATGTTGAATGAGGAAATTTAGAATTATAAGAACTTCAAAATTGATGAAACTTACAAAAAAGATATATAGATGCCTCTATGAATGTGTGTGTGCTTTTTTTCACTATATATAGGAGCTTTAAAGGCACAGTGGTTAAGAGTTCAGCTGCTAAGCAAATTTGCAGCGTAGTATCATGACTGAAAGAGTGACAGTCTGGTACCATAAACATTTATAGCCTTGGAAATTCTACAACACAGTTCTATGCTACACTACAAGTTCTTAGAGTTAGAATTAACAGTAGTTGACTCTTCTTTATTTTTTATACGTATGCTTATGAACTTTTTAATATAAACCTTAATACACACATATTTGATTCCAGCAATATTGAAATATCTTCGTACACTCCCATATTATATGAGTGGTTGTTCTTTTTAGTTGTCTTCACATAGTCCTGTGACTCATAGTAACCCCATGAACAATAGGATGAACTATTGTGAAGCACAGAGTTTACATTGGATGATGTTTGGAAGTAGACTACCAATGCTTTCTTCTTAATTTACATGTAAAGAATATATATTAATAATTGCATTTTATTACAAATAACAGTTCCTGCTATTGATTAAGGCACACATGTAGAATCTGTCAGCTGCTCTGCAGGAGGAGAATAGGTAATCTCCTCCCATGCAATTTAAAACTTTCAAAACCCACTGGAGTGTCAGCTATGAGTTGGTTCTGACTCGAAGGTACACAGCAACAATAACTATTGATTGTCATCTATTTGGCTTCAACTCATGGCAACATTAAATTTAAAGTTCATGGTCCTATATGTCATCAATCCTTTGTCTTCATAATTAAAAAATACAGGTGTATATATTCATAAGGGAGCTTTGGTGGCGTAATGACAAGAAGCTCCCCTACAAACCCAAAGGTACTCAGTTCGAGGCCACCAGATGTTCTGAGGTAGAAAGATGGGCAGTCTCTTCCCACGCAATGATTAACTGATTCTGAAAACACACTGGTGGGTCAGCTATGGGTCCATTCCAACTCAATGATACACAAAAGCAATATATGTTATATATATATATATATAAAATGAATGTTCAACAGTTTTCTCACTTTTCTAGAACACATACTTTATGTAGTATGTGGGCTTTGCTTGCTTTACTGTACTCACTTTCATTTCAGGAAGGGCCTTACAAATAAACATTGCTCAAAGCAGTAAAGCATTTACAATTACATTAGCATAGAATTAGGTATTTTTGTAGTCATAATAGAGTAGGAAACAGCATGAAGTGAACAAAGGGCTGCACAGCAGGAAATTTATGCTAGTGAAGAAGCAATTCACACCTGTTAACTACTGTGAATAGAATGAGACACAACACTAAGCTTCCATTTAAATACAATGCTAGACTTTTTTTGGCATCTTACATCTTATTGTAAAAATAATTCACCATGTTAAATGATGCAGACTATGAAGTAATACAAAATAATGACTAAGCAAGAAAAATTCAGGAAGAATAAATGCAAAGACAAAAAATAATATATAAACTATATCATTGTATTAAAAAAGATACTAAAAGCAAAAGAAATAAAAATAATGGCAAATTACTTTAAGAAAAGATGCAGAATTGTACTTTTTTCCCCCTACTCACTACTTATAGGCAGGAAAACACAGGCGAAGATATTTTTTTGCCTTTTTATGTGATTGGGCAATGCAAAACTGTTG
>NW_006399773.1:25041784-25043804 GCF_000299155.1 Elephantulus edwardii
TTTTTTTTTTTTTTGCACAACCTCTTGAGCACATCTAAGGCTGCATTTGCTTGTTTAAGTATATCAACTGGTAGTTCATCAATTCCTAGGGTTATATTTTTTGCCAATTCTGTCAGAGCAACTAGAATTCTTTCCTGTATAACTGCTAGTACTTGATATTTTGGTACTTCTTGAAAAGTTTCAGGGATGTATGCTTTGCCCATACCTTTTTAAACTATGTGCCGGACAGATCACTCAAAAAGCTGTACTTTATGAAGAAGTGATCGCTGCAGAAATCAAGGACTACAGCCTTCAATATGGATTGCTTCTCAACATCAAGAAAACAAAAATCCTCAACACCTGGATGATAGGAAATACCATGAAAAGGCAAGAAAGAATGCAGTCATTAATAATTTCATCTTGCTCAGATCCACACCAAGACATGTTGCATTGAGAAAATCTATAGCCAAGGACCTCTCTAGAGTACTAAACAGCAATGATGTCAGTCTCAATCAGTCTAAAGACTTAAGTGTGCCTGCTCTAACCCCTGCTCTTCTCGGTTACTTTATATGCATCTGAGAGCTTGACAATGACTAGGGATAACAGAAAGAGAATTGATGTCTTTGAGTTGTGATGCTGGAGAAGAGTATTAAACATCAAGGACTGTCAATAGAACAAACAATCTGTCCTGGAGGGTGTTAAACCAAGTCACTCCTTGGAGGCAAGGATTTTGAAATGGAGTTAAACATATTTTGGTTATGCTGTTAGGAGGGACAGTCTTTAAACAATGGCATCATACTTGGAAGGATAGACAAGAGAGGAAGACCCTGGATGAAATAGATTTATGCTGTGCTGTTGCAATGGGGTCAGATGTGTCAGATACTGTGATTTTGGCTTTAGATAAGGCAAAGTTCAGAGTGATTGTTCGTAGGGTCACTATGAGCCACAGTTGACTCAGCATCACATAACAGAAGCATAATGGCCTTAAATATATTAGAGATCATAAAGATGGCACAAGATAGGGATAGGTTCAGATCTGTTGTCTATAGGGTCTCTATAGAGTCATCATTGTCTCAATGGCACCTGACAATAAGCAACAATGAAAGTTTTACAACACTGACCCAGAGGCTTCAGCATGAAGGTCAAAAGACCTATGAGCATGCTTGAGAAATTGGCAATTTTACCTTATTGTAACATTATGTAAAAGAATAAAACTACCCATAGGGTTTTCTATGTTAAAGCACATTGTCAGACCTTTCATGGAGGCACTGTGTTAGTGCAAGGTACTAACACTTCAGTTAGCAGTTATTATTGTTGCTGTTGTTGTGTACCATAGAGTCAAAACCCACTCATAGCTCACCCCTCAGCAAATTTTTAGTTAATCACATGGGAGGAGATTGCCCATCCTTGTCTGCTGGAGGAGCTGATGGCCTCAAACCAGGTGCCTTCAAGATTGCAGCTCAGCTTCTTGCCACTAGGCTACCAGAGCTCCCCAGTTAGCATTATATTACAAAATTTTTCTATCAGCTAGCCCAGTTATATACCTAGGTAATGACTAGTTATGACTTAGCCTTTAAAAGTAAAAACCCTTCAAAACCAAAGAATTATGACTCTATAACTAATTCAACACTTGAAAATGTCCTGGAGTATCATTAGCAAAATAATTTGTCCCCAGAATTCTGATCTACAATATTAACAGCAAATTAAAATTCCATGTAAGTAGACATTTAACTGAACTATGACAGAGGATTGAGCACTGATGGTTTAATGGTAAGAAGGTGCATTGCCAACCCAAATGAATGCAACATTGATTTTCCAGCCACTCTTCCTGAAGAAAGATCGGTAATTTCCTCCCATACAATTCACTATCTCTGAAAATCTGCTGGAAGGTCAGCTACAGATCAGTTCTGGCTTGACAGTACATAACAACAACAATGTGATAAAGGATTATAAATGCATCAATGTTCTTATCAACATTTTTTGTCTCTTATTAATTTTATTGACTTTTTAGCTTGCTCTGAAGTTCCAGAAACATGCACAT
>NW_006399773.1:25044964-25055870 GCF_000299155.1 Elephantulus edwardii
TAAGATGATATATCTTATTGTTGTTTTGATTTGCATCTCTCAGATAGCTAGGGATTTTGACTATTTTTTCATGTGTTTGTTTGCCATCTGAATGTCTTTTTTGGTGAAGTGTCTATTCATAGACTGTGCCCACTTTGTAGCTATTTCTCCTCTTACTTGTTTTCCAATCTGAGGACTATAGTCCCCTGGGCTAAATCCATCCATGTTCCTCTATTGTTCATAGGGTTTTCTAAGGCCTATTATTTCAGAAATGGATGACAAGCCTGCTTCCTAGTCTGTCTTAATCTGGAATCTCTGCTGAAACTTGGCCACTGTGAGTAACCCTGCTGGACTTGAGAATAATATGTCATAGTTTTCAGAGTCACAGCAACCCACAGGTCACATCAGTATGTCAAACAGATGCAAAAGAGCTATATTCATAATGTTGTTAGTACCACTGAGTCAGAACGATTAATAGCTTATCCTTCACCAGTCATTTCAGAGTGAGTAAATTGATTTCTCTCCTGCAAAGCAGTTGGTTCATTTGAACCATGAATCTATGACTTAGCAGCACAATTCCTTACCAATAAGCCACCAGAGCTTACACAATGGGAAACAATATACAAGCAGGCCTGTATATGTGTTAGCTATAAAATAAGTAGCAGCATGCAGAGCACTCAACCAATAAAATAAACTGATAAATAAGTTGTAGTAACCCTAACAGCAAGTCCATGTGAACACCAGACCTGAACTCATTCTATCCTGTTTCATCCTCACAATCTATGAAACATACAAGCCTATTCTTGCAATCGCTGTGTGAATCCACGTAGTTGAGGGTCTTTCTTCTTTCACTGTCCTCCACTTTTCAACCGTAATGTCTGTCTCCTAACACTAGCCTTACCTAACAACAAGTCCAGAGTATGTGAGATGAAGCTTCATCATCTTTACCTCCAAGGAGAACTCTACTTGCACCTTCTCCAAGACATAGCTGTTCTTTTAAAAGTTCATGGGATATGCAGTATTCCTCTCTAACACCACAGTTCAAAGGCATCAATTCTTCTTCTGTCACCCTTATTCATTGTCTAACTCACAGATGCACAGCAAGTGATTGAAAAGACCATCATGACTTGAATCAAACACATCATAGTCTTCAAACTCATATGATTGCTCCTAGATAATTTTGAGAGGTCTCTGACTGCAGACTTTTTCAGTTTAGTACATCTCATGATATTTAGACCTTTGGAACCAAGTGTATTGATTGTGGATCCAAGTAAAATAAAGTCACTGGTAGTTTTACTTTTTTCCATTTATTATGATGTTTCCTATCAATCTCGTCTTGAAAATTGTTGTTTTCTCATGTTACGATACAATCCATATTGAAAGCTGCATTGTGGCATATTCTGCATTTTTTGCTACTTGTTTCATCTTAAGTGGTTTAAATCCTCTTCACTTAAAGCAAGCAAGGTTGTGTCATCACAATAATGAAGGTTTTGATGAGTCTTCCTCCAATCCTGATACCACATCTTCTTCACAGAGGCCAGCTTCTTGAATAATTTTCTCAGCATGCAGATTAAATAGATATGGATAAAGGATACAATTCTGATGTATAACTTTCTCATTTTAAACTTTTGCTCTGTTTGCAAAATAGCCTCTTGGTCTAGGTATGAGTTTCATGTGAATAAAATGAAATGTTCTGGGATTCTCATTCTTAATGTTAGCTAAACTTGTTATGATCCACAGTCAAATGACTTTGTATAGTCAGTAAAACACAAATAGGTATTCTTTTAATATTCTTTGATTTCAGCCAATATCCATCTGACATCAGAAATTATATCCCCTGGTCCAATTTCCTATTCTAAATCCACCTTGAATGTCTGGAAGTTCTTTATATGTACTACTATAGTAATTTTTAACGACCTTCAGGAATATTTTGCTTGCATGTAATATTAATTATATTTTACAATAATTTCCACATTCTGTTGGATAATTGTTTTTTCAGGACTGTTGTTGTTGTTATGTGCTGTCGAGTCACCTGCAACTCATAGTGACCCTATGTACAACAGCCCTAAACCCTGCTCTAATCTGTTCCAATGCCACTGTCTCTGATACACCCATCCTGATTACCCCAGTCACTGAATCAATCCACCTCATAGAGGGTCTTCCTCTCCTGCACTGTCCCTCCACCCTTCCAAGCATGGCATCTTTCTCCAAGGACTAGTTCCTCCTTGCAACATGTCCAAAATATGTCAGACAAAGCTTCAGAATCCTTGCCTCCAAGGAGCAGCCTGGCTTAACCCTCTCTAGGAGAAACCTGTTCATTTTTTTAGCAGTCCATGGTGTAGTCAATACTCTTCTCCAACACCACAGCTCAAAGGCATCAATTCTCCTTCTATCCTACCTAGTTATTGTCCAGCTCTCTGATGCAAAGCTAGTGATTACAAAGACCATGTCCTGGAATAGGTGCATCTTAGTCTCCACAGTGATATCATTGCTCTTCAATACTTTGGAGAGATCCCTAACAGTAGACTTTCTCATTGCAATGTATCTTTTAATTTCCTGGCTGTTTGTGCCAGCAATGTTGACCATGGAGCCAAGCAAACTAAAGCTATTAGCAATCTCAATATCCTCACCATCCATCCTGATGCTGCCAATTGGTCCAGTGGTGAGAATTTTTGTTTTCTTAATATTGAGTCTTAGTCCATATTGAAGGCTGCAGTCTTTGACCTTCTTCAGCAAGTGCTTCAGGTCATCCTCAGGTTCACAAAGCAGGGTTGGTCATCTGCATAACACAGATTATGGATGAATTTTTCTCCAATCCTGATGCCACACTTCTCTTCATACAGCCCAGCCTCCTGGATAATTTGCTCTGAATTTAGATTGAAAAGGTATGGAGATAGGACACAGCCCTGGTGTACATCTTTTCCATTTTTAAACCATGCAGTGTTTCCTTTCTCTGTTCTGGCGACTACCTTCTGGTCAAGTATAGGTTTCACATTAACACGATCAAGTGTTCTGGGATTCCCGTTCTTCTTAGAGTCAGCCACAGTTTGTTTTGATGTACACAGTCAAACACCTTTGCATCATCAATGAAACTCAGATAGACATTCCTCTGGTTCTCCCTGCAAATATATAAATTTTTCCCAATCAATATGCAATATAACTCTCCTCTAATGTTTAAAACCATTTTTGAGATTAAATACAGATGGAATCGACTTAAAGTCATATCTTGGTTCTTGTGGACTTGTTTTCATTTTCTTCAACTTCAATTTGAACTTTGACATGTAGTTGATAATATGTTACAAAGTCAGCACTGACTAGGTTTAAACTACTGATATTTAGATCTTCCAACGAATCTTAACTTTGATGTAGTCAATGTGATACCTGTGCAATCCATTATGTGAAGTTAATATGTATACTGTCTGTGTTTCTTCAGGAATATACATGTGATGAATAAATCGCTGAATGTACAAAATTCAATCATGCAACCTTCAGCCTCATGTCTGTCCAAAATCTATGATTTCCAACTACTATTTCTTCTACTTTGTTTCTAACTTTTGAATTCCAGTATTCTATTATTACTAATGTATCTTGACTACATGTTTGGTCAATTTCAGACTGAAAATGTTGGTAGGATTACTCAATTTTCACATCTTGTCTTTAGCTGTTGAAACATGTATTTGAATAACAATTGTATTAACAGATCTTCCTTGTCTACATATGGATAGTATCCTATTACTCACAGAACTGGACTTTGAGATAGACCTTGCAATGATCTTTTTAACTCTGAATGCAACACCATATCTCTTCAACCTTTTGTTGCATGCTTTGTGGCTCATATGATGGTCTGGTTCAAAGCTGCCAATTCCAATCCATCTGAGATCCTGAATACCTAGACTGTCTATCCTTATGTTTCCATTTCATTGTTTTAGTAATTTCTCATTCTGTTATATTCATACTTCATACATTATATGTTCTAGCTATTAGTGGATATTTGCAGCTATTTCTGTTCAATTTTGGGTGATTTCCTTTCTTGCTTCTCCTTCTAATTATATAGCTACTCCTATTCCTCTGTTGTTCATAGGGTTTTAATGTGACCAATCCTGTTCCCTAGTCTGTCTTAATCTAGGAGTTTTAAGACTTGGCAATCATGGTTGACCCTACAGACCTTTGTAACACTAGTGTTATAGCTTCCAGCATCACAACAACCCACAAGTTACAGCAAAATGACAGAAAAGTGCTGTACTGATAAAAGGAAATGAACAAATTTATAACAAACAGCTAAGTCAGGAAATGTAAAGGGAAGAATGATCTTACTTGTATCAGGCTGAAAGAATTGAAAAATTAAATCAAGCTTTTAATTGCAATACTGAAGGATAAATTTTAATGAGTAAGATCTTGAATGATGCAGAAAGAACCAAAATAATATAGAAAGAATACAAAGAGTCACTGTACAGAACAAAAATTACTAACACAGAAACTTCTTAGGAAGTAGTAAAGATGGAAAATAAAAAAGGATGGCAAAGGAAACACTGATGTCTTTGAGCTATGATATTGGACAAGAGCAGTTAGTCACATTCCATGGATTGTCCAAAGAAGAAACAATTATGGGTTGGGGAATGTGTGACCTGGATACTCTTTGAAACAAGCATGTTGAGAATTCATCATGAGTATGTTGTTAGGAGTAGCTAGTCCTTGGAGGAAAACATCATACTTGGAAATCTGGAGAGTCAATGAAAGAAAGGAAAATCCTCAGAGAGATAGGTTGACACAGTAACTCTAACAATAGGCTCAAGTATATCAGAGATACGGGGAGAGTAAATAGATCAGCTGTTCATAGAGTCCCTATGGGTCATGGTTGACTTGATAACATCAGTCGCAAGAACATTTACCTTCAGTGGTATGCTCAACATTCTTCTTGTTGTTGTTGATTGCCTTTGAGTCAAGAATGACTCTTAGATCCTATGAACAAAAGGCCTGAAGACCCTGTACAACTACCAACATTTATCAAAGTTCATAGAGTTTCTGGAGACATGAGGTTTGAAAATTTGGAACATACCACTGAATGTTGAACATTAATGGTATTTTCAACATTCTTAGTGAATATAAGGTTTTTTACCCTTAAGATTTGGTTATCTGATCAAGGCTAGTAATTTATGGGTTAGAAGTATAGCTCTTTGGGGGCTTTAGTAGCTTAGTGTTAAGGAACTGCACTGTCAACCAAAGGGCATATAATTCAGTCACTCATTGCTTCAGAGAAGAAAAATGAGATATCCCTTGTTGTAAGATTTACTCTTTCTATAGGGTTACCTATAATTTGGTTCTGTCCTGAAGGTACACAATAACCACAACAGTGTGAATATTTTGCAGGAGTTTTGGGGGCTAGAGGGGTGAGGTTCTTGCAGAGTTTCAGTAAAAGTCTGACAAACCAAGTGTAAAAAACAGCAAGTGAAGTAAAAAAACAGTAAGTGAAGTAAATAGTGATATTATTTAGAATAGGGTAGACTACAGAGTGGAAGGAGGAGCGGCATCCACTTCCAAAATGGCTTGCCTCCGGAAACTCTATGTACGAATAGTGCTCAGGCTGTTCGTTCATGGGGTCTTTATGAGTCGCCTACGACTCGAAGGCATTAAACAACAACAACAACAAACTACAGAGAGGAGAAAACACCAATCCCATTTCTCAAGCTTTTTTCTCCTAAGAAGTAAAATCCTTTCGTTTCTGGGATGTTGTCATTATTTTATGCTGTTAAGCTGGTTATGACCCACAGTGACCCTATATACATCAGTTCTGAACCCTGCCCTCTCCTTAGTCAGTCTCACTAATTCTGACACTGACACACCAACCCCCACTGCCTCAGTTACTGCGTCAGTCCATCTCATCCAGGGTCATCATCTCCTGTGCCATACCTCCACCCTTCTGAGCATAATGTCCTTCTCCAAGTTCCAGTCTTTCCTGGCCACATGACCAAAATATGTGAGACAGAGCTTCAAAAAACTAGTCACCAAGGAGAAACTTGGTTTCACCCTCTTGCAGATGGACATACTTGTTTTCTTGGCAGTTTGTTCAAGACTTTTCTCCAGCATCACAATTTGAAAGCATTGATTCTTCTGTTATCCTCAGTCATTGTCCAGCTCTCTGATGCATAACAAGTAAAAACTGGATTAGAAGTAGGACTCCAAAACCATTCTTCCCAGTTCAACTATGAACAACAAAGCAAAACCAGATGGATGTGAATTTATTAATGCCAGTTCACGGACGGATACGTGGAGTGAGAAAACTATAAATTGATGCCAACTGAAAACTTTATCACCTTCTAAGAAAAAAAGACCCCACTGCACAGACCATAGCAATAAAATTCCCTAATTGGAAGAGCTGTGAAAAGTGGTGCTCAGCATAAAAATTCTGCTTGACTGCACTTCTTGGCTGTGTGTTGCTCTCTATAATCCTAGCAATAACCCAATCTTTTTTATCAGGATGCTGAAAGGGCTTGCTACTCTTCACCTGAGCCTCCTATTGCAAGGCTTAGGTTTAATTTGTCCTATTCTAGTTATTGTTCTGGTACCTGACACTTTACAAATTCATGTATGTTGTATTTTCTCTGCATCAATCAGGACTGAATTGACTTGACTGACTAATGTGGTTAACTTATAAAAAGGGCTTTTTAATTAGTATAGACTAGAAATTATAATTGCACAATTCAGGTGGAATGTTTCATTGCCATTGTCCATTAGAAACAGAAATGATAGGAGTGGTTAAGTATCAATCTGGGGGTTATTAGGTGATAAATATGATTCAAAATGAAAAGTAATTTAATCACACCACGAAGACTCTCTGCTATCGCTAAATAGAGATTGATGACTAACTATAAATATCTAGAGTGGTGGGCAATTAAGATGAATGGTAAATTCTTTTTTTCCTCAGACAGAAGAAATTAAATTTTATTCTGTCTACACTAACTATGTTAAGATAGGATATTTTTTTTCTTTTCTCTCATTTTGCCATTCTCTTGGTTTCATGACTTAATTTTTATTACTGACAGAGGTCGCTTTGTCTTCTAAAACAAGATTGATTTTCTTTTGGATATAATTCCTTTAGAGTAATGAAGTACATTTTATAATAGCAGATGGTTTTCTAGTCATCTATGCCCAAATGTACTGTTTATGTTTCTCCTGGTAGAGAATTGGAGATCTTTTCATGCACTATCCTTGTTAACTTTACATATTTAACAATCTTATTGCATATTATCACCCCAGAACAAACTCTTAACAACTTTACAATTAACCTTGACAGATGTTTCCATTATTTGAAAAATTATATAGTATACTACTGTAGAGAAAAGTTTTATTTGGCTTCAATTGTTAATTGTACATCTATATATTATTTATATTGCACATTAGCAAAATTCTGCTGAAGATCATCCAGAAAAGACTTGAAAACTACATTGACAGAGAACTACCAGAAATACAAGCTGGGTTTAGAAGAGGTCGTGACACTAGGGACATTATTGCCAATGTAAAATGGATCTTGGCAGAAAGAAGAGAGTACCAGAAGAATGTCTATCTGTGTTTCATTGATTAAACAAAATAAATTGTGGCTAAACTTGGGGAAAATGGGAATCTCAGAACACTTGATAGTGCTTATGCCAAACCCATGCTTGGACCAAGAAGCAGTCCTCATAACAAAGCAAGGAGACACTGCATGATTCAAAATCAGGAAAGGATTGTGTCAGGAATGCATCCTATTACCATACCTTTTCAATCTATACTCAGAACAGATTGATCATTTGGGAAGCAGGGCTTTATGAGGAGGAGTATGGTATCAAGATTGGAGGAAGATACATTAACAAACTATGATATGCAGATGACACAACCTTGTTTGCTGAAACTGAAGAAGACCTGAAGCACTTCCTGCAAAAAGGTCAAGGATTATAGTCTTTAATATGGATTGAATCTCAACATCAAGAAGACAAAGATTCTCACCACTGGGCCAACTGGCAGCACCATAATAGCTGGAGAAGAGGTTGGGGTTATTAGCTATTATAGCTTATTCTGATCCACAATCAACACCCTTAACACCAGCAGTCAGGAAATCAAAAGATAAATTGCACTGGGAAAATCTATTGTCATGGACTTCTCCAGAGTGCTGAAGAACAAAGATGTCAGTATAGAGACAAAGGTACGCCTAATCCAGGCCTTGGTCTTCTCAATTACTTGTTATGCTTCAGAGAGCTGGATAATGACTAGGGATGACAGAAGAATAGATGTCTTCGAGTTGTGGTGCTGGAGAAACATAATGTGTCTGTATGTATATATTATGTATACACACAAATACACACATATACATGTTTTGTTATTGTGTACCATTGAGTAAGAACTGACCCATGGCTAGCGCTCCAGTGGGTTTTCAGAGACAGTTAATCACAAGGGAGGAGATTGCCCATCCCTCTCCCATGGAGCATCTGGTGGATTTGAACCACATGCCTTCAGGATTACAGCACAGTTTCTTGCCACCCAACCACCAGAGGTGCCTATATACATGGTAGTTTTTTGTTGGTGATTGCCTTCAAGTTGAGCATGACTCATAGTGACCCTTGAACAAATGGCATGAAGCCTTTCTATAACTATATTTATCAAAGTTCCTAGAGTTTCCAGAGGCATGTTAGGAAATGGATGCCACTTAGTGTTAAGAAATTGTACCATCAATGCAAAGGTATGTGGCTCAAATCCACCTTATGCTCCACATGACAAGATAAGCCCTCTTCTCCAGAGTAATTTTCTAACTCTGAAAATCTCTTGGACTGTCGGCCACGGTTCAGCTTCAACCCAACAGTACACACACTGTTCTACTTTGAGTTCATAATAAGATATTTGAAAGATGCCTGGATTTCAGAGCATCAAATTGTCAAAACTTGCTAGTTGATGTCAATAAAATAGAAATAGAGTCCAATATGGGCATTTTAAAAACTTTGTATAACAGTTTTAAATATACTAAGTAATTTTTGTGTTTATCTACTTAAATTTAGTTATGTTAAAACTGTCACTGCACATTGAGCTAATTCTGATCCATAATAACCTTTCATTGTCTTCCAACGCTGTAAACTGTTAGAGGAGGTGACTGCATAATTCTCCCACCTACTGCATGGTTTGCAACTTGACACGTTATTTATTATGTTAAAGGGGTCTTACAAACATCTCATTAAGAAAAATCTTTCTTAACCAGAATGCTGGTCACATAAACAAACCTATGTGCCAGTCCATCTTTGCTGTTGTTATGTGCCATCAAGTTGCTTGCTGATGTACAATAGCTCTGAACTCTGCTTTATCCTGAGCCGATATCATTGTCTCTGACACACCTTACCCCCATTACCCAAGTTACTGTATTAATCAGTCTTATTTGTGGTCTTCCTTTCCTGTGCTGTCCCTCCACTTTTACAAGCATGATGTCTTTTTTCCAAGGTCTGGTCCCCCCGGCTACATACCCAAAATATGTGAAACAGCTTCAAATTCCTTGCCTCCAAGGAGCATCATGGTTTCACTCTTTCCAGGACAGTTCTATTTGTTCTCTTGGAAGTCCATGGTATGTTCAATACTTTTCTCAAGCACCACAACTCAAAGGCATCAGTTCTTTTTCTATCATCCTTATTCATTGTCCAGCTCTCTGATGCATAACAAGTAATCACAAAGACTATGACTAGACCAGGTGCACCTAAGCCTCTAGACTGACATTGTTGCTCCTCAGTACTCCAGAAATGTCCCTGATAGATTTTCCAAAGGCAATTCCTCTTTTGACATCTTGGCTACTAAGGCAAAGAGTGTTTATTGTGGAGTCAAACAAGTTTAAACTGTTAACAATATCAATCTCTTCTTCTTCTATCATGATGCTGCCAATTGGCCCAGCAGTGAGAATCTTCATTTTCTTGATATTGAGCTTCAATCCATATTGCAAACTATAACCCTTTACCTTCTCCAGCAAGAGCTTAAGGTCTCCCTCAGTTTCAGCAACAGGATTGTGTCATCTGCATAGGTCATGTTGTTGAAGAGTCTTCCTCCAATTCTGATGCCATGTTCCACCTCATAAAGTGTGACCTCCTGAATAATTTATTCCACACATATATTGAAATGATATGGCAATAGGATGCATCTCTGATGTCCACCTTTTCTGATTTTGAACCGTACAGTGTTTCCTTGCTCTGTTCTGAAGACTGCTTTCTGGTTGAAGTATAGGTTTCAAATAAGCACAATTAAGTGTTCTGAGATTTCCATTCTTCTCAGGTTAACCACAATTTGTCATTGTCATCACAATCAAAAGCTTTTGCATAGTCAATGAAACACAGATAGACATTCCTCTAGTGTACTCTGCTTTCACCTAAGATTCATCTGGCATTGGCAATGATGTCTCTAGTGCTCTGGCCTCTTCTAAATCCTGCTTGAACATCTGGCAGTTCTTTGTTTGTGTACTGTTCCAATTGTTTTAAATAACCTTCAATAGGATCTTGCTGGCCTGTGATATTGTTTGATAATTTCCAGTCTGTTGGATCACCCATTTTTGGAAGGGAATAAACATTATTCTCATCCAGTCAGTTGGCCAAGTAGTTATCTGCCAGATTCCTTGGTCCCACGTAATGAGCATGTCCAGGGCTACATCTGTTTATTGAAATATATCATTTGGTTTTCTCTCAATTCCTGGGGCCTTATTTTTTCCTATTTCCTTCAGAGCAGCTTGAATCTCCTCTATCATTGGTATTGCCTCTTGATTATATGCTGTTTCATGAAACTTTTTTTTGTACTCCTGTGTATTCCTTCCATCTTCTGTTGATGCTTCCTGGATCATTTAACATTCTGCCCATAGTATCCTTAAACATTGCAATTTGAGGCTTGAGTTTTTTTCTTTGCTTCTTTCAGCTTAAGAAACACAGAGTGAGTTCAT
>NW_006399773.1:25056455-25082836 GCF_000299155.1 Elephantulus edwardii
TAAAATGTATTTTCAATATACACATCACTGATTGTACAGAATTCTATCATTCTATCTCTAGACTCATTTCTGTCACTACTTATCCTTTTCCCCTGTTTCCAACTTTTGCAATCCAGTCATCCATTATTATTAATGTATCTTCGTTGCATGTTCAATCAATTTCTGACTGCAAAAGTTGGTAGAAGTCTTTTAATTTCTCCACTTTGGATCTAGTTGTTGGTGTATATATTTGAGTGATGCTGGTATTCACAAGTCTTCCTTGTATGTGTATATTATTTTGTTGGTCACAATATTGTATTTCAAGATAGATCTAGGTATGGTCACTTTAATTATGAATGTGTGCCCTCCCACCCTTTTTAATTTCCATCATAGTAGATGTCCCATTCCAATCAATTTACTTTTGCCGGTTCCTAGTATATCAGTCTTTATGCATTCCATTTCTTCCTTAACAATCTCTAATTTTCCTGTATTCATACTTCTTACATTCCACATTCCAATGACTAGCCTATTTTTCCAACTATTCCTCCTCCTAGGCGATTTCCAATATGAATGTTCAACTTCTGGTGTCATATCAGCTACTCTAATCTAAATGGGCTCTATTGTACATGAAGTTTTCAGAGACCTGTCATTTTGGAAGTGGATGGCCAATTCTTCTCCCTAGTCTGTCTTAATTTGGATACTTAGCTTTAGAGCAACATTTGACAGACAAGCATTTTACCCAAAAGACCTGAGGAGAGAACTTTCTTGATTACACAGTTATCATAGCAGATATTGGTCCCATTCCGCCCTCCTCACTTTGGCAAATGCATTCCCACCTCCCACCCTACCCTGCAGTATCCAGCTCAGTTCCTTCTCCTAGCCCATCCAGTACCTCCCACTCTCTCTACCCCCAGTCACTCTACAGTCTCAGGCCTATATCCTCTGTCCAACCATTGTCTCTTCATTCCACCATGATGCTAGTGATCCTGGTGTGCAAACTCTGCAGTGTTCAGTGTAGGAGACCTTCCAATTATCTGCCTGTCTCCCTCTCTCTCTCTCTCCTATCTATATTTCTTCTTCTTCTTCTTCTCTTTTTTCATCATCATCATCATCATCTACCTACCTACTGGTGACCTAGTTATAAAAAGTTGAACTACCAAGGCAAAGGCATGTATTTTGAATCTATTAACTGTTTCACAGGAGAAATATAGGTAATCTCCTCTCATGCAATTTACAGCCTCTGAAAACCTGCTAGAGGGACAACTATGCATCGTCACTATTCAGTGATGTGTAACAACAACAGAGAGAAAGAGAGAGAGAGAGATGGACAGATATATAGAAATAGATCTATATGCATGCAGATGCAGATGCACATATAAATAATTACATACATACTAGGTACTGCTAACTAAGCAATCCTGACTCACAATAACTCTATGTGGGTTCTCAGGGTAAGAATTTTACAGAAGACTAGAAACCTTCTCAGAAGGAGAATGCTTGTCTTTCTCTGGTGGAAGAGCTGAAAAGATTCAGCCTTTTGGTTAACAGGGCAATTCACTACAGACTACACCAACACAGTTTTCACTCTTGTTCTCTCTCTCCCTTCAATAAGATCAATACATTTTATGGGACTAATGTAATTTGTACTATTTAAAATATCTCCTCTTCTGCCAAGACTAGTTTTAGGTTCAATAAATTGATACAGAAGCAAGACTTCTCTATCAGTCAAGCATAGCAATATTTCTTTTACTTGAATTACATATAATAGTTTTAATTTTCTCTGCAAAGGTACAACAACATTGTCATTTTAGTAGAACTTTTACATGATTCTTTGTTCCGTTTAAAGTCTTTCTCTCAAGTCTTGCATATCGGTCATTTTTCTTTTATAAATGAATTTAAAAAATGAATTATTCATAGAATAATTATTTGTATTTGATTACTTTTAGTATAAAAAATGTGTTATTAGTATAGTTATATTTTCCCAATGTAATTACTAAGTATAATGACAATATAAATTTCTGTATGAGACTATATGAAGAATATTGTGTTTCATGCATAATGCTACAATAGCTAAACTTTGTTATTTTAAGGAATTAATGTGTTTGGAAAAAATTAAACCATTTGATCATTTCACAGATAAAAAAATTTCTGCTTTAAGTGAATTAGATAGTACTTCAAAAGTGAAAAATTTTGAAATGTCAATATCATAATGTACCTTTAAACCTTGTAAATTTTTGATATGATAATTAAATTCACAAATAAGCAAGATTTAGTGTGCAATGAAAGACATCTTACATAGTCATTTTGCTAAATAAAACAGTGCAATACCAATTAGCTACACTATGAAAAACTAAAATTAAATAAACATATTTAAATACGTTATCTCAGGACTAAAATGCACGTTAGTATTTGGTAAGGTCTCTAAAGAAATTTTATTTTCTATTTTGAGCCATTTAATCTCTTGCATTAAGTGCTTGATTTAGTGAATTAAACTCAACAAAATTACCCTTAGCTCCTATTGTGTGAATAGTTAAAAAACTATGATATCTGAGTCATGCTATTACTGTTGATATTTATAATTAAAAAATAACTTATCTTCTAAAAATTCATTCCAAAGAAGCACTGTGTAAGTGGCAATGATAACTGCACATTTTATATAGAACACAATTTTAAAGTAAAAGGAAGATAAGATGAATCTTCCTTAATCCTGATGCCACATTCCTCCTCATAAAGCCCAGCCTCCTGAATGATCTGTTCTGCTTACAGATTGAAAAAGTATGGAGACAGAATGTGTCCCTGAAGCACTGTTTTCTTGATTTTAAACCATGGAGTTTTCTTGCTCTGTTCTGAACCAGAACCACGCTACCTGGTTCAAGGATAATTTCATATGAACACAATCAAGTGTTTGGGGATTCCCATTCTCCTCAAGGTTAGCCATATTTTTACCTGTATTTTTTAACAATATAATTTCAAATAAGAACCAACATAATAAAAAAAATTAATGGGCATTTAAATAATTTTTTTCACACGTGGGTATCAGAGAATAACTATTTCCCCCCATTACCGTCATGCATAATACTATTAAAGAAGTAGTTTTTATCAGGAAGAAGGAGGGAAAAGAAAGCACTTCATTTCTGAGACATTAAAAATACACAGAGCAAGGTACATTTAAAAGGCTTGGAAGAAATTTCCATTACATCACTCATGAAAAGATCATAACATAGAAATAATGCTAGAACATCAGTTTTCTCTTTTCTTCAGGCAACTCAATCTCCAGACTTACCTGCATGTCAAATTTGAACTTGGAGGGTGATTGGACATAGATTTATATGGCTCTTTACATTCTGAGTTCAGTGATTTTCCAGAATGCCAAACAAAATATCTCACATGGACAAATACCAGTTGGTAAAAAAAAACCCAAAAAACCAAACAACAACAACAACAAAAAAACACCACCAAAACAAAACAAAAAACAAACTTTGTAATAGAATTACTAAAATTTCTTTTCAGTCTAAGTCTTCTATTTATGAATTTTATTATTTGATGTACTATAGAGACCTTGTTCAAAAGTGAATAAGGAAATCCATCAAGTTTTAGAGTTGATTCACTATAAGAAAATTTCACATGAAATTTGGTGAACTTTCTATTTTGGGAGACAGTTTTTAATGAAAATATTTTCTTTGAATATTTCAGTAATAGTGAGAGGTGAAAGGAGGCTGATGTAGAAAATTTAAGCGATTCAAGATTAATAGTAGAATGTGTAAAATAGAACTAATTTTATATTAATAAAATCAGCATCTGCACTTTCTTTGCATGTCCTGAATGGACACATATAACAATATACATAACTAAGATATTAATAAAGCACAAATAAAATATCTAATTTTTTTCTTATCAGAAACATTTCATTTCTCTCCCACTTTAAATGTTTATTAAGTTATTAAATGTAACTTTACTTTGGGACCTCAAACCAAGAAATTAACCATATTGCTATTTTTTAAATAAAAACTCTAGAAATAGAAATTTAATGTTTTCAAACTTAAAGAAAAATTATAGTCTTTTATTCCATTGAGAATACATACATATTTTGAATTATAATTAAAGTTTAAAGTACAGCTATACTATAGCAGTTAAATCTGACGCATAGCTACTCTCCATTACATTTTCACAGCTGTAAATATAGGAGGACACTGTCTATCTTTTTTTCCATAGAACATTAAGTGGATTTGAACTGCTGTACTTTCCCTTACCAGCCTGTCAGAACCCCGTAACACTCTTTCTTTCTCTATGTGTGTCTGTGTAGATATCTTGCTGTGTGCCTTTGAGTTGGAATTGTCCCATAGTGGACCCCCTTCCAGAGGTAGTTAATCACAGGGCAGGAGACTGCCAATCATTATCCTGGGAGCAACTGGTGGCTTCGGACTGTGTGCCTTTAGGATTGCAGCACAGCTTCTTACCACTAGAGCACCAGTGATCCCTGTGTGTGTGTGAACTTGAAAGTGGTTAAATGCTTACATAAAAGCCCAAAGTTGCTGTTAGAACAAACATATCCTTATAAATAAAACAATAAAATATTTCTAAATTTACTGTAATATTAGCTGTGAATTTTAAGAAATACTATCAATAGATCCATTAGCACTGAGCAACATAAGCAACAAAAATAAACAAATCAACTTTACCAAAAAACATTATTTAATGGAATAAAAGACATTTTAACAAAGAATAAATCATGCTAATTAGGCTCATATTTCAGAATTTTTTATATTTATTTTTTTCTCAATATGGTAACTATAAAACTATTCCCTAATTAGAATCAGGGTATTCAGTTGGTTCATTTTGGTTCAACCTCTTGCTAAGAATTTGCGTTTCCACCCTTTCATTCATACATTTGCTAAGAATCGTCTAAGGCTTAAAAGGACCTACCAACAATAACAACAACAACAACGAGAGAACTCTGTTGGCCTAGTGGACAGAAAGTGATGCTACCAAGCCAAAGGTGGGTGATTTTAATCAGCATCCCTCAGGCCTGGTTTTAATTGGTTTTGGTCATTCTTCTAAGTGGTATAGCACTGATCTATTTACTGTACAGAGGTAACTCGTGTTTGCTGTGATGCTAAACACTGTGACCCTGATGTGTCAAATGTGATGATGGTTACCCATGGTGGACAGTGTTTGGTGGAGCTACCCGATTAAAACAAGCTTGGAAGCAGGAGCGGCATCCACTTCCAAAATAGCTTGCCTCTGGAAACTCTATGGATGTGGAGAAATGATGAAAATTATACAAGTGTTCGATTCTTTTGTACATAGGGTCACTTTGAGTCATCTACAGCTCGATGGTACTGAACAACAACAAACCCCACATATATTGAATCAGAATCTGAATTTTTTAAAAAGTGCAAATAATTCTTACAGATGCCCAGATTATTCTTAAGTATCCATAAAGCAGATTGCCAGCAGGGGTTCTAATCAGAATGAATTCCTGAACAGAACATACTCATTTAGTAAAGCTTTAGTTTTTAAGAGGTCTGGTGGCATGGTTGGTAGGAAATTGCTCTGTTAACCAAAAAAGTCAGTCTTCCTGGCAGTTCCAATCCACCAGTGACTTAACAGGAGAACTATAATGTCTTCAAGTTTGATTGGAAGCCCAATGAGTATCATCTGTGAGTCAATTTGGACTTGACAACAATTAGTTTTTAGGTTGGTTTTGTTTTTTTAGTTATTTCATAAAGAGCTCTGTGGCACTGCTACTAATTTGACTGCTAGCAAAAATGTCAACCTTTCAAATACACCAGCACTTTTGAGGGAGAAAGAGAGAGTAGTGTGCATCTATAAAGATTTTCAAGATTGGAGACTCCGTAGGGCAATTCTACTCTGTCCTACTATGATTTAAAGTTCACGGCAATGCATTTAAGCTTCTACCTAACCATTGCGCATAGATTGTAAGAAAAACTCCACAATTAACCTGTACTTAAAATGCAAATTATAGATTTGAATTTTCTAGTTTCCTTAGTTCTCTGAGAAATTGAGTAAATACGAAGTTGAGATTTTCTTACCACTGAAAGAGCTGATTAAGTGTCACGTTATGCATTTAAGAAGTGTGTAGCTGAAAGAACTCCCTGGAAGAATGCCTGGTGACAGATTAGAAGGGATCAAGGTTAATGGAGTAGTTGGAAATGATACACACAATGCAGGTTGAAAATGAAAGACATTACATAGAGAGATTATGTGGTAAAAGTAGATAGAAGAAATAATAGATTTCAAATAGTTATTGAAGTCTGAATCTTACATAGATTATATGAAGCAGTAAAGAGTATTTTATAAAAGATTTACAGAATTAAAAAGAGATTCTTTTCTGGGTACATTTAAATGTTATTAGTGCTTTCCAAACTAGAAATGTCATATTAATTATTTGAAATTAACATAATTTTTTTAAAAAGTTTCCAAATAAGACACAGTTTAAAAGCTCTACTTGCTTTGTTGTAATAGTGCTGCTGTACCATCGAGTAGACACAGAGCTGACCTTCTGGCAGATTTTCAGAGGCTGTTAATTGCACAGGTGGAGACTGCTCATCCTTCTCCTGGAGGCCCTGGTGGGTTCAAACCATATGCCTTTAGGAATGCAGTGCAGCTTTTTTACCACTAGGCCACCAGAGTGCCCTAATATAATTTCTGGTGCCTTAACACTTGATTGTGCTTTTGTGAAACCTATACTTGAGCCAGGAGACAGTCATCAGAACAAAGGAAACACTTCATGGTTCAAAATCTGTAAGGATGTATGCCAGGGATGTGTCATTTCTCCATAACTTTTCAATCTATATGCAGAACAGATCATCTGGGAGTCTGGGCTTTATGAGGAAGAATGTGGAATCAGTATTGGAGGTAAAGTCATCAACAATCTGTGTTATGCAGATAATGCAACCTTGCTTGCTGAAACTGAGGAGGACTTGAAGTGCTTGCTGTAGAAGGTCAGAAAAGGGGGAAAAAAGCCTTAAATATGGATTGAGGCTCAACATCAAGGAAACAAAGATTCTCACCACCGGGCTAATTGGCAGCATCATGATAAATGGTGAAGAGATTGAGATTGTCAACAGCTTTAGTATGCTTAGCTCTACAATCAACACACTTGGTACCAGCAGCCAGGAAATCAAAAGACAAATTGCATTGAGTAAAGTCTAGAGTCAGGGATATCTCTAGAGTAATAAAGTGCACCACAGTCTTTGCAATTACTTGCTATGCATCAGAGACCTGGACAGTGCCTAAGAATTATAGAGAATTGATGCTTTTAAGCTGTGGTGCTGGAGAAGAGTATTGAATATACCATAGACTGCTAAGAGAAACAGGTTCATCCTAGAGAAGATGAAACCAGAATGTTCCTTGAAGACAAGGATTCCAAAGCTTTGTCTGACATACTTTGGGCATGTTGCAAGGAGTTACCAGTCCTTGGAGAGAGACATCATTCTTTGGAGGGTAGAAGGACAGTGCAAGAGAGGAAGACCCTCAGGGAGATGGATTGTTGTAGTGACTGGGGTAATGGGGATAGGTGTGCCAGAGTCAATAAGATTGGCACAGGATAGAGCAGGGTTCAGAGTTGTTCACTGGGTCACTGCGAGTCACAAGCTACTCAACAGCGCATAAAAATAATGGTAAGCAGTTGTGCTGTCAATGCAAAGGAACGTGGTTGAAATCTACTGGATGCTGGACACTCTCCTTCTGTGCAATTTACTTCCTCTGACAACCTACTGGAGGGTCAGTTACGAGTGAGTTCTCATTTGACAAAACTCAACAACATGATATCTATTTCAGTTTAATAGCTTCTCTTTAAACAAATGAAAGGTATAAAGAAAGGAGGCTCTTTACAGAATTTTCATTCAAATAATATATTGGTGAGCCTTGAAAAACATATATTGTCTTATAATTAAAGATTAGTAAGAGTGAAAAAACGTGACAAATGAAAATGGCATCTATGTGTTTCAGCATGTTCAGAATAAATTTGTGACTTTAAGATATTTTCTTTGACAAGTTTTTATTCATTATGATTTGCAGTGGTAATTTATATTAGAAAATATAGGATGAGATGTGCATGATTAATGCAATTGTAGCTGATTGAATCTATCCACTTCATTAGTTCTATAATTCAGTTGCATTTACTTTTCTCTTTCCTTACTATCAAGTTGGAACCTACTTATAGTCGACCCTCCAGTGGATTTTCAGAAGTTGTAAATTGAACGGAAGGAAATTGTCCCTCTTTCTTCAGTGGTGCAGCTGGTGGATATACCCTGTCTGTCTTTGTATTGTGCAAAAGCCTATCCATGAGGCCATCAGATAACGTAGATAATTTTCGGTTAATTGAGACAATCTGCTGTCAAGAACCTCTTCAAAATTCTAAAAACCAATGATGTTAGTTTAAAGACTAAAGTGCATCTAATTCAAGCCATAGTCTTTTCAATCACTTGTTATGCATCTGAAAGTTGGACAATAAATAAGGATGATAAAAAAAAGAATCAATTCCTTTGAGATGGAGTGTTAGAGAAGAGTACTGAATATGCCACAAACTGCTAGAAGAACAAACAAGTACTTCTTGGAGAAAGTGTGACGAGTGTGCTTCTTGGAACCAGGGTGATGATGGTTTGTCTCACATACTTTGGACATGAGGCTAGGAAGGCTGGTCCAATGTGAAGTACATGCTTGGAAAGTTAGAGTGTCAACAAAAAAGGGGGAAGACAAAGAACAAAACAGACTGACACAGTGACTGTAACCATGGGTTCAAGTCTATCAGAGTACATGAAACTGGATAATTAATAAAAAGTAAAAGAATATTAAGAAGAGATGCATTTTAAATTTTTATTATATTTTTTATCATTCAAAAAATGCCTTGCTTTTATAATATTTTTAACTAGTTAATCAGAAAAGAAAATTAATTTTTAAGAAATTATATATGAGAACTTTAATGGACAGACTAAAATCAAATCACCCTGATAACTACCTGAGTATTTCTTTACTATTGGATGGATTTTGACCCATTGTGTTTCCGTGTAGGTCAGAATAAATCTATGCTAAATAAGATTGATTTTTCATAGTAAGTCAATAGTCATGTCTTTATTTTTAGGTACCTGTGGATACACTAGAAGCCTCAACCTTCTGGATAGTAACCAAGCATGTGCACCACTCAAGGGCCTTAACAAGATTATGTCTAGTCATTGAGGTTATTTTAAAAAAATGCCTTGTAAAAGAAATGTACCCTGTTTCTAATTATGGACTGTAAAGTTGAAAAATTATTTCTAACTTTAAATATAGAAATTAATGTTTTGGTAAGAAAAAACAAAATTTTTAAAAGAGGTGTAAGCTTTGAAAAATAATCCAGTCTGAGCGTATGTGTTTGCAGGCACCCACTCTCCCAGGTTTATGTTTAGGTAAAATCTATGTGCTTCAGAAAATGGAAACAGCCAAAATAGCCATCAAAAACACGAATGTTTTTTGTGGTAAATCCACACAATGGGATACTATGCATCACTAAGGAATAATGATTTTGTAAAATACTGTATAACATGAGAGAGTCTAGAGAACATTATATTAAGTAACTCCACCACTTAGGGACAAATACTGCAGAAGACCCGTAGTGTGAAAATAGAAGGAGGATAGCTGAACAAGATACGTATACATTTTTAAAAGGAGAAAGAGATACAGAAAGGGAGAGTAAAAAAACAGGGGAAGAGAGGAATCACTAGAATAGCAGAATTTGGAGGCCAGTGGAAGGAAAGGAATAGGAAAGATTCATGTAGACTTAAAAAGACAGAGTGATAGTAGGCATAGATCAATATTCATTTATAATATAAAATACAATCAATATTTATGGATGATTGCATAATAATTAATGATATAAAATACAGTCAATATTTATGGATGATTGCATAAAACACAATTTATGAAGCACAATATATATAAATGATTGTATGCAAACCAACAAAAAGGAAAAAATATTAACAGTTAATTTGTTAAATACAGCATACATTGAATGATTCTTACTTCTTTGTATTTTACTTTGTTTCTTGGAAGACCATTTCATGCATTGCAATATAACTTGTAAAGCAAAGCTAGTTATTCGCACTCAGATCTTCACAGAGCACTGTCTCTGAAGCACAAGAACAATGCAAATGTGTTACCTATACTCTTTCTGCTCTTTTTTTCTGAGAAAACCACTGCCATTGAACCTATTCCCACTCATATTGACTCTACAGCATCCAGAACAGAATTATTAATTTAATTTCCCAGGCTGTAAATCTTTACTGAACCAGGCTGTCTCATTTTTCTGCCACCGAGCAGTTGATAAATTTGAACCCCTGACCTTTTGAGAAGTAGCCAAATTCCTTATCCAACAGTGCTCCTCTTTTCCTACTAAAGAGACTTAAATGATGATAATAGAAATTTTCATTAAATTTGTGGTTTTCATAATGACATGATTCAATTTATCTGAAATCCAGAGAAACATAATTTTCTGGGAAGACAAAGGTATTAAAGCCATCCATAGTTTGTCAGAGTCTCATTTCATAAAGACCAGCTATAACAAAAAGAAAAGTGTATTTTCATATTGTATAACTAGAGTCCTGATGCAACAGAAACCTTTGTGAACTAGGAGCATGACGGAAGAAAATAATCCATTTATTCCACTGTATTTTTAGAGAGAATAAAAGAGGTCCCTTGATTATTCACATCCGTTTTGCCTCCTTAATACTTTTAAGAGTCGGTAATTAAACACCATTTTTGTGCACAAAGAAGTCAGAGGGTTGTTGGGGTTTTTTTTCCCCTGTTGTTAGTTTCAAATAAGTTTAAATTAAAATATTTTAAGCATTTCATTGAGTTAAAAAAAAAGGATAGAAAATAAACATGAACTATAAAACAGACATCCATGCTTTTACATCTTTGACTTCCTAATTTTCTGCTTACTAATGCTTCTTGCTTTTCCTTCTCTTATGCTTATCCTGCCTTGCCCTCAGAAGAACATAATACCATTAAACATAAGAGGTTCTAGATTAATTCTATGTGGTAGAAATTGGCAAATAAAGAAAGGAAAGTCTAATAAAGACAGAGAGGAAATAAAAAAAAAATTATGAGAAACAATGGGCCAGAGCTCTCAGGGATGTCTCCAAAATACATGAGAGCAATGGTGTCTTTTTGAAGACTAAGTTGTGCCTGACAAAGGTCTTTTCAATAACTTGCTATGTGTGTGAGAGATGGACAATGAATAAGGATAACAGAAGGGGAATGTATACCTTGAGTTGCACTGTTGGGGAAGAGTACTAAACAGATATGTCTGGGGAAAAAATGTACTGGAGTGCTACTTGGAGGAAAAAATGGTAGAGCTTCATCTCTCTTTTCACATGTTGTAAGGAGAAGCTATTCTTGAAAAGTGGCATCATACTTAGAAAGATGGAGAGTCTTAAAGAGAGGAAGTTCTCAATGTCATGGATAGACAGTGACTGCAGCAACGAGTTAAATTATGGCAGAGATGTTGAGAATGGCATAGGATTGGGCTAGGTTCAGATCTATTCATAAGGTCATAAGAGTCGTACTCGACTTCAAGCTACTTAACAACAACAATAACAACACTGCAAGCCAGTTAATATTAAGAAAACTTGCTTATAACTAGAAGAAACAGAAATATGTTAATTTAACATAATCAATAAAATGTGTAATATGTTAATCTAGGTTACTGGGGACCTCTCAGCTTCATAGGACAACATTCAACTAGGAAAAGAAAAACAGAAAAGACATACTTCAACACCCTAAAAGTTGGGGAGACTATGAAAGAAAGGATGACTCCCATGAGATGAATTAACACAGGGACTGCAGCAATGCATCCAAGTGTGCAAGACGGCACAGCGTAGAATGTGTTTAAGTGTGTTCATCATAGGGTCATTATGAGTTGCCATCTCCTCCAACATTGCATTCTGTATGTGGAACAAATAATTTGAGAAGCTGGACTTTATAAAGAAGTATGTGGCATCAGGATCAGAGGAAAGCTCATAAAAAACCTGCATTATGCAGATAACACAAACTTACTTATTGAAAGTGAGAAGAACTTACAACACTTGCTGTTGAAGATCAAAGACTACGGCCTTCAAAATCTTAATATCAGTAAAGCAAAATAGCCTCATCATTGGGCCAATATGCAATATGATGATAAATTGACAAGAGATAAGAATTGTCAATTACTTCATCTTTCCTGGATCCACAATGAATACCCTTGGCACCAGCAGCCAGGAAATCAAAAGACACACTGTACTGGGAAACTCTGTTGTCAGGAACCTAACAAAGTGCTTAAGAGCAAAGATGTCAGTTTGAAGACTAAGGTGCTCCTGATCCAAAACATGGTCTATTCAGTTATTTGCATTATACCTGAAAGTTGGACAATGAATAGGATGACAGAAAAACAGTTTATGCCTTCAAGTTATGCTGTTGGAGAGGAGTACTGAATATCCTACAAATAACAAACAATTATATATGCTTAGACAAGGTGCAGACCTGCTCCTTGGAGGCAAGAATAGTGAAACTTAGTCTGACATGCTTTGGGCTTTTTGGGAGGAACCAGTTCTTGAAAAGCATATCAGGCTCAGAAAAGTTAAGGGTCAGTGAAGAAGGGGAAGTTCATCAATGAGATAGATTGGCACAGTGACTATAAGGGTGGGCTCATGTGTGTTCGAGACTATCAGAATGATACAGGGTAGGGGAGGGTTCAGATCCATTTTTCATTATATCACTATAATTCAGTCAATTTTATGGCACTTAATAAAAACAACAAAAATGCAAACTACTCGCTCACTCTCTGTTCTTCCTTATGTGGAATGACACACTTCCTTTTCTGTTATGACAAATACGATGATGATTTTGTTTTATCTCTTTCTCTGTGCAGCACAGTAACATTTTCATGCTTTTATTTGTTTCTTATTACTATTGAGGGAAACTATTGCATAATAATTAGGACATCAGTAGATTTTAACTTACTTAACAGGTTTTTTCTTACTCTTTTTCTTTTATGCAATATAACAAGTAAGTTAGGTTAGAGCAGACAATTACCCAGAAATTTGAAGTAAAAAATCTAAAACGTTTTCAGCATCATAGGTTAGAAAAAAGTTTAATGTGTTCATGTATTTTAATTCAAATATATTTTTAACTATACTTAAAAGGAATTATTGTTTGTTTGATTAAAAGATTAAATTTCTTGTACTTCTCAAATAACAAAACTAGAAAGAACAATGCTTAAAATCATCCAAATACAGTCTAGTAATAAATAATGTACAAAATATATTATACTAAGCTCTAGATTTCTTTTAGCATAAAGTAAAACTGTGCTCATATACTATATGCTACTCTCATAAACAATTTTATTTTACTAGAAAAAAATAAATATAATTTGCTCATTACTCTGTGTATTAATTCTTAAAATATATTTAAAAATAAGAACTATAATGTTCAAAAGTAGAATGTTTACATATTTAAACTTTTTAATCACCAAGTTATATATTTTTAACTCCCGTTTTGGTATATGTGCTTTTCTTCTTTCTAAATATTTTGCATTAAAATTATGAATTTTTATTAATTTTTTTCTTTGATCTTTTTCATTTTCTTTTGTGATTTTGCCCTTAAAATAATTTAGATGCAACTTATTATTCCTTAAATACTTTTCCTAATAGATTTTTCAGACATGATAATTAATTCCATTTCATGAAATATTTATGCAGTATGCTACTTTTATTTTTTTAATTGTTTTAGCCTCTGAATGTCTCTTTGCTGACCAGATTTACCTTTTTAAAATGATAAAACTTGAATTTATAAAATTCGAACTTTACTAAGAATTATTCTAGAAATCAAACTTCTTTTAGAAATCCAATTGTTGTTGTTAAGTGTCATCAAGTTGACTATTATCATAGTGAAATAAATATTTATGTAATAAGATAATTTAATTATTCCTTACAGAGATTGCTTTAACTTTGACTCTCCCTTTGTTCCACTGTTTATCTACTCCCTGGTAAGATCTAACTTTCTTGACAGGTAAAACTTGAACTAACAAAATCTCAGATTTGCTAAGAATTATTCTTGCAAGTAAAATTATTTCAGGAATTTCTATAGACATTTAAAATGGAGATTGTAGAAATCACACTTTTAGAATAACATCTTCATTCAGAGAATTAGCAGAGATCTTAATAACTAACAATAACCATCTCACAGCTGACCCTCTAGTGGATTTGTGGAAATATCAATTGCATGGGAAGAGATGAACCATCTTTCTATTATGGACCAGGTAGTGGATTTGAACCATCTGTCTTGGTTTTGACAGTTCAAGCCCCTCCTTGCTAGATCAGCAGAGTTTCCTACGAGATAAGGCAAACATATATTGTTATTATTCTTTCATCCAACATAATAGACTTTTTTAACTTTCTTTTTTAAAATTTTAATAATTTTAATGAACATTTACAGAGATTTTGGATTTCCATTCATTCATTATTGCACTTTTCTCTCCGCCCAGCCCTCTCCCCTACCTACCACTCCCCCCCGAGTTCACTCCTCTCTTTGAAAAGTAAAAGAAAAATTATTTCTTTGATATACAATCCCCCCACACCCCTACCACTGCCCCAAGTACACTCCACTATGCAATCTTAATTGTGGACTCTTGTGATAAACATAATACCCTATCATACATCGTTTTTAAATTATCCTCTTCCTCATCTGTTTCAATGCAGTATATACAATTTATCCAGTTTTTCTCAGTCTTACCCTAACCCTGATATCAGTCCCATTTTACAGCAGTGGCACCATGTAGTATTTGTCCTTTTGAGACTGAGATATTTCACTTGGCATAGTGTCCTCCAGGGTCACCCATTTTGAATAATATTACTTGAGTTCCTTGGTTTTTCAATGCAGCATAGTATTCCATGGTGTGAATATACCACAGCTTCTCTATCCATTCTTTTGTTGATGGACACCTGGGTTGTTTCCAACTCCTTGCTATTGTGAGCAGAGCTGCGATAAACATGGGTGTGCATATATCTGCTTGGATGCCAGTTATGGTCTCTTTGGGATACATTCCCAGTAGTGGAATTGCTGGGTCAAATGGTATCTCTATTTGCAACTTTTTGAGAAAGCGCCATAACGCCTTCCACAGTGGTTGCACCACAATGTAATAGATTTTTAATAACTTCCTTTATTAGACCATCTTTCTCTGCCATGCACTAAAAAAGGTATTACGTGTCTGGATCAGGCAAAAAAAAAATTCATGGTTTTTTTACACATGTTGTTGTTTTGTGCTATCAATTCACAGCTGACCCTCTAGCAGGTTTTCTGAGGCAGTAAATTGCATGGGAGGAGGTTGCCCATCTTTCTTTCCATGAACAGCTAGTTTATTCAAACCATTGCCTGTTGGATTGCAGCACAGCTTCCTCCACTAGGCCAGCAGGGTTTCCTTGAACTCTGTTGTTGTTATGTTATGCCATTAAGTTGCCTGTGACCCACAGTGACCAAGTGTAGCTCTGAACCCTGCCCTATCCTGAGACAGTCTTACCATCTCTGACACACCTACCTCATTATCCCAGTTACTGTGTCAATCAACCTCATCCAGGGTCTTCTCTTACGCTGTCCCTTCACTCTTCCAAGCATGATGTCCTTCTCCAAGGGCTGAACCCTCTAGAGAATTTAAGTGTAGAGAACGAAAATATTTTTGTGGTGAAATCACTGCTGCACATGTATCTATAAACAGTGCAATGATTAAAAGCATTTAGCTACTAAGCAAAGGGTCATTGGTTATAACCTACCAAACATTTCCAAAGAGAAAGATGTGTCAGTTTAGTTTTATATCATTTATTCTGTATATATTGCTGGGCTATTCACAATATAAGGAGACAGAAGCAGCCTAAGCACCATAAACTAAAGAAGATATAGAAAAACTGGTACATTAACCCAATGGAATACATTGTTTTTCACAGCATTGAAAAACAATGAAGAACTTGTGAAACATTATACAATATAGATGAGTCTAGAGAACATTATGTTGAATGAAATAACACAGTAACCAAAGGAAAAATACTAGTTAAGATCACTATTACAAAAACAGTATGATAATGAGGTGTGGGACGAGGGACAGCAGAAACAGAATGAATGAACAATTACATTTCAATGAATTAGGGGAAGGGAAGATCAACCTGAAAGGGATGAATGATCAGACAATATGTGCATTGTAATTAGCTATCTGGAACAGGACATGTGTATTCAACTTTTTGAGGGGTAAATAGAAAGAGTAAAAAACTCAAAGGGAATAAGGAAGGTTTACCCACAGATAGAAACAACTGTGAAGAAATGGGGGGGGGCAAATATGGGAAGGAAGGAGAAAGATATAGATTAGCAGAAGGATGAGTAAAATGAAAGGAAAGGAAGTGTAATGAAGTTTCAATGTTATTGTTCTTAGGTGTTACTGAGTTGACCATGACCCATAGCAACCCTATGAACCACAATTCTGTACCCTACCCTGTCTATGCTATCCTCATCATCTCTAATATATTTGAGTCTCTTATTAGAGTCAATGTGTCAATCCATTATGTTGAAGGTCTTCCTCTCTTTTGCTAGCCCTTCACCTTAACCCTTTGTGATGTTTATTTCCAAGGACTGGCTACTCTTAAACATTCAAATTACATGGTCATTTTATACTGTTTGAACACACTATTGTAAACACCATGCTCATCCATCTCATTGAGGATTTTCCTTTTTATTTTCCTCTCCAAACCACTACTTTACTGATGATGATATCTTTCTCCAGGGAGTGGTTCTTCATTGTGAAATATCCAAAGTACGTGAAACAAAGTCTTACGTCTAAAGAAAAAGAATTCTTTTTGACACATGTCTATGTGCATATATGCATCCATGCAAAAAATAACAACAAAAAACAAAAACCACAAACCAAACAAACCAAGACCCCAAAACAACAAAGAAATCAACCAACTTGTTGGAGGAATTTTGAGAAGATGGACTATAAGAAGAAGAATGTGGCATCAGGATTGTTGGAAGAATCATTGACAACTTGCATTATGGAGATAGAACAAATAAGACTTACACACTACAGAAGATCAAAGTTCACAACCTTATGCATGAGTTGCCTCTTAATATCAAGAAAACAAATATTGTCACCACTGAGCTAATTGGCAATATCATAATGGAGAGAGATGGAAAGAAATTTCAAGTTGTCAACATTTTCATTTTACTTGAATAAATCAACACCCATGCTAGCAGCAATTAGAAAGAAAAGATGTATTGCATTGGAAAAATCTACTGTCAAAGGTCAGTTTAAATTTCTAAAGCATAAAGAGGTCAGTTTAAAGATTTTATGTGTTTTATTGATTATGCAAAGGCATTTGACTATGTTGACTATCATAACAACCATGGCTAACATTGAGAAGAACAGCAATCTGAGAACACTTAATTGCACTCATACAAACCCTATACCTAGACCAAGAAGCTGTTGTCTGAACAAAGTAAAGAAACACTGCGTGGTTCAGGATCAAGGAAAATTGCGGCCAAGGATAGATCCTTTCTCCATGTCTATTCAATCTGTATGCTGAGCAAATAAGTCATGAAGCTGCTTGAAGAGGAATATGGCATTGGGTTCTGATGAAAACTCATAAATCATCTGTGTTATATAGAAAACACAACCTTGGTTACTGAAAGTGAGGAAGACTTGAAACATTTGCTGCAGAAGATCAAGGACTACAGCTTTTAGTATGGTTTACAGCTCAAAATCAAAGAGAGAAAATCCTCACCACTCAGCCAATAAGCAATGTCATGAAAGATGGAGAAAAGTTTGAATTTGTGAAGATTTTATCTCACTTGGATCAACAATCAACACTAGAGGTACCAGTAGTCAGGAGATGTATTCACTGGGAAAATCTAGTATCAGGGATCTCTCTAAAATACTGAAAAGCAGTAATGTCTAAATGAAACAATAGAGTAATGGAGACTAAAATGTGCCTAATTTATAGGAAAAACTATTCTTTGGAAGAAGACATCATGCTTGGAGAGGTGGAGAGCAAACAAAAGAGAGAAAGACCCTAAAAGAGATAGACACAGTGACTGCAGTAATGGGCACCAATGTGTGGGAAATGACAGTGGCACAGGGTAGAACAAGGTTCAAGTCTGCTGTTCGTAGGGTCACCATGAGCCGTGATCGACAATACCTAACAATAACGATAATAAAATTATAAGCTAGTTAAAGGTATGATGATTTGCTTATAGTTAGAAAAAAATTCAAAGTTTACATAATCAATAATATGTGTAACAAATTATTAGTCTAGTTTCCTGTAAACCTCTTAACTTCACCTGTCTATATACAATTAGAAAAAATTAAAAAGATAATTTAACATCCTAAAAGTAAAAAAAAAAAAACCAACAAAACAAAATAACAACAACAACAAAAAAAAAACCCAAAAGGAAAATCCTCAAAAGTCTCTCCTTCTTCCTGTTTTTATTATTTGTTCTGCTAGGATTAATAATATAATATTTATAAGAAGTCTCGGGTCAATGTAATCCCAAATGCATAACCAGCTGTTTAAATCCATAATTTCTAACATTAACAGGTCCATCTGTGACTCAGTTCCTAAATTCCTCTATGACCCTTGAGTGTAATCATTCACTTGGAGACCCTCCAGAAACTCAGACATATCAGCGGGATGACTCATGTGACTATAGGTATGTAGGGAGTTATTGCAGAAAATGGTGAGGAATGGGAGGAAACTGGTGATGTAGCTGGATGCCTAATCCACCATATACAATTCCTCAGTCTAGAAAACTTCCCCTCCTCCAGCAGTTTGGGCTAAGTTAACACAGTTGTGCTGTTGCTCCTGTATTAGTGTTTGACACACCCCACAGTGGAGAGCATTCTCTTATGTTAATCCCAGAGCTTTTTATGCTTTGTGAGACCATACATCCACAGGTAAGGTAAGTTTAGGTAGCTGGAGATCATTCCCCAGCAGGGGCTGTTGTTAGTTTCCATTGCGTTGTGTATGACTCATAGCAACTTTATGAATAAAAGCTCTGAACCCTGTTTTATCCTGCACTGTCCTCATGCTTCCTAACACACAAGAGACCATTGGTGCAGTCACCATGTCAATCCACTAGTCAAGTGTCTTCCCCTCCTTTACTGATACTCCACTCTTCCCAGCATCATGTCCTTCTCCAAGGGACAGCCCCTCCTAGCAAAATGCCCAATATATGTGATTCAAAGCCTCATTATTATTGCCTCTAAAGGGCACTAAGGCTACACTATCTCTAAGACATACCTGTTTGCTCTCTTGGCCATACATGGAATGTTCAGTGCTCTTCTTCAACACTACAACCCAAATGCATCAATTCTTTTTCTGTCATCCTTATTCATTGCCCAGCTCATAGATGTACAGCAAGCAATAGGAAAATCTATGGCCTGAATCAGACGTACCTTTGTCTTCAAACTGGCATCATCACTCCTCAATAATTTGGAAAGGTCCTTATCTGCAGATTTTCCCAGTGCAATGCATCTTCTTATTTCCTGACTGCTGGTATCAAGGATGTTAATTGTGGATCCAAGGAAGATTAAGCTGTTGATAGTTTCAAACTCCTCTTCATCCATCATGACACTGCCTACTGATCTAGTGGTAAGAATTTTTTGTTTTCTTGACATTGAGATTCAATCCATACTGAAAGCTGCAATCCTTGAACATCTGCAACAAGGGCTTCAAGTCTTCCTTACTTTCAGCAAGCTAAGTTGTGTCATATGCACAATGCAGGGTTTTTAGTTTCTCTGCGATTCTGATGCCATACTCCTCTTTGCAGAGTATAGATTTTAGGAATGCCAATTATCAAGGTTTCTGACATCACATTACCCCATTTAACCTGCTCCAGGATGTTTTTCCTAGATAGCTCCAGACTTTAACTTAACTAGCAACTATTTGTACCATACTCTAACTCTTCTTAGGTCCCCATGGTACTGGCATACCATCCCATGAACATACTATGGACTGCCAAAAGAGCAAACGCATCTTATCAACCAGAGAGTTAACCAGAATGATCCTTAGAGGTGAATATGGTAAGACTATGTTTCACAAACTTTTTACATGTCATCAGAATGAGTCAATTCTTATAGATGGACTGTTGTTGTTATGTGCTGTCGAGTTGTTTGTGACTCATAGCGACCCGATTTACAATAGCCCTAAACCTTGCTCCATCCTGTGTCAGTCTCTACAGGGTAGAGATGGACTAGAGTTAGAAAAGCAGAGCGTCAGCAAAAAATCAAAAGACTCTCACTAAGGTGGCTTGATTCAATTGCTGCAACAGTGAGAGATTTGTGAGGATGACACAGGACTGAGCTATCTTTTATTCTGTTGTGAATAGGGTTACTATGAGCCTGACCTTACTGGATTTGCATAGGAAAGTATATCACTCATTTCTTGCTCCTTGTTTTCTCTAATTACTATTTTATAATATGGGCAATTCTTTCCCATGAAAATATAAGAACCTTGGGAAGGTGGAGGATGGTAAAAGCAAGGCAGACCCTCCAACAGGTGGATTTACACAGTGACTGTTACAACGGGCTCAAATGTTTCAGAGATTGTGGGATTGCTACAGAATAGGACAGGACTCAGTTCTGTTGTTCGTAGGGTCTCTATAAATTGCATTTGACTAGAGGGTAATTTACAAAATAATCTGGCATTTTATTAACACATTTTTCTTTTAACACAACAAAATGTTTAGGACCTACTTAGCCTCAAATGTATCCAAGGAAGTGAGAGTAATCAAAAAGATGTTCAATATTATTTGTCCTGTTACGTAAGGACCCAGTGTTTCTCACACTGTATTCTTAAAGTTCAGGTCTTTGAATAATGTATATTTGAATAATGTATTTTTTATTTTCACACACACACAAATTTCTTAAATATCTGATTAATTGAAAACTAAGTGTTATCAAATGATCTCTATGTTAATGAATCCTGGTATAGTGTCATAGCATGTGAGAAAACGAGTGATCTCTTTATTGGTAAATTAAACTTTCTTGCCATATGTAAATAAAATTATGTGTTAGAAGTATCCTCAAGTAATAATGGTATAACCATTACTTTTAAGAATTTTATAGTAAGTGGGTTGCTTAATCTCAATTTGGAATGCTAAAAAGATTTCATTAAAAGCAACATAGAACAGGCCAATTCAAATAGAATGTGTGTTTATATATAACTACAAATATCCATTTCTATTAATATTGTTCAAAATTTTCTTTTCAAACCAGCATACAAATCACTCCAACAATTTGGCTCTGCCACCTTATCCAGAATGTCTCTCACCACCGCAGCTCCTCACATGGCTCTCCTATATTCGTAAGAGGGCTCTACTGATCAGTACCAACTTGACTCTGCTTGTTCCTCCCTCTTATCAAGCATATTCTGTGTGCCTCAACTAACCTCTTACCCTTCCACATGTAAGACAAACAAAACAAGGTAAAATTATACTTATTTCTGAGTCTAACACAGACACCTTTCTGGAAACTTCTCTTATTTCTTCAGTGTCACCCAATCTCTATGGAAGCTTCAGACAATTTCTGATGTAGATTCTAACAAATATGTATGGAAATAGAACTTGGTTTCTTGACTTAGCAAGTTTCTGTCCTCACATTCACTCACATTAATTGGCCTCAATCAAACCAGAGACTAGCAGTACTAACTCAAAACTTAATGTATTGTTAAATTTATTTGTTGATTTAACAAGATTGGTTGTCTGGGTTTTAGACCTGACAGCACATTAGAATGAAGGACCACAGATAGCTTGGTATATTGATGAGGGAGCAAGAGATAAGAGAAGTGGATCACCAATTAGACATCAGCTTGTAACTGCAAATGCTCTTTAATATCTTATAAGCTTCTGAGGACACAGAGCCTAAAACAATAATTGATGCTAATATAAACATAAGTACTTTTTAGAAGTACAAAAAATTCATCAGAAAAACAGAATTACTAAATCAAGTATCTTATTTGGATGGATCATGGGGTAGCCTAGGGCAACAATTTCTTCTTTATACTTCTGACAACATTTCACAAGGGCATTTATTCCATTGTTAGTAAATTCTAAATAAATAAAATTTATTCTTTATATTGATCTGAACTTTTATTCTCCTTAACATAAACTAATTGATCCTTGCTTGCCCTTATAAAATATCAATAGAAATAAGCGCTTTAGCTTCTACATGAAAATATTCTCATTTTTTAAAAAGTCTTATACCTTTTTTAAGAACGACATCATTTCATTCACAGAAATAGTGTCTAGATCTATCATCTTAGTATCTTCAATAGATCATTCTCTTAAACCCCAAGTTAATCTATCATTTTATTTCTTCTTTTGGTTTTTTTGTTTGCATAATATAAATTCTAGAACATTTCTATCTCCTTGTAAAAAGCAGCAAAGAATAACCCTAGATCTGCTTTGAAGTGTATTATGAATACTCCTTGATCTGAACTAATGTTATTAATGTAAACTTTATCAGGGCTGAGATTGATGTAAGTACTTATTTTAGCTGAATATCTTGCTACAATGATTTTGTGGCTTAGTTGCAAGGAGTTGTGATGGCAACCCAATGGTACATGGTTCAAGTCCACTAGCTGATTCATATCCTCAGCACATTAACTACATTTGAAAAACATCTAGAACGTAGGCTACTGGTTAGTTCCAACCAGACAGTACACAATAACATCTTTAAAAAATAGTACTTTTTAAAAGATAAATCTTATGTTTTAATCCATAGGCATAAGGAAGGTATATGCTTCAGGCACACTTTAAAACACAGACATCTGAGATATATTATTTGAGGAATGTATAAATAAGTCAGGTAAGACGTTACATTGCTAGACCAAAGGCAGGAGGTTCGAATCTATTAGCTCCTCTTATGCAGAAAGATGGACAATCTCCTCCTGTGTGATTTTAAAGCTTCTGAAAACCTTCTGGAGAGTCAGCTATGACTCAGTTCTGACTTAACAGAACAAGAAATTTAAAAATATACTTTCTTCCTTTAGCAGTTATCCCCTATTTTGACTCTCACTGGAGAGACACCTATGAGTTGATCTGACTCATCAAATGAAATCTTTATACAATTTTCAAACAACTTGAAGTTAAGACTGTTCTCTTGTTTTCTCAACTTATGATATTTATTTTGAACCCAACACACAAGTTTGTTATTATTCTTAATTAAACTTGTTGAACTGTCAAAACTATTGACAACAGAGAAAATTTTGATTATTCCACCAGTGTTGTAGAGAATATGCCATGTGACATCTTCAGAATGTTACATGTTTCTCTTTAATATTATATTGATTATTTAAGAACTCTTTTTTAATATTATATTGATCATTTAAGAACTCAATTAGAACTCTTTTTGAGATAGAAGAGTTGTTTGTTTAACTGGATTGATAGTATTTACACTTTTAATCAGCTATTCAATATTAATTATCTCACTACAACACAAACATAGGCCTTGCAATTTGAATTAAATTTGTTTTTGTGATTTTCATATAATGTATTTATTTTCAAGAAAAGATAAGGATATGCTTATGCTTTCAAATAAGACACTCCATTTAAAACAAGAAGAACAAAATTAAAAGTAATAATGTTTGTGACAGGTTTAGTTAATCAACTGTTAAAAGATGACGATCATAATATTAAAAGTATCTAATCAACTTTATTTCTTCGTTTCTATAAACAGAAATTATGAACAATTATCACAATTTTTACTAGAATATCATGTTTCTTTTTTAGAATATCGTGTTTTCTCACATTATGATATAATCATCTCTTACATCTATACATCTTTAAAGTACTAGTGTCTCTGGCATTAGATTTGGTAGTACTTTTTTTTAATATTTTTTTTAAGTTTGGTAGACCTAATTTTGGAATATGTGGAAGAATGAAGATATTAGTGTTTATAGGTTGGTAAAAGACTATATTCCAGTTTAAAAAACATTTCCATGTGAAAGGTTATTTTATACACAGTTTGACCCTACACAGTACGCTCACATTAATGCCATCCTCTTTAGCCAAATCCACATAATTATTGGTTGAAGAATACTAGGAATTCAAAATCTCAATACTCTTTGCTATGTCTTAATTCTTAGCACTTAATGAAACTTTAGTTTGAAAGATTGTTGCGTAAGTGTTGGTTCAGGCTGCAGCTATAGAGAAACTAGACTTCATATTGTCTTTTAAAATAACTCCAAAGAAAAATTTTGCCTGAAACCAGAGGGCATAAAAGGTTTCCAAGGAAACGTAGAGGACTCCACATTGATTTGTCCAGGTTGTGTGTTATCCAATGACCTTTCTTTAATTTGGGGAGGAGCTATAAACAAAGAAGGAAGGAGAGGAGCAGCTGGACCAGATAAGAGAGGAATGAAAAAGACAAAGCCCTCTAAAGCAGGATCTCAAACCACTGAAGAAAAGGGTGTCTATTGTGAATCTTCAAACTCTGGAGAAGTCCTTTCTCTATTTAACCTGGAGACAACCAAAGTTTCTACCTCCATGCTCAGTCAGTCCTATTTGTTCCTATTCATCTCAAAGAATAACACTCATACAAAGCTTATATTCTAGGGTTCATCGTACACCAATCTTAATATTTTGTAGGGTTTTTTTTACTTTGGTTTTTACTTTCCCTGTTTTGATTTTTCAAAGTATCATTGTTTGTACAAAAAAGAAAATGACCGCCCATCTTCATGATAATGAATACCTGCCATATGCCAGAGGTCCAAAATACTAGATACCTATTTCTGCAACCATAATTTAAAATCTCAAATTATTTGACATTTGAGAATCAAGATGTAGTTGATTAAGTTTAAAACTATGTAATAAAGAAAATAAGAATAATGACTATATAATATGCTTAATATTTCAATTTGAGACTTAATAATAATTGTTAGTCTCTCTTGACACAATATAAATGACACCTTAATTTAAATATGACCTTCAATTTATAATTCATCTCTTGGAATTTTTATTTCTGAATTTAGCAATTTAGATTTTCCTTCTTGTCCTAAAAGCAAAACAATATATAATCTGGGTTAACAGAAAAAACAAACAAAAAACCTTCCAAAAGCCAAAAACCTTACAACTACAAAACTTTGTCTAATTAAAAAAAAAAAATCTCATTTGAAATACACAATGATATTTTATTCTTTATATTTTATAAAACAGTATTCAAACCATGAGCTCTTTTCTCCCACTGTTATTTAAGATATAACAGTAGTGTTTATATATGTGTATCCCGATGTATGTATATTTTATGAATATTTATGTGTGTTTATTGTGAACATATTACATATACCAGATCATACTTTAAACTCTATCATGGTTAAATAGAAACAGAAGTAAGATACTGTTTGTACCTCTAAAAATCTTTAAATTTAGTAGAAAAAGATCTGATGAGTACCAAAATAACAATGTTAAAATTCAAATTATAAATTCTATATAAGGCAGATAGAATTGTGTATGGAAGTTCATAAAGAATCAAACAAAACTCATAAAGAAATATATATTTGAGTTCGCTGTTACAGTTCTGATTTAATTTCCATCAGTAGGAATTGGGAATACATAGAACACCAATTATAATTCAATTTTATAGAGTCTACATTACATGTAATGGAAAAATTACAGCATAAAACTTGAGAACTTGCCATAGGTTCTGATTATAATGATTTTAAAATTCTAGGCAAAGCAGTTTGCAATTAATTGTTCAGGCAATGGGCAAATATAATGAAGAATATTTTCTTAAGAAAATCTCTGTTAGACTGAGACTTGTTATCTCAGTCACAAAACCAAGTACAACTTCTATTTCAGTGTTTGAAAACTATTATGTAAAATGATTTAAGATGTCTTGAAACAGATGTAAAAAAAATGTGAAAAGTACTCTCCATCCAGTAGACAACAGAAGAAATAAAAGAAACCTCAGTAAATCATATAAAATTGTAATGTAAAGGAAATTTTATTAAAAAATAGATTAATGTGCAAATTAGAGATTTAATATAGAATCCAGCACTTAATAATTTAATTATTTCTTATATTAATAAAAATATAAGAAGGAAATGTATTTTGAATTATTTTATTAAGTAAACCTAATTGTATTTTGTATACTTTTTTAAGTAAACTTTTTAAATGAAACTAAATTCAGAAATAAAAATAAGAGTGAGTATGGAGATGATGAAAATAATGCTTACAACATGTAGCAAGGACCGAGGAAATATGTATATACACACATACATACCACACATTACTGTTATGAACAATTTCACTGGAGAATTTAGTGCTTTTTCAGTAGACAAGCTGAAGTTTCCTCCTTAATCAATCAGGAAATAAATAAGAACTATGATGAG
>NW_006399773.1:25082936-25100579 GCF_000299155.1 Elephantulus edwardii
ACATACACAATCTAGTACAAGTAACACATTCTTTATGCTTGCAATTTTTCTTCTATCTCTTTTCAAAATACAGCATAGGGATTTTCAATGGAGAGAACTTAATTTAACCACATGTGAAGGGAGCAAAAGCTTTTTCTAAAAAAAAAAAAAGATACTATTCAATACTGCTCATTCTCCTATTAAATGTTCACATAAAAGGACATGAATTGGTTGATCAGTTATCCTCTTATCAAATTAATGGAACTACTCCTGATCTTTTGTGTTAGAACATTAGAAAATAGAATTGATCCTACAGAACAATAGTGTGGTAGCATGTTCTTAAGTGTGTTGAAATAGTGAGATTTGAAGCATATGTAAACTTAGAAGCTAAATTAACGGTTCAAAGACATGTATAGTGGATTTGAAATAAAGCAGTTCAGTTGAAAAGAGAAAAGATACGTGCAATAAATGTGTCCAATATATTGAATATAGAGAAGGAAAGGCCAAGAGATGCTTACAGTCAGAGGGTAACATAAATTAGGAGAAATTATACCTTTATCAAGAAGAAAGAAATGAAAAATGGATATTTTGTAGAAAGATAATTCAGAATTTTTACGTGTCTGCTATATTTGCAAAATATTGATGTAATAATATCTTTTACACTATTGAACATTAGTGTGGTTAAGGCCACACAAATTAACGAAATAACTTTTTTTTTGGTTGAGATAGTTGTTCAAACCACACAAAGTAATTAAAAAATATTATAGTTGAGATTGTTAAAACAGAGTAAATTAAAAAGACTGAGATAAAAAGATAATTTATGAGTTAGAATTTCCAATATAGTCTGAGACATTAATTTTAAATACCTGTTACCAGCTTATGTATTCACTGAATTTAAACTTTTCCTATTTAGAAATATAAAGATATCATAAAGTAATGTATGCTTCAACTTGTAGGGAATAACATCCAATCTCATATATTGTGCATATCTTAAGAATATTATAACATTTTCTTCACTTTTTCTTCAAAAAATATTACAATGAAATGCATCATGGTTACCAGAGTAAAACCAGTATTGGAAACAGCAGCAGCAGTACAAAGGAGAAGTATCAGTTTGAATGTGAAACAGATTATTAAAATTCAATGAAGGGTATTGCTCGAAATTTATTCATGTTCACGCAATATCCTCATCACATGATGTCCTATTTCACAGAACACAATGTGGACTTTAAGCAACACATAACTGTAAATGGAATTGAAACATCTAGAACAGAGATAATGAAAATGTGTACATAATGTGAATAATTCAAGCTATACCATTGATTATTATGTCTACAAAATGTGAAATGGGAGTGGGATTTTCTGTTCCACATAGAAAAAAGTAAGAAAGAAAATCACAAAAAGTTATGAAGGGTGCACAAAGATTTACCTCTTATTATAGATTGAATTATGTGCTCTTAAAATATTTGTTATTAATCCTGACCTCTGTGCCTGTTACCCTCTAGATACTACTTAATGTATTAGTAAATTAAAAAAAATAAAAACTTATGGACTATGTAACTCCATTGAATGAATTGTTCCAAGAAAGCATAACAATAAGGCCATAAGGCATCATGCCCAAAATACCATAATTGGCTATGTGTGTTGGTTTGTATTGGTATCTGCATCATCTTTTCTTATTACTGAAGACTATACACACCTAGTGTTTATTCATTTAGCACATCTCCCTGCGTGCCACTACACCAGTTGTGCTATGAAAACTCTACCCATATTTCTGCCATCTTTTCATCTCTTTAAACAAAATATGACCAGTAGCAAAGGAATCCTTTCTCATTTGTCATGGCCTAGGGAGCTCTGGTGGCCTAGTCATAAAAATCTGTGCTATAATCCTAAAGACACATCGTTCAAATCCACCAGCTGCTCTGCTGGAGAAAGATGGGCAGTCTCCTCCTTGTGCCAGTAACTGTCTCTGAAAGCCCGCCTGAGGGTCAGCTATGGGTTGATTCTGACTCAAAGGTACACAACAACAACAACAACAACAACAATGGCAATGACTAAGATTAAGAGAAGATAAATCAATGCTTTCGAGTTTAATGTTGTAGAAGAGTACTGAATCTCCCATGAACTGCGAAAAGAACAAACAAATATGTCCTGGAAAAAGAGCAAATGAAGGCAAGGATGATCCAACTTTGTTTTATATACTTTGGATATGTTATTAGGAAAAGTCAGATGTTGGGAAGGGATACCTTGCTTGTAAAAGCAGTGGGTCAATGAAAGAAGAAAATCCTCAACAGGATGATAAATCTTGCATGCTACTGTGACGCCAGAAGCTACGTTATAAGGATTTCAAATTCTGTCACCCAAGGTAGACAGATTTCAGAAGATATCTCAGACTAAGAAATGGAAATACTGATCCATTTCTTAAATAATAGGTTTTGAAACATTTTTTGTTGAAATAAGGTAGAGGATCAGTGAAAAAGAAGAAGACACTCTATAAGATGGATTGACACAGTGACTGCAACAATGGAATTAAGCACAGTAGAAATTGTAAGGATGGTATAAGATCAGACAAGGCACAGTGACTGTAACAATGAGCTCTAGTTTATCAGAGAAAGTGAAGATGACACAGGATAGGGCTGGGTTCAGATTGTTGTTCATATGGTAACTATGACTTCAAGTAATCAATTTGATTGTAACAACAGCAGACATAAGAGCTATGCTGCCCCCCAAAAGTTTCATGATTAGAATTCACCAGCTGCCCTGTGGAAGACAGAAGGACAATCAACTCCTGTGTGATTTACTGCCTCTAGAACTTACTTGATTGTAAAATGTAAGTCACTTCTGACTCCACAGCACAACAATAAGAATGAACACTGTTTCATTACTGTCCAGAGAGTTTCCAGCATCCATTATTTCAGAAATGAATCTCCATTCCTTCTTCCTCATCTGAAATCCATCCACCTTGGATGACTGTTGATATTTGAAATATTAGTAACCTATCTTCCAGTAGTACAGCAACATGCAATTACCACAAAATAATAAGTTGATGGATAAGTGGTGACTTGCGGGATTCTGAAATGTGTTGCAAAAGTGCAACAAAAGTGTTCCAAAGAGGCAAAAATTGTCAGTTTTTATCTCTCATACTTTAGACATCTTGTAAGATGAGAACATAATTGGAAGGAACCTAATTTTAGAAGAGATGGAGCATAAGTGAGAAAGAGGAAGATTCTCTTCAAGATGGATTAACACAGTGACAGCAACAGACTTAGCACAGCAGGATATTGCAAAGATGGTATGTTGTTATTGTTGTTGTTAAGTGCCATCGAGTCACAGATGACTCATAGCCAACTTATGAATGAAAGAACTGAACACTTGTACAACTTCCATCGTTTCTCTAAGTTCAAAGAGTTTCCGGAGGCAAGCTATTTCGGATGTGGATGCCACTCCTGCTTGTTTTATTCGGAGATCTCCACCAAACACTGTTCACCATGGGCAACATCTATTACATTTGACACAGCAGTGTTATAGTGTTCAGCATCACAGCAACCAAGAGTTACCTCTGAACAGCAAATAGATAAAATAGTAGTATACCACTTAGAAGAAAGTTCGTCCAAAAACAATTATAAGCAGGCCTGAGGGGCGCAGATTAAAATCATCCACCTTTGGCTTGGTAGTATAATTTTCTATCCACTAGATCAATAGAGTTCTCGCTATGTTGTTGTTGTTGTTAAGTGCCATCGAGTCATAGAGGACTCATATGTTGACCATAAAATCTCTGAGTTGTAGTTGATCTGATAGTAGACATTGTCATGGGCTGCTCAGTCAATTCTGATTCATACTGAGTCAGAATCTCTATGAGATTTTTCTGTGAGAAAATCTGTATGAGATTTCCATCTCTTGTTGCAGAAGGTCAAGTCGTCAATGTGGATTACTTCTCAACATCAAGAAAGCAAAACTTCTCATGAATGGGCCGACAAACAACCGCATGAGAGAAGGGAAAATGATTGAAGTTGTCAATGTTTTCATCTTACTTGGGGAAACAATAGACATCGTTGTTAGCAGCAGTCTGGAGATAGGAGATGTTGTGAGTTGGTCAAGTCTGTTGTGTAAGAATTCTGCAAAATACTGAGAAGCAATGATATCAGTTTGAAGATGATGATGTGCCTAATTCAGACAATAACTTGCTTACATTTGTTGTTGTTGTTGTTTTTCTAGGTTCTTTCAAGTCAATTACAACTCACAGTAACCCTATTAATGATAAATGTGAACCCTGTCATTCATGTGCCATCCTCATAATTTCTGACACATGCATCTGAGAGGTGAACAATGAATAATGATGACAGAAGAATTGATGCATTTGAGTTATGACATTGAAGTATTGAATATCCCATAGACTGCCAACTAAACAAGATATGAGTTAAAAAGAGCAAGAGGCACATATGAAGTCTTTTTCTGACCCCTACAATGAACACTGACCCATATCATCCACAGCACAAAGCCAATTTCCAGGAGATTAGACATGTCTTCCACACTCCCCTACCTCTTTCCACTTTAACACTAATCTTTCTTATCTATTGGGTCCAAAATTAATTGCAATTGCTTGCTGAGCACATATAACCATACTCACAAATACAGGGTTTATTAGAGAAGTCAAAAGGCTATAATTCAGGTTAGTATCAGGATATAATCACTCTGTTAGGATAACTTCCGATAAATGCTCTCAGGCTCCTCAGCCTTTGGCCTCATGACTTTAGGCCAGAGTTTCAAAGCTCTTCTTGTCACATATTGTCGAGTTGGAAACAACCCATAGCTGATCCTCTAGCAGATTTTCAGGGGCATTTAATCAGTCACACAGGAGTAGATTGCCTATCTTTCTCCTGTGTAGCAGCTAGTGAATTAAAACCACGTGCCTTCATGATTGTAGCACAGCTTCTTATCCCCAGTTATGACTCACTGCCTCTTCTCCTACCAATACTCAAAAAATATGGGCAAATGCTCCTAATTTTGTTTCAGTGGTGTAGCATTCCCAAGGTCAGCTCTGTCTCATGTTGGGTCTTTGGTTCTCTGCTGTGGCTGCTGCTGCTGCCTCTGTAGGTCTCGTGTTGAGTGGTACAGGAATCTTTGACCTCAAAAGATGCACAGTCTGAATTCTCTTCTTCGTTGCTGGTGGTAGGTTTCCCTAATTTGTGCTACTGAATCTGCTCCATTTGATGGAAACTGTAGCCAATCCTCTTGTGAATAGACCAACAAGTGTCATTCACATTTTCTCGAGCTTCATCTCTCATACTTAGGGTATTTTGCTTGGAGAAATTATTCCTTGGACAGGAATATCACCTTGGAAAGGTGGAGGGTTAACAAAAGTGAGAAAAACTCCAAATTAAGAGGGATTGACACAGAGATTAAGGGAATGGACTCCAGTATGTCAGAGAAGAGGAGGATGACAGATGCTAGGACACATGCTTAGACCAGTTGTTTATAGTGTTACTATAAAGAGTATGCCACGAAGGGAAGACACTCAACTACATAGTTCAACTCAGTTACTGTAACAATGGACTGGAGTACATCAAGTTGCATGAAGATAGGAATAGTTATGGCTTTTCTATCTTTTCCAAGTAGTTTTACTATCTTTTGATAGGCTGTACTCTACTAAAAATCAGTTAGTTGATCAAAATATGGATATTGTGTCTAATTAGGGAACACTAACAGCTTTAGTTTGCTTGGCTGCACAATCAACACTCTTGGTAGCAGTAGTCGGAAATAAAAAGTTGTATTGCATTGGGAAAGTCTGCTGTCGGGGACATCTCCAGAGAACTGAAGATGATGTCAGTCTGGACACTAAGGTGCACCTGATCCAGGCCATGATCTTCAAAATTTCATGGTATGTATCAGAAAACTATAGAATTAATAGGGACAATAGAAGAATAGATGCCTTTGAGTTGTGGTTCTGGAGAAGAGTATTAAATATGCCGTGGACTGCTAAAAGAACAAACAAGTTCATCCTGGATAGAGTGAAATCAAGCTGCTCCTTGGAAGCAAGGATTCTGAAGCTTCGTCTGACATACTTTGGGCATATTGCAAGGAGGAGGCAGTCCCTGGAGAGAGACATTGTGCTTGGGAGGGTGAAGGGACAGCGCAATAGAGGAAGACCCTTGATACAATGGATTTACTCAGTGACTAGGGTAATGGGGGTAGGCGTGTCAGAGACAATAAGATTGGCTCAGGATAGAGCAGGGTTTAGAGCTGTTGTATATTTGGTCACTATGAGTCACAGGCAACTTGATGGCACATAACAACAGCAACAACTACAACAACAACCTTCTTCAGGTACTGTAAAACTGAGGGCACATAAGTCAGCCAGAGGATAGTGTTGACTGGACTAGCTAACTGGGAAGCATTAGAATTGCCTGAGCCTACTCAGATGGTTAAATTGAAACAATATAAGATACCTGGTGAAGGGAAGGAAATTAGTACTTTGATTAAAGACATACTCTGGTGATTTAGCGGTAAAGAACCATGTTGCCAACCCAAAATACGAGGTACAAATCTATCTACCAGCTGTTCCATAGGAAGAATAGAACTTTCTCCTCATGTGTGATTTATTGCCTCTGAAAACCTGCTGGAGACTCAGGAACAGTCAGGTCTGAATTGATGGTATACAACAACAACAAAGATTAAAATAAGACAAATTGTCATTCTTAGTTCCCCTAGGGTCTATGACATTTTGCTCTAATAAAATAAGACTATCTTCAGGAGTGTCCCTTTCTGCTTGTCTCAGATAGTTTCTTGACCTTAGCCAATGGTTTTATCCCTGTGTACATCAAAAACGTTTTTACAACAGAGTGAAAAGAAAACCTGCTGACTGGGTAAACAAAACAAAACTACATTTGGTAATAACATTTCAGACAAGAGTCTCATAGCAAAAATTTACAGAATTTTATAGAGCCTCCACAAGAAAAAGACTGATAAAACAATTACAAAAGGGGCAAAAGAGATTGAAAGAATCTTTTACAGAGAAAGATATTTAGATGACCAACAGACACATGAAGAAATGCTCAAAATCACTGGTAATAAAAGAGATGCAAATCAAAACCATAATGAGATACCATCTCACTCCAATAGCAGTGGCAAAGTTTAAGAGGACAGCAAGTAATAAAGTGAGATAGGAACTCTTATACATTGTTGGTGGGATTGTAAAATGGTACAAACATGCTGGAAGACAGTTTGGCACTTCCTCAGAAAGATGAACATAGAAATTCCATATGACCCAGCTATTCCTCTGCTTGGAATATACTTCAAGAAATTGGGAACTGAGAATTGTACACTAATGTTCATAGCAAGATTATTCACCATTGCAAGAACATGAACAACAGCCCTGGTGTCCAACCACAATTGAATGGATTGAGAAATTATGGTACATTCACATGATGGAATAATACAAAGCACATAGGATCAACAATTTTATAAATTACTACCTAACTTGAGAGGTACTGGAAAGCATTATGCTAAGGGAACTAACTCTATCCCAAAAGGATAAATACTGTATTAAACCATTATTATAGAATGAATATGAGGATCCAAGCTGGGGGTCGGGCAGTGGTGAGGATGGACGGGGGGGGGGGGGGGGGGGGGTTAATTATGGGGTTGCACAATTTGATAGGTAGGAAGGAGGTGGGTGAAGAAAATGGGATAGATCTGGTGTGAAAACCCAGAAACATTTATCAGATAAATGTATACAAACTTTGTAAATAAAGTGGTAAGAAAAACAAAACAAAACTTCTCTAGCAAGGTAAAAAGGAAGCCCACAGATTGAGAAAAAAAATATGTGATAATGGCATATCTCATAAAGGACTCATAGCTAAAATTTATAAATTACTCCAGCACTTCAACAAGAAAAGATAAACAACCCAATAGCAAAATGGGCACAAGATATTAACAGACACTTGACCAAAGAAGACATTCAGATGGCAAACAAGCACCTGAAGAAATGTTCCAAACCTCTAGAGCTCAGAGAGATGTAAATAAAAACAATTATGCGATATCATCTTACCTACCCCAGTAACAATAGCAAAGTTCAACAGAGTAGCACACAACAAATGTTGGCAAGGTTGTGAAGAGACTGAAACTCTTATTCACTGCTGGTGGGAATTTAAATGGTGCAACCACTATGGAAGATGGTATGGCACTTTCTCAAAAAGTTGGAAATAGAAATACCATTTGACCCAGAAATTCCAATTCTAGCAATATACCCTAAATATACTAGGACCACCCCTCATAGAGTTATATGCACACCCATGTGAATTGCCATGTTATTCACAATAGCAAAGAGATGGAAGCAACACAAGTACCCAGAAAAAAAATGAATGGGTAGAAAAACTGTGGCATATACACAATGGAATATAAAGCAGCACTGAAAAACAAGGATTTAATAAAATATTATACAATATGTGTGATACTGGAGGTTATTATGCTGAGTGAAATATCTCAGCCACAAAGGAAAAATACTGCCTAACATGATTGTTATGAAACAGGACTAATATAGGGGTTGGGGGAAACTAAGAGGAGATAAATAACTAACACTGAACTGGATCAGATGAAGCAAAGAACCATTTAAAATGAATGAATGGAATTCCAAAATCTCTGTAGATGTTCATTGAAATGAAAAACAAACAACCTAAATTTAAAAAAAAATAAATAAAAGGAATATACGATTAGGCACTGTTTGTATGACAACTGTACAGAATAAAAGATGCATAGCAAAGTGGACTAGGAGAGGGGTAAAGAGGAGACAGGAAACTATGCAACAATGAATGTTTTTTAAAAATGTGAGGGGGTGGATAGAGAGGAAAATGTGAAACAATAAATGAATGAATGACAATTGAATTTTTCTGTAAGCCTTCATTAAAATCACAGTTTAAAAAATTAGTCTAACTTGTATCTTAGAACTAATCCTAAAAACCTAAAACAATAAAGCTTTTAAAAGAAAAAAAGAAAAGCAAATGTTGGAGTGGCTTAACAGGATGAGGTTTTGGAATGTTTGGTCTTTGCCTTTTTGTGGTTAATTTGATACTGATGATCTGAAAAACAAACAAACAAAATTCAATAGAACTTTCTCTGAAGACTAAGGATGCCTGACACAAGCTATGACATTTTCAACTGTTTCATATGCATATGAAAGCTTGAAGTGAACAGGAAAGTTCAAAGAATTCATACATTTGGGCCATCAAGTTGGTAAAAAATATGGTCTTTATCATATATTGATTTAAGAATAAAAAAATTTGGATTGAGGGAAATTGTATTATAAGAATTTCCTTTAGAATGAAGGATGGTAAGATTTTAAGCCATGTACTTATCTGGAGAAGGTCTTGATGCTTGGTATAGAGTTTGAGAGAAAAAGAAGAAAAAAAAAGACTCTTAAATTCCCCATAGGAGTGGCATTGAAACTGGGACTGCAATAATGGTTTCAAACACAGCAAATATTGGAAGGATGGTAAAGTCTCAGTGATTCCGTTGTACGTAGATTGTAAGTTTATGGGGAGCAATTCAATGAAGTTAAAAATAACAGCGAAACTCTAGTGATATAGTCCATAAATCTAAATAAATATGTCCAGATTCGTCAGAGTTATTTTCTCTTTTTAGAGTCATCTTTCTATCTGTCAAAGCAGCCTGTGTTACTATTAAATGATAAACTGTCAAATTCCTTATCAGTATTGCTGGAGAACTTAACTAATTTTTTTCTCTAAAATTTATGATCCAATCTTTATTTTCTACCGTATCATCTTTGTATATCTGATTCCTTTTTCTGGTGATATTTTTTTGCCTCATTTTTGTTCATAAGTTAAAAACTCTTTTTATTCTCTCTTTCTCTCTCTCAAGAACATGCTAATGGGAACTTGTACCTCCTGGGTTTAGATCCTCTTTTTTGTCTTATGTTTCTTATTATTTTCTCTTCCTGCTGGATAATTTGTGTATTTTTAAAAGGCCATCATTTATGCTTTCTGTTACAATGATTATTTGGACATTCATATTTGCATTCTTTCCTGGAATTTCTTTATGGATTTTTATTTTGAAATATCTGGGTAAGCTAGTTAGAAAATGTAAAGGTTACCTTGTGTGTCATGAATAATATGTATTACTCTGAGGATCACTTGTACTGCCTTCTTTTTTTTAGAATTCAAAATAGTATGTTGTTGTTGAGCACCATCCAGTCAGAATCAACCTATAGCTGACCCTCCTGAAGGTTTTCTGAGGCATTTAGTCACACGGGAGGAAACTGTACATCTTTCTTCTGTGGAGCAGGTGGTGGCCTCTAACTGCGTGTCTTTGGGATTGCAGCACAGCTTCTTGCCATTAGGCCACCAGAGCTCCCTAAAATGGCATGAGTAATAAAATGAACCCTTATATGTTATTGTCATTGTGAGGTGTTATTGAGTCAACGACTCATAGCGATCCTGTGAACAATAGTTATAAAACCATGTCTATCCTGACTGTTTTCCATTGTCACCCCTGACTCCATTGACACAAGAAATATATCAATCAACCTCATCCAAGGTCTCCCTCTCACATGCTAATGCTGTACCCTTCCAACCATAATTTCCTTTTTCAAGGACTGGTCGTTCCCGACAACATGCCCAAAGTATGTCAGATGAATCTTCAAAATTCTTGCCTCCAAGGAGCAAATTGGTTTTATCTTCTCCAGGTCAGACCTGCTTGTGCTCTTGGCAATTCATGGTGCATTCAACATTCTTCTACAGCTTATAACTCAAAGGCTTTGATTCTTCTTCTGTCAATCTTATTCATTGTGCAGTTTTCTGATACATATCAAGTAATTGAAAAGACCATGAACTTGATCAGGCATTCCTTAGTCTCCAGAGTGACATCATTGCTCTTCAGTACTTTGGAACGATACTTTTACATCATATTTCCCCAAAGACACTCATCTTTTGATTTCCTGACTCCTGGTATCAAGGGTATTGATTATGGATTTGAGTAAGATGTAAAAATGAACAATCTCAATCTTTTCTCCATCTATCATGATGCTCCCAACTGGCCCAGGGATGAGGATTTTTGTTTTCTTTTCAAAAACTATTTTTTTTTACATTTATTATTGTTTTTCATACAATAATTAATTTATACTCTTAAATTCATATATATTGTATTTTATACAATCTTTAGTTTACAATGTGTTTCATGTAATCATTCATATACATTGTCTATTATATAATTAATTACTAGTGATTTATGCCTATTATTACAGCATTTTTTTGCAAGTCCCCATTGAATCTTTCCTATTCCTTCACCCTCCTCCTGCAATATGCCCTTTAAACTCTGATTTCCTATTTATTTCCATTCTCCCACTTTTTCTGCTTCTCTTCCCCTTTTGGATATTTATATACATCTTATTAATTATCCTCCTATTTTTACAATAATGGCCATATGAAGGATTTGTCTTTAAGAGACTGAATTAGTTATTCAGCATAGACTTCTCTTTGCTATCCCATGCTACACAGTTTTCTTATTGCTGAGATGTGATCCATATTGAAAGCTGCAGCCCTTTTACCTTCGGCAGCAAATGTTTCAAGTCCTCCTCACTTTAGAGAGCAAGGTTATGTTTTCCACATAACATAGGTTGTTGATGAGTCTTTCGTCAATTCTTATACCACATTCTTCTTCATAATGTCTAGCTTCCCAAGTGATTTGTTAAGCCAATAGAATGAAAAAGATACAGAGAAAGGATACACCCCTGACACACTCTTTCTTAATTTTGATCCATGCAGTATTCCTTTTTTCTATTCAGACAAGAGCTAAGTATAAGATTTGCAGGAGCACAATCAAGTGTCCTGGGATCCCCATTATTCTCAATGTTAGGCACAATTTGTTGTGATTTACACAGTCAAATGCCTTTGTTTAGATGATAAAACACAAATAGACATTCTTATGATGATACTCTTTGATTTCAGCTAAAATCCATCTGATGTCAGCAATGTTATGCCTAATACCAAATGCTTCTGAACTCAGCTTGTCTTTCTGGCAATTTTCTGCCAAGGAACTGGTTTAGTCATTTTTTGATCATTTTAAGGATGATTTCTCTTGCATGTGATATTAGTGATATTGTTGGGTAACTTAAATGTTCTGTTGGATCATCTTTTTAGGGAATGGGAATTAATATGGATTTCTTCCAGCTGGTTGCCCAGGTAGCTGACCTCAAGATTCCTTGGCTTAATCTGGTAGGTACATCTATCTGTTGAAATATGTCAATTAGCATTTCATTAATTCTTGGGTCTTAGTTTCTGCCAATTACATGTATAACCCTAGTATATGTCATTCATTACTCAGTTTTATAATTTTATTGATTTATTTCATAGCCTATCATCACCTTATAAGTAATTTTTTGTTGTTAAAAAAATACTTGCAATTTTATAAACCAAATCTTAGGCAGAGAAATTATTTCACTTAGAATTACTTGCATAGTCTAGCTGAAAGATATATTTATAGAAAAGGATATAAGTAATAGAAATGGAGAATCAGCAGATGAAGAATTACAAAAATACATAATCATAGGTAACTATATTAATAACAACTTTATAATATTTTCTTATAATCAAACCAAAGCAAATATTTTTATCAACATTTAAAAAATATTTTAGTAAAAATGAAGGCACATATATTGCATTTGCTATATACATTTTATGTAAATTCATTTAATTTACTTCAAAGCAAAAGCAAAACCCAAAGTTTATATATATATCAAGGGAGCTGTGGTGATCTAGCTGGTAGAGTTACATTGCTAACACTAAAATAACTTCTCTCTGGCAGTTGAATTCACCATGGCTGCATAGGATAAAGATGGCATGTGATTTACATCCTCTGAAAACCAGCTGAAGGAATTAGCTATGAGCTATGAGTAAGTTATGACTACACAATAACAAGTATGGGTTACTTGTTTGTCAACTGAATTCATCAATTCATAATTTAAAGTTTTGTTAAGAAACCTGCCTTGGAGGAAGTACAACTAGAGTTTCCCTAAAGGCAAAGAAAGAAAAATTCCATATCACATAATTTGGACATATTATTAAGAGGTTATCTGCAGAAAATAAAGTGGAGATCTCAGAGTTTAAAAAAAATGAGGAGATTCCTTGGAAAAAGACATCACACTGGAAAAGACTTGAAAAAAAAGAAAACTCTGCAGGAGATGAATTGGAACAATGAGTGTAACAATGGGCTCCAATGTGTCAGGGTTTGTGAGGATGGCACTGGGTAGAGGAAAGATTCATTCTGTCATATAGAGTGGTGCTAGGAGTCATAGTCAACACAATTGCATATATCAACAGCAAAAACATCCTTACAAAAAGTTGATGTTTATTGTATTTACCAATCAAGTATTACTACTGCTAGTTCAAATTATATATAAAGAAGTATAGAGTTAGGGGTGGGGTAAGAAGCCTAGAATGAAGTGTTTGTGTTTTTATAATTATTTCTTATAGGGTGGTTGTTTTATCTTATTAATTTACCTCAAAAAACTCATGACGTAAAAAAAAAAAAAAACCCTCATGACGTTAAATGTTTCATTTCTTTCTTTTATTTTTTTTGTCTCTGCTAAATTTTATCAGGTTTCTGGTTGTTTTCAACCTTATTCTTGTAGATTTATTTTCCTTTCCTTCAGCTTCAATTTGACCTTCCTCATAAGCATTTGAAGGTCTGTTCCACAGTCAGGTCCTGGCCTAGTTTTCACTCCTGATACTGGACTTCTCTGGTAATTCTTTGCACATATATAGTTAATCTAATTCCTGTGAAGTTTATCAAGTGAGGTCCATGTGTATAGTCACCATTTGAGTTTTTATGAAAGGTATTTGTGATGAAGAAATCATAGAACTTAAAACATGCAATCATTTGTTCTCCAGCTCTTTTTTCTCTCACCAAGTGCATATTATCCAATTACCATTCTTCATTATTTGCAACTTTTGCATTTCAGTCACCAATTACATGCTTCTTGATTGCATATTTTATCTATTTTGGATCGTAAAAGTTATTAGAAATTTACAATTTTCTTCTTTTTTGGCTTTAGCTGTTGGTGCATATATTTGAATTATAGTTGTATTAAAATATCTTTGTATGCAAATGGATAGAATCCTTTCCCTTACAGCCTTGCACTTCAGGATAAATTTTGAAATGGTATTTTCAACTTTGAATTCAATGCCAGTTTTTCTCAAACTTTATACCTGGAGCAGTGAATCACATGATTGTCTGATTCAAAGTGCTTAATGTCAATCCATCTCAGTTTGCTCATGCCTAGTATGCAAGTCTCTATGCTCTATGTTCAGACATGAAGCTATTGTTGGAACAAAGCAAAGGAAGACTGGATTAAAATTAAGGAAAGAGTGCATCAGGCCTATGTCCTTTCCCTATATATAGTCAATCCATATATTTTTTTTTAAATTTAGGTTGTTTATTTTTCATTTCAATGAACATCTACAGAGATTTTGGGATTCCATTCATTCATTCTTGCACCCTTCTCCCCGCACAAACCCCTCCCCCCTCCCCCCCAACATTTGCTCCTCTCCTTGAAAAGCAAAAGAAAAACTCACTCATTGGTACACAATCCCCCCATATCTTGAGTGAATCATTGGAGAAGCTGAACTCTGTGAAGAACAATGTGTCATCAGGAGAGGAGGAGGATTCAGAAACAGCCTGAGTTATGCAGATGATACAATCTTGCTTGCTGAAAGTGAGGAAGACTTGAGTACTTGCTGCAGAAGATCAAGTGCAACACCCTCCAATATGGTTTTTCTGTCAAAATCAAGAAGTTAAACACCCGCACCACTAAGCTCCTAGGCAATATCTTAATAAATTGAGATGACATTGACATTGTCAATGATTTAATCTTACTTGGACCCACAATCAACACCGTTGATACTGTTGTTGTTACGTGCCATTGAGTTGACTACAACTCATAGTAACCTTATGCACAATAGCTCTGAACCCTGCACTCTTCTAAGCCAATCTCACCGTTTTTGACAAACTACCTTCCTCTGTAAATCTGTCTCATCTGGGGACTTTCTCTTCTGTTCTGTCCCTCCACATATCCAAATATGATATCCTTCTCCAAGGAACAGCCCCTTCTAGCCATGTGTCAAAAGTATGTGAGAAGGAGCCTCAAAATCCTTGCTTTTAAGGAATAGTCTGGTTCCATTCTTCTCCAGGTTAGACCACTTGGCTGTCCATGGTATATTAAATTGTCTTTCCCAGCGCCACAACCTAATGGCATCAGTTCTCCTGTCATCTTTGGTCATTGTCCAACTCTCTGATGCACAGAAAGTAATTACAAAGACCATGGCCTAAATCAGGTTCATCTTATTCTTTGCTCTTCACCGCTATGGTTTCCTGACTGTAGGTTTTCCTAACGCAATTCATCTTTTGATTTCTTGACTGCTGATCCAAAGAGTGTTACTTGTTGAATAAAGAAAGCTGAAATTGTTAACAATCTCTATCTCTTCTCCATCTATCATAGTGCTGTCAATTTGCTCTATGTTGTGATTCTTTGTTTTCTTTATGTTGAACTGAAGAAATAAAAAAACAAAAATATTGCATTCGAAAATTCTGTTATCAGGAATCTCACCAAATCACTGAGGAGTAATATTGTCAGATTAAAGACTAAGTTGTGCCTGATCCAGGCCATGGCCTTTTCAATCACTTGCTATGCATCTGAGAGCTGGACAGTGAGTAAGAATAACAGAAAAAGAATTAGTGCTTTTGAACTGTGGTGTTGAAGAATAATACTGAATATCCCATGAACTGCCAAAAGAACAAATAGATAGGTCTTTGAGCCAGAATGTTCTTTAGAGACAAGGATGGTGAAGCTTCATCTCACATACTTTGGGCATGTTTTTTTATGGTGGTTGTTTGGTAGAGACCCCTGATCACACATGCTTGGAATCATGAATGGCATTCATTTCTGAAAGAGCTTGCCTCTGGAAACACTATGAACTTTGAGAAATGATGAAAGTTATACAAGTGTTCAGGTCTTTTATTCATAAGGTTGCTATGAGTCACCTACTACAACAGTCTTTGGAAAGGAACACCACACTTGACAAGGTGAAGAATCAGCAAAAGAGAGAAGATACTCAGTGCCATGGATTGTCACAGTAATTAATGTCAAAGACAACAAGGATTGCACAGGCTCAAGTATGTCAGAGATGATGAGGATGACACAGGCTAAAAAAAAAAGATTTCAGATCTGTGAGTCATTCTGAGTGGCACATAACAACTACAGCAACATCAATTTGATTCATCCATTGTAACACTTTCTCTTTGCCTACTCAATTTTTTTCTGGCTCACCTAATTTAAAAGTGCACATGAAATGTTCACCAAATAAGTTTAGCAACCATGGATGAGTGTAGTTCATCTTGTATGAGGAGTGGCAAAATGGAAGATTCTCTAATTCTATTACTGATGATCTAAAAGAAGAAATTTCCCAGACTAAGTATTTGGATACTTTGAAAACAGAGGATAAATGCTTGAGTCTTTCTCTTAATTTGCCAATTTATAAAATAATGTGTTAGTGTCTCAACAATCAACGGAGATGAGTACCATTACAAACTCATTGATCTTTAATATGTATGATGTATTTCAATTGATTACATTCATTCATTTCTTTGAAGATCAAATGATTTCATTTTCAACCTCCAAGTTGGTTGTTTAGTAATAAAAAAAGAATGTTAAGTTACTTGCTTTTAGTTATAAAACATATTTGAGATATAGTTAGAAATTTTGGGTCCTAGATTGATATCACAGTATTCCTCTGAAAATTCTTAGTTTATTTCATTGTAAATTATATTTAGCAAACATAATTACGGCACTAAGAGTGTTTCTTGGTGTTAAGTTGTCACAGTTTCTATACTTGGTGGAAAGAACTATGTCGTATGCACATTTTTTGATTGTTCGTTTCTGTTTTCTTTTAAAAAGGTAAAACAACCATCATTTATAATGATGTTTCTAATTAAAATTTTTAATAATACAATTTTAATAATTTTCCTTGATTTTATATGTGCTTGTATTTTGTCAAGTATTAAAAATCTTGGGTTATAATTAACATGGTTACTTACTCATTACATAAATAGTATCAAAGATACTTTTGTTTTATTATTGTTGTTCTCCTCTAACAATTGGGAATTATGTAACTCAAAATAAACTAAAAAAAAAAAGTACTTGCTATTTATATACCATGTGAATAACTTCCTCTCTCTGTGACTATACCACACAATATGTACATATGTAGGTAAATTTGTTTTCTTTTTAAATTACTGTTATTGGTTGGTTGATTTTTATAAATTAGTTCTTAATTAAGTAAACAATTGGTTCTAAAATTTCCTCTCTATCACCACCTTTATTCAATTAATAAGTATATTTTATGGTTTGTATTTTATTGGTATATTTGTTTTTCTTAAATTATTTGATGATTTTATGGGGAAATATATTTGTATGTTGTTGATTGCCTTCAAATTGAACACGACTCAGAAAGACTCTATGAATGAAAGGCCTGAAGCCTTTCTGTAACTACTGACATATATACTAGTTCATAGAGTTTCCAGAGGTAATATTCTATTCTATTCTATTCTATTCTATTCTATTCTATTCTATTCTATTCTATTCTATTCTAATATCATATA
>NW_006399773.1:25100819-25108693 GCF_000299155.1 Elephantulus edwardii
TATCATCTATATCATCTATATCTATATCTATATTTATATCTATATCATCTATATGTATATCTATCTATATCTATGTTGGTACGTTTACTGTAGAGTCACAACCAATGCATAGTTGACCCTTTGGCAGGTTTTCAGAGGTAGTTAATTGCAGGGAAGGAGAGAGCCCATATTTCTCCTTTAAAGCAGCTTGTGGCCTTGAACCATGTGCCTTTGGGGTTGCAGTGCAACTTCTTGCCACTAGGCCATGAAAGCTCCCTCTATTATGACTGTTGTTGTTGTTGTTATGTGCCATCTAGTGGCTTGCGACTCATAGCGACCCTATGTACAACAGCCCTAAACCCTGCTCTATCCTGTGCCAACCACACTGCCTCTGACACACCCACCCTGATTACCCCAGTCACTGAATTAATCCACTTCATAGAGGGCCTTCCCCTCTTGCATGGTCCCTTCACCCTTCCAAGCATGATGTCCCTTTCCAAGGACCAGTCCCTCCTTACAGCATGTCCAAAGTATGTCAGATGACACCCCAGAATCCTTGCCTCCAAGGAGCAGCCTGGTTTAACCCTCTCTAGGATGAATCTGTTTGTTTTCTTGGCAGTCCATGGTACATTCAATACTCCTCTCCAGCACCACAGCTCAAAGGCATCAATTCTCCTTCTATCCTCCCTGGTCATTGTCCAACTCTCTGATGCATAACAAGTGATTGAAAAGACTATAGCCTGTATCAGATGCACCTTAGCCTCCAGAGTGACACCATTGCTCTTCAGTATTTTGGAGAGGCCCCTAACAGCAGACTTTCCCATGGCAATATGTTTCTGATTTCCTGGCTACTGGTGCCAAGAGTGTTGTTGACCATGGAGCCAAGCAAACTAAAGTTGTTAACAATCTCAATCTCTTCACCATCCATCCTGATGCTGCCAATTGGTCCAGTGGTGAGAATCTTTGTTTTCTTGACATTGAGCCTCAATCCATGCTGAAGTTTGCAGTCCTTGACCCTCTGCAGCAAGTGCAGGAGGTCCTCCTCAGTTTCAGCAAGCAGGGTGGTGTCATCTGCATAACGCAGATTGTTAATAGATCTTCCACCAATCCTGACACCACATTTCTCCTCATAGAGCCCAGCCCTCCAGATAATCTGTTCTGCATACCTGTTGAAAAGCCATGGAGATAGGATACATTTATTAAAAGTCACGTAGAGGAAGTGCAAGTAGAATGTCCTTAAAGGCAACGAAAGAAAAAAATTACATATCACATAATTTGGACATATTATCAAGAGGTTATGTGCAGAAAATAAAGTGGAGATCTCAGAGTTAAGAAAAAAATAAAATGAGGCAGTCCTTGGAAAAAACCTGATACTGGAAAAGACAGTGAAAGAGAAGAAAACTCTCCAGGAGATGAATTGGGACAATGAGTGTAACAATGGGCTCCAACGTGTCAGGGTTTGTGAGGATGGTACTGGGTAGGGAAAGGATTCATTCTGTCATATAGAGTGGTGCTAGGAGTCATAGTCAACACAATTGCATATATCAACAGTAAAAACTGATGTTGATACATTATTATTAGATAAAAAACAAAACTCCTTTTTTATTCTAGTATTGTTTTGTTTTGTTTTTATTCCTGGATGCATCAAAAATTTCACATTGCATTAAATTGTAATATATCTTTATGCTATGCTTGTTTATGACAGTTTCTCAGAGATGGTTATAATTGTTTTAAACATTTTTGTATTGTAAATTTAGTGAAGATTTACATTTCCAGAAATGATGAGTTTTCATTCATTCACTGAAGCACACTTTCCTCCCTCCTTCAATTCATTTTGTAATGCTGTCTTGTTCCAGATTTTCAATTTCCATGTACAAATTGTATAATCATCAGACAGTGCCATATATTAGGGTTTATGGAGGTGGACCTCGCCGATTAAAACACGCTTGGAAGCAGGAGTGACATCCTATTACTTCTGTAATATCTTGCCTCCAGAAACCCTATGAACCTGGAGAAAGGGTGAAAGTCCCACAAGTTTTGAGGCCTTTTATTCACTATGAGTTGCCTATGACTCAACGACACTTACCAGCAACAACAACAACAGAGTTGTTTCTAATTTTTCTCTCATGAACTTTGTAGCTTGTGGTTTAACTCATAGGTCCATGATCCACCTTGAGTTGGATTTTGTGTATGATAAGAGATGTGGATCTTGTTCCATTTTTCTGCAGATAGGTTCCCAATTTTGCCAGCACTATTTGTTAAAGAGGCTGTTGTTTCCTCACTTAACTGATTCTGTTTATTTATCAAAGATCAGTTGACCGTGGTGAGGTTATTTGATATCTCACTTTATTCTATTCCACTGATCAGTGTGTCTGTCAGTGTACCAGTACCATGCTGTCTTAATTACTATTGCTATGTAGTAGGATTTGAGATCAGGAACTGTGATGTCTTCTGTCTTGTTTTCCTTTTTCAGTAGTGTTTTCTTATTTGGGAACTTCTTCCGTTTGAGCCAAAATTGGATTTTGCCTTTTCTATCTTACAAAGAAAAGGATTGGTATCTGTATTGATATTGCATTGAACTTGTAGACTGATTTTGATATAATGTTCAAGTTGGACTGAAGGCAGTGGCAACAAATAAGATCTCAGGAAACTATGAAATACCATTTACATGGTTCACTTAACAGATGTCGACTTTGATATGTTTACTTGTTTATGCAAAGAAATTTGGAAAACAGCTACTTGGCCAACTGACTGAAATACATACATACATACATACATACATCTGCAAGGAAAAGCATCCAACAGAATATGAAAATTATCACATAGTATCATTAATATTACATGCAGGTAAAATATTGCTGAAGATCATCCAAAAATGATTAGAATAGTACACTGACAGGAAACTGCCAGACGTTTAAGCAAAGTTTATAAGAAATTGAGGAACCAGAAATATCATATGATGTCAAAAGGAACCTAGTTTAAAACACAGGCTATCAGAAGAATGTTTTATTGACTATTCAGAGGCATTTGACTGTGCAAAACATAAGAGATAATGGCTAACATTGAGAGAAATGTGAATCCTAGAACACTTAATTATGCTCATATGAAACCTATACCTAGACCAAAAAGCTGTTGTCCAAACAGAACAGAAGAACATTCCATGGTCTAAAATCACATAAGGTGTGTTGTCAGGATTGCATCCTTTCTCCATGCCTATTTAATATGTGTGTTGAGCAAATCTTTTGAAAATCTAGCAAGAATAATGTAGGATCAAGAATGGAGGAAGACTCATCAACAATTTGCATTATGCAGTTGAAAGAAAAAACCACCTTGCTTTTTGCAGGTGAGGAGGAGTTAAAATATTAGCTACCAGAAATCAAACTATAGCCTTCAAAAAGAATTGCATGTCAATACCATGAAGACAAAAATCCTCACCACTGAACTGATAAGCAACATTATAAGAGATGGAGAAATGATTGAAGTTGTCAATGATTCCATTGAAGCCACAATCAACATCCTTAGCATCAGCCATCAGGAGATCAGAAGATGTATTGCATTGGGCAAGTCTCCTGTCAGGGACCATTGTAATTTACTGAAGAGCAATAATGTCATTTTGAAGACTAAGGTGTGCCTTATTCAGGCCATGACATTTTTAATCACTGCATATTCATCTGAGAGCTGGACAATGAATAAGGATAGGAGAAGAAGAATTGATGCCTTTGAGCTATGTTGTAGGAGAAACGTGCTGAGTAGTCCATGGACCACCAAAATCACAGCAGGTATGTCTTGGTGAAAGTGTAGCCATACTGCTCTTTGGAGGCAATGATGATAAAGCTTTTTCCTCACATACTTTGGGCATATTGCTAAGAGAAGCTGCACCTTGGAGAAGGACATCAGTTTTGGAAAAGTGGAGGGTTAGCAAAAGAGAGGAAGTCGCAACCAGGTGGATTGATACAGTGACTACAGTAAAAGGCACATACATGCCAAAGATGATTATGATGGTGCCAAATAGAACAGGATTCAGATCTGTTCACAAGGTTGCTAGGAGTCATACTCGACAAAATGACATCTAACAATCATCTGATTTTGGTTGGATAGCATGATCAAAATCACATTTCTGATGCTATTGAATTAAAAAGAAAGAAAAAAACCTTTATGGTATAAATTATAGTATGAATTCTACTTCTGAAAAGGAAATATTTCCATTTAGCTTATTGCAATGATAATAATATCTGCACCGAGAGTCATTATCTTTATCACAGCAAGTTTAGTTAATCGATCAGGATATGGATTACTTTTAGTGACCTAGCTTGTGATGTTTTAAGTGGTAAATGCATTTAATATATTCTAAATCATGATGAACTTTATCCTTTTTTTATCAGATATTCTGGATTTCAGATATTTTTACCTGATTAAGGTATTTGTTTTATAGGTGCGTTTGAGTTGGTTCCTACTGTTTGAACAACAGAAGGTAATCCTCTGCTAGCTTCACAATTGCTGCTGTGTTTAAATTCGTTGTTGCAATCACCTGTCAATCCATGTCATTGAGAGTCTTTCTCTTCTTCACTGACCCTCTATTTATGCAACTATGATCTCTTTTTCTAAGCACTGTTACCTTTGATAATATTCTTAAAGTATGTGTGTTAAAATTTTTAAAAAGCCCACTTTTGCCTAAAATAATTTTATTGACATTTAAATGAGAATACTATAGAAATGCAACATAATTTCTAAAATTTTCAAACTGTACATATATTTGATTACATTGAATTCATAAGACAAAATTATACGAATATTTGCTAGTGAGTATACAAACCCACTGAAATAATTTTAATCCAATAGCCTTAAAATGTCTTCTGAGTCATATAGCATGTGTGTGTTACACATCCATTTAACACTTATATGATAGACACATAATGATCATGATCATTCATTTCAGATAATTCTTTAGACGTTGTCAAATCCTGCTGAAAAAGCATACCCTGGAGAAGTGACTTTTTTGCTTGCCTTGCACTTCACTGACTTAGACAAGGATTTACTAGAAGTTGTAATTGGCTTCTGTGATCGACAATGAGGAGCACATTTCTTACTGCTTTGACTATCTGTGACAATTGATAAATGGTGTGAAATATGGTAGCCTGCCGGAATGAAGGCTGTTAACGTGAAGAGAATGTGAGCTAATGACTTACTAAACACTACAGGGTGTCAGTAGACTAATTTTCTGGCCCCAGTTCTTTATTGCTTTATTTTATCCTCTTTGGAGAAGGTTCTTAATCTTTTCGTCTCCATCAACAAAATAATAACGATATTCACCTTACATATGACATATGACTTGCGTGTAATGAGTCTTTTGATGAGAAGAGAAAGTAACAAATTTTTTAAATGATGCGCTTGGCTCCTGAAAGAGTTAATAAAGTTTCCCTAAACCACTAAACCAACTTCAAATGATCATTTATATACTAAGAGACTGAATGATTGTTGATGTTAAGTCTAAAATTAAAATAATAAAAGGTATTAAACCATTTGGTTACCTATTGAAATTTCTAGAGGGAAATTTTACTATAAATTTGTCTCAAATACTTTTTAAGTTATTTGATTATGAATTTGGAAATAATGATTAATCTTTCATGGTAATTTTTTTTTTCAAAATAAAGAGCTCTGAATAGTGAGAATGAGCATTTGTCAAAATGATAGAATTTAGATCTACAAAGTAGTTTTATTTAAATTTATAAATGTTCATGTTCATGAGCTAGAATTACTGATTAGCTTTTACCTCTCTCCATTTGTAATGTAAGTACCACCTTTGCACATTCTTCCCACTAAAGGCATATTTATTAGTAATAGAACTCACATACACAGAGAGTAACTATATATATATTTTTTAGTATCTAATTATGTATACAGGCATGCACATATAAACACAGAAGTATGTACATGTGTAAGGGAATACATGTAATAATATATTCTTATCTCCATCTGGAAATCCCAGAACAAGACAAGCTCAAGACAAGACAGGGCTCAGATCTATTCTTAAAAGGGTCACTTGAGTCACTGGCACGTAACAGCAACAACAGTTTAGAAATCATATCTATGGCTTATGTTTTGTTGCTGTTGTTGAGTACCTTTGAGTCAGAACCAACCTATAGTGGATCCTTGAGTGGGTTTTCAGAGGCAGTAAATCACATGGGAGGAGACTGCCCATATTTTCCCCAGAGAGCAGATCATGGATTCCCACCCATTGCAGTGCAGCTTCTTTCCATTAGGCCACCAAAGATCCGTAATTGAAGCTATGCTGCAATCCAAAGGCTCATGGATCAAACCCACTAGCTGCTCTGCAGAAGTATGGACCGTCCCCTCCTGTGTGATTTACTGCCTCTGAAAACCCACTGGAGGGACAATTATGGGTCAATTCCTGACTCAACCATGCACAACAACAACAACAACAATTATGGTATCATGTATATAACAAAAACATAGTAAATATTAATGTTTTATTTATCCAGATAACTATTTTTAAATATCACAAATCAAGGTATTACTTGCAATCATTTATATATTGTTATGTATGGCTATAAAAAGATAAAAGATATTTCATATACAATCATGTCTGTTAAACTCAATAAATACTGAAAAGAAAATTATGTGAGTCAAGCTACAAAAAAAATTTACTTGAAATTTCATAATGTAATCATGAGAGCCATTTGCAATTACTACAATAACTAAATTCCTGAATATCTACTTCTTCACATTACTATAAATGACAAAAGCACTTCAAAAACCAAAAAGAAATCAATTTAATGCTTTTACAATTCTTAACTGACATATGCTTGCATAATCTAATGTAACTTCATAACATTTTATGAAGCAAATAAAGTAGACATGCCTAATGGTATTTAGTAGATGAGAAAGCCATCTTTTAGAAGAATTTAAATCTATGTTCTAAAGACACATATGTAGTAAGAATGTGTCTAACTTAAAACATAAAATTATTATTTGACATATCTTGTTAAATACATTGTTGGTATTACATCAAATAATCAGCACCATGGGGCACTTTAAATAGAAAGACACATATTATTTTTTCGCATAATTTATGAGACCTACTAGTCAGAACTTCTTCCAAACTGACATTATACACAGGGTTTAATTCTCCACAAATGAAGAAGATACACCTAAGAATAAAATGGAGGAAAAGAAAAAAAAAACATAATTCAGTTAACATAACTGAATTTCAGTTATAATATTTTATAATAGTACTCTACAATCCAAATCAGACACCCTAACTTCATAATAATTCTCAGATTTTGTAAATTATGCATAAAATAAATATTCATCATTTGAATGAAGCTGTTGGGTCAAAGTGCTGTTTGCCTCCTGGCTTACCAAAATAATAAACAGGTATGTTTTGGAGAAAGTGTAAACCAGATGTTCCTTAAAAGGAAAGCTGATGAAACTTCATTTCACACACTTTGGGAATGTCATCAAGAGTGGTTGGTCCTTGGAAAAGGACATCGTGCTAGGAAAGATGACAGTCAGAGAAAGAGAGGAAGACTTACCAAAATGAATAGGTACATGGACTTGAATAATGGCCTCAAGCATGCGAGGATAATAAAGATCACAGGGATAGGACAAGATTTAAATCTATTGTTTATAGTGCCACTATGAGTTGAAATTGACTTTATGGCATCTATCAACATGGTGGCAAAGTCTATAAGATGTTGAGCTTTGCCCCATAGCAAGATAAAGGTAAACAAATCAATTGAAAAATAGGCACAGGATATGAACAGACACTTCACCAAAAAAGACATTCAGATGGCCAACAAGCACATGAAGAAATGTTCAAAATCCCTAGCTCTAAGAGAGATGCAAATCAAGACAACTATGAGATATCATCTCAC
>NW_006399773.1:25109490-25111933 GCF_000299155.1 Elephantulus edwardii
AATAATAAAAATTTTAAAAAAATATTTTGGGCTGCTAACATTTTACAGAAAAAAGATTAGAAGTCTGTTCCAGTGTATTATACAGCCTTTGACAATCACTGATTCTAATTCTAACAAGCAATGAGTAATTAAACTTCAATTTATTTCCTGAATTTTCTAAATACATTTGTAATTCTTAAGATAAAAGCAAGTCGAAGACATTATTAAGAACACATATACAAAATCAGCTGTTGTTGTTGCTGTTATGTGCCGTCGAGTCGCTAGCGACCCTATGTACAACAGCCCTAAACTCTGCTCTGTCCTTTGCCAATCGCACTGTCTCTGACACTCCCATCCCGATTATCCAGTCACTGAATCAATCCACCTCATAGAGGATTTTAACTGTCATTGTTTTTATCTTATTCCTTACACTATATTTTGAAATAGACTTAGATGTATTTTTTAAATTTATTTCTATGTTTTATACTTTTTTGTTCTTGTTTTTGTGTGCCGTCAAATCAGGTCTAACTGGCACAGAAGGAGATTGCCCCTCCTTCTCCAGCGCAGCATCTGGTGGATTTGAATCACACACCTTCGGGATTCCAGTGCAGCTTCTAGCCAGTAAGCCAGCAGAGCTCCCTTAGATTTATTTATTTAAAAATTTATAAACTTCTCTTAAGAGTATCCATATATTTCACACACAGTTTTCTCTAGCAATTTTATATTTCTGACGATATTTTATGAATGTTGTTATTGCAATTAGGTGCTGCTGAGTCGAGTATGACTCATAATGACACTATAAGCAACCAGTGGTCAAAATATTTGGTTCCTTGATATTGAGAAGCAACACACACTAAAGCTGCAGCATTTAACCTGTGGTGTTTCAAGTCTTCTTCATTTTCAGAAAGCAAGGTTGGTTTAACCAAATAACAAAGGTAATTAATGAGTCTTCCTGCATTCCTGATGCCACATTTTTCTTCATAGAGTCCAGCTTCTTAAATAATTTTCTCAGCATATAGATTCAAGAGATATGACTTCTCTTCCAACATCCATTGGTTTTTCCTTTCTCCTCTGTTTTTGTAATGACTTTTTGCTTTCTTCATGGATATCTTTGATGTCATCCCACACTCATTTGGTATTTGATAGTGTTCAATGCCTCAAATCTATTCCTAAAATGGTCTTATAATTCAGATGGAATAGATTGAAGATTATATCTTCATTCTTGTGACTTATATAATTTTTTACCTCAATTTAAACAGAATGTCTATTTGTGCTTTATTGACTATGCGAAGATGTTTGATTGTGTGGATCATAAGAAGTTGTGGCTGACATAGAGAAGAATGGGAGTCCCAAAGCACAGATTAAGCAAAACCTATACTCGTACCAGGAGGTTGTTGTGTGAATGGAGAATGGAAACACTGCATGGTTTAAACTTAAGAAGGGGGTGTATCAGGGTTGTATTCTCTCTCCATGATTACTTAATTTGTGTGCTGAGAAAATTATTTGATAAGTTGGACTCTGAAAAGGTATGTGGCATCAGGATTGGAGGGAGATTCATCAACAATCTGCATTATGCCCTTGTTGCTAAAGATCAAGGAAAATAGCCTTCAATATGGATTGCATTTTAAGTAAATAAAACAAAGATTCTTACCGCTGGACCAATAGGCAACATCATGATGGATGGAGAAGAGATTGAAATGCTCAGCAACTTCATCTTACTTTAATTCACAGTTAATACTGTTAGTACCAGCAGTCAGGATATACATAGACACATTGCCCTTAAAAAGTTTGCAGTTACAGACCTCTCCAAATTGTTGAGTACTGATCTCCCTTTGAGGGCCAACGTGGGTCTGATTCAGGTCATAGTTCCTCTAATCACTTGCTATGCATATAAGAACAGAGCAATTAACAGTTATGCTAGAAGAAGAATCTATGCCTTTGAACTACGGTGTTGAAGAAGAGCACTGAACATCCCATGGACAGAAGAAAAAAAAACAAACAAAAACAAACAAAACAACAAATAAATATTTCTTAGAGAGGGTGTAGCTGGAGTGCAGTGCTCTTAGAAGGCAAAGATAATGAGGCTTCACCTCACATATTTTGTTAGGAGGGACTATTCCTTGGATAGAGACATGATGCTTGTAAAAGTGAAGCATCAGCAAGAGAGGAAGACCTTCCAAGAATCAAATCCCTATGCACATCCCAAAACTTCTCCAACAGGGTTAAAAGGGAAGCCACAGACTGGGAAAAAGTATTTGGTAATGACATGTCAGATAAGGGACTTATATTTAGAATTTATAAAATACTTGAGCACTGCAACAAGATAAAAGTAAATAATCCAATAGAAAAATGGGCACAGGATATGAACAGACACTTCACCAAAGAAGACATTCAGATGGCCAACAAGTACATGAAGAAATGTTCAAAATCCCTAACTCTAAGAGAGGTGTCACATTCTTCTATA
>NW_006399773.1:25113586-25114738 GCF_000299155.1 Elephantulus edwardii
CATTGTCCAACTCTCTGATGCATAACAAGTGATTGAAAAGACCATGGCCTTTATCAGGAGCACCTTAGTCTCCAGAGAGACACCATTGCTCTTCAGTACTTTGGAGACCAGGTCCTTAACAGCAGACTTTCCCATCACCAATATATTTGTTGTTGTTTTTCTTGTTTGTTTTTTAAATTCCTGGCTACTGGTGCCAAGAATGTTGACCGTGAAGCCAAGCAGAATAATACAAAATTTAAAAAATAAAATAAATAAAAACCAAATAGTAAAATTCCATGGCCTAATGATAATGAGCTGTGCTGAAATCCCAATGGCACATGATTCAAATCCACCAGCTGCTCTGCAGGTGAAGGATGGACAATCTCCTTCTGTGGGAATAACAGCCTCTGAAAACCTAGAGCTCAGCTATGGGTCCCTTGCAACTCGATGGTACACAACAACCACAGTACTACAATAACATACTTTAGATAATTAGGCTGTATTCTTACTTTAGCGGATTGTTAGATGACTTGCTAAAGAAATGGATTCTTTGTCAAGAACTATCAAATTATTTCAAAATTAGCTGTAACATTTGCATTACCATCAGCAATAAATGAGAGCTTTTACAGTTCAGAATTTTTTAGATCATTTAGTCTTGTCAGTATTCTAGATTTTAGCAATCAAATGTATGTGTAATAGTATTACATGGTCATTTTAATATTGCATTTTTTTGTTGTAATTATATTTTATCTTTACTTTTTCCTAAGATATCCATATGTACTGACCTGAAACTGAACTCTTTTTTCTTTTCATTTTGTTTCATTTATATAGATTGCTTTAGGTGGGTTTTGTTTTCTTTTTTCACCCCACTCTTCCCCTCCCTCCACTAAACTCTTTTTTCTTAACACTAAGTTGTTCTGGTAAAATGTAACACTTTTCTTATAGCTTTCCTGACAGCACTGTTGTTGTTGTTGTTTAATGCCGTCGAGTTGTAGATGACTCATAGCGACCCTATGAACGAACAGCCTGAGCACTGTTTGTACATAGAGTTTCCAGGGGCAAGCCATTTTGGAAGTGGATGCCCTTCCTGCTTCCAGGCTTGATTTAGTCGGGAAGCTCCGGCCAACACTGTCCACCATGGGTGCCCATTACCACGATTGGCACATCACTGTC
>NW_006399773.1:25115883-25116900 GCF_000299155.1 Elephantulus edwardii
TTGATTATTATTTTTTATTAATTTTCAAACTCTCTGATGTGTACAAAATAATTGCGGAGACCATATCCTAGATCAAATGCACCTTAGTCTCTAGACTTACATCATTGCTCTTTAGCACTCTGGAGAAGTGCCTTATGGCAGATTTAAATAATACTATTAGTCATCTGATTTTCAGACTGCTAGTGCCAAGAGTGTTTATTGTAAATTGGAACAAGCTGAAATTATTAATAATCTCTAAATTTTTTTCCCATCTATCACAGTGCTGCCAATTGGCCCTGTGGAGAGAATCTTTGCCTTCTTGATATTAGCCTGCAATCCATAAGGAAGACTGCACTCTTTGAGCTTCTGTAGTAAATGCTTTAAGTTCTCCTCAGTTTTGGCAAGCAAGGTTGTATCATCTATATAACACAAGGTGTTGATGACTCTTCCTTGAATTGTGATGTCACATTCTGCTTAATATCATTATTACTTAGTGTTGCATAGTATTCTATTGTGCAAACATACAATTACTCAACACATATGTTCACTGATGAACATTTTGGCAGATTCCATTTTCATTTGTGAGTAGTGCTGCTATGAACATAGGTATATGTATCTTCAATCATGTCTCAGTTCTAATTTACTTGGAGTTTATTCCTAGTAGTGCAATAGCTGGGTCATACAGGATTCTATGTTCAGCTTTTTGAGGAAATACAAAACTGCCTTCTAAATGGTTGTATAATTTTGCAATCGCAGTAGCAATGCATAAAAGTTTTAATCACCCCACATCCTTTTCAAAATATATTGCTTCCTGTCCTTTTAAACTTTACTGCTCCTAAAGGGTGATACAGTGTCTCATTTGTTTATTTTATTTACATCTCTATTATTACCGGTGATTTTAACAATTTCTAATGTTTATGGTACTTCAAGATGGATCTAGAAATTACTTTTTTTACTATGAAGGCAACCCCATTTTTCCTTGTCTTTTCATCTCCAGAGTAATATATCATATGGTCATCTGACTCAAAATGCCCCATG
>NW_006399773.1:25120775-25126008 GCF_000299155.1 Elephantulus edwardii
GACATACTTTGGATATGTTGCCAGGAGGGACGGGTCCTTGGAGAGGGACATCATGCTTGGGAGGGTTGAGGGACAACGCAAGAGGGGAAGACCCTCTATGAGATGGGTTGATTTGGTGACTGGGGTAATCGGGATGAGTGTGTCAGAGGCGGTGCGGTTGGCGCAGGATAGAGCACGGTTTAGGGCTGTTGTGCATAGCGTCGCTATGAGTCGAAAACGACTTGACGGCACATAACAACAACAACAAGAACAATGTTTATGGTATTTCCAGGCTGGGAAGATGAGCTGATTGGCCTGGCTAGATTCTGCAAAGATGTGTTCTCTGGTTTGGGGTTGAGACTAGGGTGTGGCATTTACTCACAATAGGGCTTATTTGATTTCGCCTCATATTTGAAAAGGCTCTTGGCTATCACTCTGGGGCTTTTTTTGTTTTTAATCTCCCAAATAAAACAGTCTAGGAAGCAGGAGTGGCATCCAATTCCAAGAAAAAAAAAAGCTTGCCTCAGGAAACTTTATGAAGGAGAAAAGATCAAAGTTTTGTGTTCAAGACTTTTGTTCATAGGGTGCCCATGGGTCATCTACAACTCTATGGCACTTAACAACAGCAATGTTTATGTTGGCCATCCAAATGTCTTATAAGGAAAATGACAAAACTCTACTATAAGAAACAATAAGACATATAAGTGAATGGAAAACTATGTCCTGTTCCTGAATAAGAAGATTTACCATAGCAAAAATGACAGTCCTATTAAAAGCAATCTGCATGTTCAAGGCCATCTCAATACAGATAGCATAATAATTTGAAAAGGAATTTGGCAGGTTTATTTGGAAAGCAAAGAGCCTGAATAAGAAAAGCTCTTCTGAAAAAATAAAAATAAAGTGAGAGGCATGGCACTCTCTGATCCCCAAACCTACTACACGGCCATAGTAAGGAAAACGGCATGGTACTGATACAATGACAGACTCATCAGCCAATGGAATAGAATCTAGAACCCAGAAATTAATCCATCTGCCTGCATTCAGTTAGTATTTAACAAGGAGTCAAAAATCTATTAATCAGGAAAATGACAACCTCTTCAGCTAATGGTTTTGGCAAAATTGGACATCTGCCTGTAGAACTCTGAAAACAAGTTTCACATTTCACATCATACATAATCACTTACTCAAGGTTGATCAAAGACCTAAGGGTAAAGCCCCAAATTATAAGGATTATAATATAAAAAATGGGACCAAATTTATACATCCTAAATGATGGTAAAAATAGGCTTACAAATATACTCAGAAACGTACAACCAGAAGAAGACAAAATCAATGAGACCTTCTAAAAAGTAAATCCCTGTGTACATAAAAATAGTTTTCTAATAGGGTGAATTCAGAACCTATAGACTGGGAAAATAAATACACAGTGTAATTTTGCATGTGTCTCATAATGAAAGTTTACAATATGCTGCAGGGCCTCAACAAGGAAAAAACCTTGATAGCTCAGCAAAATGGGCAGAAGACATGAAAAGATTTTTCAAACAGGAAGACATTTGGAATTCCAACAGACACAAGAAGAAATGCTTTCATATTGTTTTATTGGAGTCTGAAAAACAAACTCAAGCCTCCAGTTATAAGCTATGCCTTTTCAATCCACATGCAGATCAGATCATCTGGGAGGCTGGGCTGTATGAGGAGGAATGTGCAATCAGGATTGGTGGAATATATATCAACAACCTGCATTATGCAGATGGCACAACCCTGCTTGCTGAAACTGAGGAGGACCTGAAGCATTTGCTGCAGAAGGTAAAGGACCACAGCCTTCAATATGGCTAAGAGCTCAACATCAAGAAAACAAAGATTCTTGCCACTGGGCTGATTGGCAGCATTGTGATAGATGGTGAAGAGACTGAGACTGTAAACAGTTTTAATTTGCTTGACTCCACAATCAACACTCTAGGTACCAGCGGCCACAAAATCAAAAGACAAATTGCATTGGGAAAATTGGCTATCAGGAACCTCTCCAGAGTACTGAAGAGCAAGAATGTCAATCTGGAAACTAAGGTGTGCCTATCCAGGCCACAATTGCTTGCTATGCATCAGAAAGCTGGAAAATGTATAGAGATGAGAGAAAGACAATTGATGTGTTAGATCTGTGGTGCTGGAGAAGAGTGTTGAATATACCATGGACTGCTTGGAGAACAAACCAGTTCATCATAGATGGAGTGAAGCCAGGCTGCTCCTTGTAGGCAAGAATTCTGAGGCTTAATCTGACCTACTTTGGGCATGTTGCAAGGAGGGACCAGTCCTTGGAGAGGGACATCATGCCTGAACGGGTGAGGAATGGAGAAAGAGAGGGAGACCATAGAAGAGATGGATTGATACAGTGACTTGGGTAATGAGGGTAGGTAGCTGTGTCAGCGACAGCAAAGTTGTCACAGAATAGAGCAGGTTTCATGGATATTGGACAGGTTGGTTGTGGTTCGCAAGTGACTCGATGGAACATAACAAAAAAATAACATGAAACAAATCTTGAATGATCCAGAAGCATCAGAGGAAGATGAAGGGAATACATAGGATCACTGTACCAGAAAGAACTGGCTACACTGAAATACTGCAGGAAGTACGACATCATCAAGAGCCAATGGTAAGGAAGGAATAATTCAAGCTGTAATGAAAGCATTGGCAAAACAATAAGGTACGAGAGTTTGATATGGTACCAATTGATACATTTCAAATAATAGATGGCAATAGGGAGGTACACTCCTAATCCAAAAGCAATACTTCCCCGTAAGTTTGAAACCACCAGTGACTCAGCAGATGAAAAAAGTCCAATTTACTTCCAAGTGATTTGCAACCTTTGAAAAACCCTCTATATGATCAGCTCTGAGTTGTTTCCAACTCTGTATCAACAATATGAATTGCTAACTAACATGATATTCCATGCCTACATTCACTTAATATTCCTAATTCATGGATCTAGAGCCTTTATATGTTGTTTTTGTTGTTGTTGCTACTAGCTGTCTTTGAATTAAGTATGATTCATAGCAACCCTATGAACAAACACATGAAACTTGCCCAAAGCTATGCCATGCTTATCTCTGAGACTACAGCTCATTGCTGAAGTCACAGAAGAACTCCATCTCATTGTAGGTCTTCCTCTCCTTTGTTTACCCTCTATTTGTCCATGCATGATGTCCCTATCTAAGTGATAGCTTCACCTAGCTACATGTCCAAAGTAGGAAACATGAAGCTTTGTCATCCTTTCCTTCAAGGAGCACTCTGACCACACCTTTTCCAAGATATTATCTGTTTGTTCTTTTCGCGCTCCATGAGATATTAAGCACTCTTCTCTAGAACCACAGCTCAAAAACATCAATTCTTTTATCACCTTCCTTCATTATCCTGCTCTCCGATGCATAGTAGGTAATTGAGAATGCCATGTCCTGAGTCAGATGCACCTTAGTCTTTCTTCAAACTGACATCATTGCTCTTCAGTATTTTAGACAAATCCCTGATTTGTCTAATGCAATACATCTGATTTCCTAACTGCTGGTACCAAGGGTATTGATTGTTGATCCAAATGATAGGAACTAAGCAGTGTTAAAAAGATCTTAGTTCTGCAAATTATGGAGTCTCCCTTGAGTCTTTCAGTAAAGTTTGGTGAAGACCTCTCCAGATCTGGTGTTGTAGAACAGCAGTTCAAGTTCAGCTTATGATGGTCTCTGGTTCTCCACTGTTGCTACTATTGTTGTTGCTGCTATGGTGTGAACTCAGTCCTGAATTGACTTTTGCAGGAAACTCTGGTCTGAATGGTTCTCTGCTGGTTTTTATTATTTTTATGTTCTATATAGGGACTCTGTGCACAATAACTCTGAACCCTGCCCTATCTTGGCCTAATAATTTTTTGCTTTTAATCCTACACAATTTGTGCTCAGTAAATGAAAAAAAAATGTACCAATCTGTTATTGGTTTTGTTGTGGTTGTTGTTAGGTGCCATAGAGTCAAGTATGACTCATAGTGACCCTATGAACAAAAGATCTGAACCTCATCTTGTCCTGCTCCATCCTTACACTTCCTGTCACAAGAGCTCATTGCAGCAGTCACCTTGTCAATCCACCTGGTTGAGGGTCTTCCTCTCCTTTGGTAACCCTCGACCCTTCCCAGCATCATGTCCCTCCTAGTAAGCACCTCCTAGTAATATTTCTAAAATATGTGAGACAAAGCCTCATCATTCTTGCCTCGAAAGAGCACTCCAGCCGCATCATTTCCAAGACATAGCTGTTCATTTTCTTGGCAATCCATGGAATGTTCAGTACTCTTCTGCAACACCACACCTAAAAGGTGTCAATTATTTTTCTGTGATCCTTATTAATTGTCCATGTCTCAGAATTATAACTAGTAATTGGAAAGACCATGGCCTGAATCAGATGCTCTTTAGTCCTCAAACTGACATCACTACTTATCAATAATTTGAAGAGGTTCCTAACTGCAGATTTTCCCAGTGCAATGCATCTCCTTATTTCCTGACTGCTCATACCAAGGGCTTTAATTGTGAATTCAAACAAGATGAAGCTGTTGACAGTTTCAATCTCCTTTACATCTATCATAACACTGCTTATTGGTCCAGTAGTAAGAATCTTTGTTTTCTTGATATTGAAATGCAATCCATTCTGAAGTTTGTATTCCTTGATCTTCTGCAACAAGTGCTTCAAATCCTCCTCACTTACAGCAAGGAATCTTGTATCATCTGCATAACACAGGTTATTGATGAGTCTTCCTCCAATCCTAATGCCACATTACTCTTCACAGAGTTCAGCTTCTCAGAAAATTTTCTCAGCATATAAATAGAACATGTATGGAGATAGAATACAACCCTGACACATTCCCTTCCCAATTCTAAACATGCCATTATCTTCTGCTCTGTTATTAGTCTATACACTTTTATGTAACCTGTTTTCACTTAGAAGACAACCCACCGCTTTCATATCAATAGTCCCAGCTATTCAAGTAGCAAAATTCAAAGTCAATAGTTATGAAAGATATTTTGACAGCACTAAATAGTTGACTACTTAAAATGACTACTTAAAATTTGCACCATTAAACTTCCTTAAGAGATACAGTTTAGAATACATATTTTTGAGGAACAAAATTTGATCTAGAGTAACATTTAATTTCTTGAATAATGTCTAATGTATTAAAAATTGGATCATTGGATGGAAAATATTTCACTGTTTCTCAGTAGCAGAAATAA
>NW_006399773.1:25126541-25171646 GCF_000299155.1 Elephantulus edwardii
TTTTAACTTTTTTTTATTGCCAGTGTAATGAATTGGAAACATATCCATACATATTGGGGGTTTTTGTTGTTATTTATTGTACAGTTAGAACCAACTCAACTGAATCTCCAGCTGGCTGAAAACCCCATGGGAGTATAGATGTAGCTAGTAAATTCAAACTTTCAGACTTTAGGTTGGCAGTGTAACTACCAGTTGGCCACGAGAAGTTTCTCCATGCAAACGTCTTGTTAGGTGTTGGTGAGTCAAGTACAACATAGAACCCCTATGAAAAAAAGATCTGAACCCTTTTCTATCCTGCACATATCCTTACATCTTTATATCCTTCAAGAGCCCATTGCATCAGTTACTGTGTCAATCCACCTGGTTAAGGATCTTCCTCTCCTTCACTTACCCTCTATCCTTACAAGCATCATGTCTCTCTCCAATCAATAGCCCCTCCTAGAACATGCCAAAAGTGAGGCAAAGCCTCATCATTCTTGCTCCTAAAGTGAAATCTGGCTCTACCCTCTTCAAGACATATTAGTTTGTTCTTTTGGCCATCCAAGGGATTTTCAGCACTCTGATACTGTTTCTCAAAGGCATCAATTATTTTTCTTTCTTCCATCTTCCATCTCAGATTCATAGTAAGTGATTGGAAAGAATGTATCCTGAATCAGACACACTTTAGTCACCAAACTTAACATCATTACTCCTCAATAATTTGGAGAGGTCTCTAACAGCAGATTTTCCTAGTGCAATGTGTCTCCTTATTTCCCGACTGCTGGTACCAAGTGTGTTAATTATGGATTTAAACAAAATGAAGATGTAGACAGCTCCGACCTCCTCTTCATTCATTATGATGTAGCCTATCAGTCCAGCGGTAATAATCTTTGTTTTCTTGACATTAAGATGCAATCAATACTGAAAGCTGCATTCCTTTATTATCTGGAGCCAAAGAAAAAGCACTTGAGAATATTTTACCAAATTTTGCAGTCCAAAATTGACCATCCATGCAATCAAGATGTATTAATAATAACTGGTGACTAGAACGCAAAAGTGGGAAACAGTAAACAAACAACAGTAGTTAGAAAATATGAGTTTGATGATAGAAATGAGCTTGGAAATAGAATGGCTGACCTTTGTATTTACAAGGATTTATTCATAGAAAATACTTTTTAAAAAGACACACTTTAGACATGTATCTCACCTGATGAGCTGCATAGGAATCAGATTGACTAAATTTGGAGTTGGGGGGAAATCATTGGAGAAGCTCACTAGCGGCAATCAGACTAGGCCAGGAGTGCACTGTGGGTTAGACCATCAATAACTCACATCCAAGTTCAAATTGAGACTGAAGAAAATTAAAGTAAATTCACAGGAACCAAGATATGATCTTGAATCAATTTCATCTGAATTCCAAGATAGTTTTAAGAAGAAGTTTGAGACATTGAAGCCAAATGATTGAAGATCAGAAGAGTTGTGGGATGCTATGAAAGATAATTCATGAGGAAAGCAAAAACAGAGGAGAAATAAAAAATATTGAAATGGATGTCAGAAGAAACTCTAAAAATTTCACTGGAGTGTCAAGAAGCCATAACAAAAAGAAAACATGTTGAAGTTAAAGTGATGAACAGAAGATTCTAAAGGGCAGCTCCTTGGGAGGACAAAGGAAAGCATTTGAATGGAATAAGCAGATAGCTGGAATTGGAATATAAAAAGGAGAGAACTTGCTCTGGATTTCTTAAACTGAGAGAACTGAAGAACAAATTTAGGCCTTGTATCGTGATGTTGAAAAATGCTATGAGCAATATATTGAATGATGTAGACAGAATCAAAAGAAGATGGAGAGAATACACAGAATAATTTCACCAGAAAGAACTGACTGACACTGAAAAACTTCAGTAAGTACCATATGAACAGAAGATGTGCATACTAGCAGTTTTATAGTTCATGGAAATTGTACAATTTGTATCTGCCATTAACTCCAACCTTCATCTAATTTTAAATTCCATCAGAATGAGAAGCTAACAATCATCTGTGGTCGTGCATAGATGTTGTAGAGTCCACTATGATTCAGAGCAATCCTATGAACATTAGATTTGAACATTGCCCTACTCTTAAACATTCTTACATCTCTAATATGCTTGTGTCTTTTGTTACAGTACAATGTCTCAGAGATTATGATGTTAGTACTGGATAGGACAGGGTTCAGATCTATTGCTTATAGGGTTGTTATGAGTTGTACACCATTCTTCTGTTTTTCGTTCCCAGCATAGTATACCATATGATTATCTGACTTAAAGTGGTCAAAGCTGGTCTATCTCATTTTACTAATGCCTAGTATATCAAAGTTCATGAGTTCCATTTTATTTTTTACAATGTTCAGTTTTTCAACATTCAATCTACATACATTTAATGTTTCCATTATTAAACAGTGTTTGTCACTGTGTTTCTTATTTCCAGTGTCTTCCAATCTGGGATCTACAACTATAATACTAAAATATCCATGTTCCTTTAGTGTTTATAGGTTTTTCAAAGACCTCTTATTTAAGAAGTAGATGGCCAATCCTGCTCCCTAGTCTGTCTTAATCGGGAAACTCTACTAAAACCTGTTCTAACCCTTATGGCATTTGATAATTTAAACAAGAGGCTTCCAGCCCACAACTTGATTGATAATTAAATCTAAATGACAAAACAGATTACAACTTATTGTTTATGAAATCAAAATGACCAAATAGCTTACCACTGATTGTTAATTAAACCAAGACAACTTACCTTCCAGAATACTATGGCTTCAAACAAGAGATGCTCAGGTAAGACCAAATCAACTTTTAATCACATAAACCTTCCCACTGAGTTGTGATTAAGTCCCAGAGCACTTGCTGGTGCTCATGCAAAGCCTATACCTAAATCAGGAGTTAGTAGTGCAAACAGAGTAAGCGAACACTGCATAGTTTAGAATTAGGAAGATAATGTATTAGAGTTGTATTCTCTTTCCATAACCATTCAATCTGTATGCTGAACAGATTATTCGAGAGGCTGGACTCTATGAGAAGGAATGTGGCATTAGGATCAGAGGGAGACTCATCAATATCATGAATAATGCAGATGAAGCTACCTTCCTTGCTGAAAGTGAGGAGGACTTGAAGCACTTGTTGCAGGGTAGCAAGGAATGGCAGCCTTCAATATGCATTATATCTCAACGTCAAGAAAACAAAGATTCTTACCACTGGACCAACAGGCAACATCATGGTGGATGGCGAAGAGATTGGAACTGTCAACAGCTTCATCTTACTTGGATCCAGAATTATCGTCCTTGCTACCAACAGTCAGAAATTAAGGAGATATATTGCAGTGGTAAAGTCTGCAGTTAGGGACCTCTCCAAATTTTTGTGAAGTAATGATGTCAGTCTGAGGACTGAGGGGGGGTTTCATTCAGGCTTTGGTCTTTCTGTTTGCTTATGCATCTGAGAACTGGACAACAAAGAACTGATGCCTTTGAGTTGTGGTGTTGAAGAAGAGCACTGAACATCCCACAGACAAAAGAACAAGCAAATACGTCTTGGCGAGGGTGCAGCCAGAGTGCTCTTTGGAGGCTAAGATGATGAAGTTTTGCCTCACATACTTTGAGCATGTTGCTGGAGGCTATTCCTTGGAGAGGGACATTATGCTTGGAAAGGTGAAGGGTTGATGAAGAAGAAGACCCTTAACCAACTGGATTGACATAGTGACTGTCACAATGAGCTCTAATGTGTCAGAAAGTGTGAAGATGGGACAGGACAGGGTTCAGATCTACTGTTCATAGAGTTGCTATTAGTTGTACTTGACCCAATGGCACCTAATAACAACAAAATGAGTTGTTCTTGACTTGATGACACCTAATAATAATAGAATTGTTATAGTCAATGTGTCAATCCATCTTGTCAAGGATTTTCCTCTTTTCCTTGTATTCACCACCTTTCCCACTATAATATCTTTTTCTAAGGACTAGCCTTTCATGACAACAGTATATAATATCAAATTATATCAGTTTATATCAGTTTTGCCTATAAGAAGAAACCTGGTTGCACCTCTCCTGAGATAGATTTTGTAATCATAATTTATACTGTAATAACTAACTTTGTGCATATGACTTTTCATACTTTTGAATGTTTACCAGAAGTAGGCTTGTTGGTTCAAAAGTTGAATGCATATGTTCTTATAGATTCCTTTAGATAGGACTTGTATAATTTTTTAAAAGTACAGTTGTCAATATATGAGAGAGCTTGCTTCCCTCACAGCCTCTTCTAAAAAAAGTATACTCTCAAACATTTGGATTTTGGCCAACTGATGGATGGCAGATGGTATCTTGAGGATTGACTCAATGCTGTATAAATAGTAGACATTTCATTTCAGTCTTTCTTATTCATTCTTATTCTCAAATCTACAACAAATAATTATAGTATTTATGTTCCATGATTGCTCTCAGCTAGTAAGTTCTTTCATTTACTGAAGAAAGAAATAAAAAATAGGGAGATATTTCCTCCATTTCCAAGATCTACTTGTATCTGTACCTATACACTCAACCTTAAGAAGATGTAGAGATAGTAGTTTATGTACCTACGGGGGAAAAAGATTCAAAAGAGGAAGAAAATTTGCTGTAGAACTCATTATTTTTCCACTTACAATGCTACATCTATGGTATTTAGAATCACACTGTGAAGGAATTGTCTGTATTTTTTACTTAATTGATTATATCATCCTCTTCAAGAGCAACACAGTTTATATTTTGTGTACTTACAAGATTTTGTTCCACTATTGCCACTGATTTTCTTTCTCATTTTCCTTTTCTCTTTAATTCAACAGTGTCTTGGGTTCTGTTCTTGGATATCTTCCAACTTCCCCAGAATCTCTTGAGGAATTCATTCATGATTATGGCTTTAAATGCTGGTTTCATGACAGTGACTTGCTAAGAGTAAGCAGTAGGTAGAGCTAATCAAGACACAAGCACTTGCTCTACTGTTAACTACCTATCTGTCCTTGTAACAAATACCTAACTTCATATCCTTATTCATATCAATTGTTGCTAAGAACAGTACCCACCTTACTGGGAATTTTGCATGACTGTATCAATTCATATAAGTAATATATGAAGCACTTCTTTTCATATAGCAAGTTCAACATAAGATGACAAATTTTATTATTATTACAGTTTTTGAGAAACTTCCTCCCACTTATTGGTACAGGTTTTACTGGACACATCTAATTGTTTTTCAAAGATCTCAAGTTAAATGAATACAAAATATCTTCTCAGTTTATGCCTCTTAGCTATCCTTACAATCTTCTTCTAAGTAAAGGGTCATTTTTTTAAGTGAGGAAACTACATCTTCAGTCATTCTGGAATGGCCTCTTTCTATCATTTTACAAATTTTATAAGCTTTTTTTTTAAATTCTATAGGGAGATATTGTTACCTGGTGTCAGAATCCACCAGCTGCTCCATGGAGGAGAGATGGGCAGTCTCCTCTTATGCAATTTACAGCCTATGAAAACCCACCTGACTGACAACTATGAGTCAGTTCTGACTCCACGGCAATGAGTTAATTAGTTATACTAAAAATAGATGAAGAGTCAGAGGAGTTCTGCCCAATTGCCTGCCTATCTCTCTAGTTCCAGTCAGCATTGTGTGGCATATGCCTTCTTGGTGTTTCTCCAGCAGTCCTCTCCAGTGGACGAATTCACAGAGCAGCCAGAGTAACCTCACTTTCCTGCTCTATATGCACCATTACTTCCTGTGTCTATAAGCCTAACTCATTGTCATGGCTTACATGATCTTACTGAATATATCACAGACCTCTTCCACCATTCCTGATGCCACATTCCTCCTCGTACAGCCCAGCGTCTCAGATGATCTGTTCTGCATACAGATTGAAAAGGTATGGAGACCAAATACATCCCTGACTGACCCGCTTCTTGATTTTGAACCATCAACAACCTGTGTAATGTGGGCATGATGCAAGGAGGGACTAGTCCTTGGAGAGGGACGTCATGTTTGGGAGAGTGGAGGGGCGGCACAGGAGAGGAAGACCCTCGATGAGATTGATCGATTCTGTAAGTGCAGTGGTAGGAATGAATGTGCTTGAGACAGCGAGGGTTGGCACGGCCTTTAGGGCTCTTGTACATAGGGTTGCTATGAGTCACAAGCAACTCGATGGCACATAACAACAACAGCAACACCACAGACCTCTGCACCTTAGCTTCTTTGACTTTCTCCAGGATTCTCCTTTCTGATCTCACTGACCTGATTCCTATTCCTAGCACACTTACCTGTGCTTCTGCCTGATGCTATGCTTCCTTGCTATCCTGTGTGCTGTGAATTCTCTCATTTTCCTAAAGTCTTTACTCAGGAATCAACGTAATGAAGAGATATTTGCAGATCTCACTATTTAACACTGAATTTTTTTCATCCACACCTCTGTACATTATACTTTATATAGGTGCTACAGCTTTAGATTTGCCCTTAGTAATTTTAAAATTCAACATGTATTTTAATAATTTTTGTCATTGAGTTTATGCCATGTATATGATTATGTAAACCTTGAGGAGACTTATCTAATAATGAGATTTCAACAGTTGTGGGGTAAAAAACCCCAATCTTGCTGTAATTTAAATATTAGAATGGGCTAGCACAAAGAGGACTGAATGAATTAAGCTGAATAAATCAACCAATGAATTACACAGACAAATGATTAAAAAAACCAGAATTTTACCTTGTACTCTACCTTTCAAAATGTAAAAAAATAATTTGTTCATCCATAAGTCACTTTTCACATGTTAGCATATAATTAAGATTTCTAATTACCTTAGAAAATGAAATGTTTATATATTTATAGAAATTTTTATATAAGAAAATGAAATTTTTATGTATTTATATGCCTACATTATAATTAGGCAATATATTCTACTATGACAGAAATTCATGCAAGATCTATCCTAAAGGATAATATTGTGAGTGACAGAATACTACCGAACATACACAATGAAGATATTTTTAATATGACTATTAATCAGATATGTACACCAACAAGTAGGAAATTTGAAATTTCTATCAACTTTTGTAGTTAAAAAAATTGGACATGTAATAAATATGAATTAATATTATTGATTATTAGAAAGCAAATATCATAAATAATGAGGAAAGAATGGTAGTTGGGAAGTATGGTCTTAGTTAAAGAAATAAGGCTGGATGTTGAATGACTGACTTTTGTAACTTCAGAGATATATTTATCACAAAAACCTTTTTTTTAAAAAAACACAGTGACTATACACATGGACCACATATGATTGACTACAAGAAATCAGAGTGACTATATCTGAAAAAAAAAGTCATTGAAGAAGCTCAGTATTAGTAGTCAAAAACAGACCAGAGCTGACTGTGTCCATAGAGCTGACCATAATTACTTATGTGTAAGTTCAAATGGGAGCTGAAAAAACAAAAAACAAGTTAAAAAGAGCAAAAATGTGATCTTGAATCTACCCTAAAAAAATTAAAAAAAAAAACAAACCATCTCCAGAGTAGGTTAGTGGCATTGAACATTAATGATGAAAGATCAGATAAGCTATGGTATGACATCCATGAAGAGAATAAATGATCACTACAAATACAGAAGATGGAAAAAAGAACCAAAGCAGGTGTTAGGAGAGATTCTTAAAGTTGCACTAGAATATTGAGAAGCCATGACAAAGTGTCAAAATGCAGAAATAAAACAGATGAAAAGGGTAGCTCGAAAAGAGAAAACACAGTATTATAATTCAAAGGGCATAGAGCTGAGTTGGAGATTAAATAGGGAGTAATTCACTTCTCAAGTTTCAAGTTCAAATACTGAGGGATGCTTTAAGCAAATTCTTGAAGGATCCAGAAAGCAACAAAAGAAGATGAAAATAATACACAGAGTCACTGTACCAAAAATAATTGGTTGACCCTGAAAACTTAGTGGTAAGAAGCTGCACTGTGTTCCCAAAGACACTCAGTTCAAATTCACCAGATGGTCCATGGGATAAATATGGGCAACATGTGATTTACTGCCTTGGAAACCTGCTGGAGAAGTCAGCTATGAGTCAGCTCTGATTCAATAACAACCAACCACAACAACTATAGGAACAATAGTCAATGATAATGAAGGAAGACATTCAAGATGGACTGAACTAACTGGCAAAAGAATAAGGCCCCAGGAAATGATGAAATACTAATTTACATGTTTCCGTTTACAGGTGCAACTTTGGACATGCTCACAGTCTATGTAGGACATTTCTGGGACAACTGCTTGGACAACTGACTAGAATATATCCATATTTGTTTCCATTGCCAGGAAGGATTCAACATAATACGGAAATAATAGAACAATATCCTTGATATCACATTCAAGCAAAATTTTTCTGAAGGTCATCCAAATATGACTAGCACTGTTCATTACCATAAAATTTCCAGAATTTCAAACTGAATTTAGAAAAGGCCATGGCAGCAAGGATAACAAATCTGATGTTAAATGGATACTGGCTTAAAGGAGAAAATGCGGGGTGGGGGGCAGAAGGCGAAGCTTATTTATATGTTATTGACTATGCAAAGGTGTTTGACTGTGGATTAGAACAATCTATGGCCAACTTTGAGAAGTAGGAAAATCCCAGAACACTTAATTATGTTCATATAAAATCTACTTAGATCAAAAGCTGTGGTCCCCAAAGAAATGAATTGACAAGTGACTTCAACAGTCAGCTATGGATGTCAGAGATGATGAGGTTGGCAAATGATAGGACAAAACTTAGATCTGTTGTGTATAGGATCGCTATGAGTTATTGTTGACTCACTAGCACCTAAGAACAATACCACAAGTATAGACATAAAAGGGCTCTGATGTCATGGGCCTTTCACTGCTAACTCCAAAGTTGAATGTTTCTGGTATTCAAATGCACCATCAGCTCCAAAGGATAAAATGGATAAAATTACCCTTGTGGGGTAATTTACACTCTAGGAAACTCAATGAAGTGTCCACAATGAATTTATTTCTTCTCAATGGCTGACATTACATTGCATTGTTGTTATGTATTATCCAGAGGGCAGATTTGAACCCTGCTGTATCCTCTGTCATTATCACTACCTCTGAAATACTTTCCCCATTGTTACAGTCACTGTCTTTTGTGGACTGTCCAATTTTATTGCATAATTCTTTCTTTTTTTCGCATATTGAAAACTACATTTGTAACCTCATTGAATTCAGATGAAGACATTTGACTAGTTTTGACACATGTTAACTGAACCAACGTAAGCTAGCTATCAGGTAAACAAAAGAAATGCTGTCTGATTCCTTGCTAGAGCATTTATGACAGTAATGTAACAACACATCCTGGGCCTTTGAACAAAAGAGGGGCATAGATTTAACTCTGTATGAGTGCGACATAAACTTTATTAGCTTGTCAGATTTAGAAATTTCTTGTTATTTCATATGATGCAAATAATAGTAACATAGCTATTTCTCACTCTTTAATCACATTTCTGTATCATTTTCTTAATTATTTCATGTATTTTTTTCAAAATATAAATATTTATAAGGTAACAAAAACAAGAGACAAACTAGGTTTCCTAAGATTCTTATTTCTGGTTTTCTTACCATTTTGTGCTTCCATGATATAAAGAAATAGATTACATACTCACAATTTTAATTCATTCCTCTCACTATAGATGTTATTCTGAGCATTTAAGGTAAAGAAATAAAATATTTATTACATCTGTCTATATAATATTATTGAGAGATCTCTCTGGTTTTGAAATAGCAATCCTCCAATGAATAGACTGTATACTTAAATGGAATAGTCATCATTAATAGTCCCTGTGATACACATGTCTACAATAGAAGATTTTACTTCACTTACTCAATTTCTCCATCTAACTTTGTGATAGATCTTCTTTGACAGACATTTCCAACATTGTGGTACAAAATAAAGGAAAGATACATCATTTAAAAGCAGACAAAAAAACAAATGAGAAATTAAGCAGGGACAGGTGAGGGATTTTCTGGAAAATAAGATGTATTAGAATAGAATATATGTATATATTTGTAATTTTGTTAATTCAAACAAATTACTTTGAAGAGGTCTGGGTATCTGGCTATATTTTATTTAATTATACACTATACTTCTTTTTCTACCTAAATTTTGAATCAACAAATTTGACAACTTGCATTTTTGTTTCATCTATCTTATCCAAAATAACACTGCAAATGGAATAAAATTTACTTCATTTTTTTTCCTCAAACTCACATTTACTATTTTCAATTGTACATTGTTTCATTAAGAAGAAATCAGGAAAAGAAATCAGGTATATTCCACCCAGTATTCTAAAAATTATTGTCAGAAATCAGTCATTCTGAGAACTGAAATGATCCTATGTCTATTGGTATAGTGAAAATGAGCTGCTTTGCAGTTTATTAAATTACATTGTTGGAGGTTTATGGCTGCTGTTCTATTTCTAGAGGGAAAATAATTTAACATTACTAAAATTCAATTACCAAAAATTAAAACAAATCAAATGTACCATGAAGAGTTCAAACAAATTTAGTTTGCTTTGATAAATTCAATACAAGTTTTGATCAAATAAAAATGTGACACTACCTTGCCAGCTATCATAAGAATGTAAAACACTTTTGTCTTTGGAAAATCTCTTGGAGATAGTTAAAAAGATATCTCACAGAAACACAATTTATATTGTATCTTAATTTCACAGCCTTAAGGGAAAAGTTGACTGTCTATATTGGATCAGTGTACAGATTTATAAGATTCAGTATCTTTCAGAGAAGTTCAATATTTTCTTTCTTAAAAAATGTTTTCTTGCTCGCTTAGTCCAGGAAAATGATAATACACATTATTATACATGCCAACATAGAATATAGACCTGTAGTTATTTTATATCTAGCAAACAAAGTGCAAAGAGAAGTAAATTAAATTAATAAAAGCCCTATGGCACACTACTAATTAAATAAATAGAAACAAATATGATAATAAAAATATTTCCACTATAAAATTAGTAAGTAGTTAAGAAGAGTTAATTTCTATTTTCAGTAAAATTTAGTTAGGGAAAGAAAAATTTGTACTTTTTCAAAAAGACATTTGTGTTGACATATAAGAATGCGTATTCACACTGACTCAGTAATACTACATGTGAAAATTTGTTCTCAAATAACAATAACATTTTATAAAAATATTATGATATTAGGATGTTATGTTATGTTGTTAGTGTTAAGTGCTGATAAGCCAACTATGACTCATTGTGACCCTATGAAAAATTAATCTGAACTCAGTCCTATCCTGTGATATCTTCATCACATCTTCCATACTGAAGACCGTTGTTAAACTTACTGGGTCAATCCATGTCATTGAGGGTCTTCCTTTTTTTTCCTCCACATTTCTGAGCATGATGTCTTATAGTAAGGACGGGTCTCTCCTAATAATAGACTCAAAGTAAGGATGACACCTATACTTGGACTATGAAGCAGTCCTGAGAACAGAGCAGGGAAACACTGCATGTTTCAAAATCAGGAAAGGAGTGTGTATCAGGGATACGTCTTGTCTTTATACCTTTTCAATCTACATGCAGAACAGATAATTTGGGAAACAGGGCTTTCTGAGGGAAATTGTGGTGTCCAGATTGGAGGATGACTCATCAACAATCTATGTTATGCAGATGATACAACCCTGCTTGCTGAAACGGAAGAAGCCTTGAAGCACTTGCTGCAGAAGGTCAAGGACTGTAGTCTTCAATATGGAATGAAGCTCAACACCAAGAAGAAAAAGATTCTCACTATTGGTCCAGTTGACAGCACCATGATAGATGAATAAGAGATTAGCTTATCAACAATTACAGCTTGCTCGGCTCCACAATCAACACTCTTAACTTCAGTAGCCAGGAAATCAAAAGATTAATTACTTTGGGAAAATCTCTTCTCAGAGACCTCTCTAGAGTGTTGAAAAGCAACAATGTCAGTCTAAAGACTAAGGTGCCCCTAATCTAGACTATGATCTTTGCAATTACCTACTTACTATATGTATCAGAGAAGAAGCAATCCTTTGAGAAGAGTCTTAAACATAATATGGATTACCAAGAAAACAAAAAGGTCTGTGTTAGGGAGGATGAAACCGAGTTTCTCCTTGGAGGCTAGGATTTTGAACCTCTGTCTCACATACTTTGGGCATGTGACTGGAAGAGACCAGTCTTTGGAAAAGGACATCATGCTTGGAAGGGTGGAGGGATAGCGCAGAAGAGGAAAACCCCAGATAAGATGAATTGATACAGTAACTGGGTTAATGGGGTTGGTGTGGCAGAATTCGTGAGATGAGCTCAGGATAGGAAGAGGTTCATAGGGCCACTATGGGATGCAGGAGACTCGACGACATATAACAAAAACAAGTGAGATGAAGTTTCACCCTCCTTGTCTCTATGCTGAATCCTGGCTGCAAGATGGCTGCGGCTGTACTATCTCTAGGACATACGTCTTCATTATTAGAAATTGCTTATTATGAAAGAATCGGTGGATACTAAAACATTTCTGGAAAAACGATATGACAAAGAGCTAATGTAGATGACATTGGCATAAAAGACACCACAAATCAATGAGATATGATTTGACATGTTTCCCATAAAAGATGGTACCCCAGATGTACTCACCAGTCTATGCCAGGAATTTGGAAGACCTGACCAGCTGAGTAGAAGAGATAAACATTTATTCTTATTTTAAAAAAAGTGATGCAACAGAATGTGAAAATTATTGAGCAATAATATTAATATCACATGCAAACAAAAGTTGTTGAAGATTATCTAAAAAATGAGGAGACTCCACAAGTTCAAGTTGGGTTCTGAAGAGGAAATTGCACCAGTAATATCATTGCTGTTGTCAGATGGAAGTTGGCTGAAAGAATAGAATTCCAGAAGAATGTCTGTGTTTTATTGACTATGCTAAGGCATTTGACTGTGTAGTTTATAACAAATTTTGGCTAACAATGAGAATAATGGGAATCTCAGAATACTTAGCTATATTCATATGAAACATATACTGAGATCAAGATGCAGTTGTGTGAACTGAACAAGGGAAAACTGTATAGTTGATAATCAGGAAAGAAGTGTGTTAGAATTATGTCCATTCTCCATACTTACTCAGTCTGTATGCTGAGCAAATTTGAGCAGTTGCATTTTATGCAGAATGTGGCATTGGGATTGGAGGAAGAGACCTTCAAAAACCTGCATTGTGCAGAGAGCATTGTTGCTAAAAGAGGTGAACTTGAGATGTCTAATTCAGAAAACCAAGAACTACCGCCTTCAATATGGATTATATCTCAACATTAAGAAAACTGGGCCAATAGGCAACATCAAGATAGATGAAGAAAAGCTTAAAATTATTAGCAGTTTCGTCTTACTGGGATTCACAAGACCCTTGGTACCTAAATTCTGGAAATCAGGAGATGTGTGCTATTGGGGAAATCTGTTGTCAGAGACTTCTCCAACGTTTTGAAGATTAATGATGTCAGTTTAATAACTAAGTTGTATTAATTTAAGCCAATGGTCTTTCTAAGAATCTGTTATGCATTTGAGACCCGGGTAGTGAATAAGGATGAGAGAAGAAGAATTGATGGCTTTAAGTTGTGATGGCAGAGTTAAGTACTAAATATCTCATTCACTGCTCAAATAACAGAGAGATATGCCTTGGAGAAAGTGCAACTGGAGTGCTCCTTAGAGGGAAGAATGGTGAATCTTTATCTCATATAATTTGGGCATGTTGCTAGAGAGGTCATTCCTTGCAAAGGGACATTATGCTATGAAAGATCAGCAAAAGAGAGGAAACCGTTAAAAGAGATGGTTGACCCTGAGAAAGCAGTACTGCACTTAAGTACATCAGAGTTGATAAAGATGGTGCAGTATAGGACAGGGTTCAGATCTGGTTTTCATAGAATTGCTATGAGTCATACTCAAGTTGATGACAAATAACATTATCAAAAAGCTTGAAAATTAGAAACTACTAATGACTCAATATATTTAAAATGACAATCCTACCAAAAGTAATATGCATGCTTAACACAATCCTAATACAAATACCAAATGCATTTTTAAAGATGGAAAAGGCAACTCTCGAGTGTATTTGGAGAGGAAAGAGACCTCAGATAAGCAAAGCACTTCTGAAAAATCTAATTAAGTGGGAGGCGTAGTCCCTAATCTCAAAACCTACTATACAGCTGTAACAACAAAAACAGGATGGTACTGGTACAATATCAGGCACATAGACCAATGGAAAAGAATTGAGAACCCAGAAATTAAGCCATATATCTATGGACAAATGATATTTGACAAGGAAACAAAAGCTATCAAAAAGTGAAGCCACAACCTCTTCAACAAATGGGGTCTAAAAAACTGGACTGATACCTACAGAAAACTGAAGCAGGATTTACACCTCCCACCATACTAAAAAATTGACTCAAGGTGGATCAGAGACCTAGATGTAAAGCCCCAAACCTTTAACATTATAAGAGACAAATTTGGACCACTCATAGAAGGCCTCACCTATAGTATAAAAAGAATGTCAAATACAGACAGAAACACACAACCAGGAGAGGATAAAATTGATGAATGGGACCTTCTAAAGATTAAGTCACTGTGCACATAAAAACTTTTCCCAATAGAATGAAATCCAGGAGGCACACAGTTAGAAATCACCAGATGCTCCATGGGAGAAGGATGGGAAATTGCCTTCCACGTGAATAACTGCTTCTGAAAACCCATAGGAGGGTCAGCTATGGGTTAGACTAGACTCTATTGTACTAAAAAACAGATAGATGGATAGATAGATAGATAATAGATAGATAGATAGATAGATAGATAGATAAATTTAAAAAAGCTGTGGTATTTTCAGTTGCCTCATTACTTGCTATGTTGGAAGCAGGAGTGGCACTTGAGTTGCATCTATCTCTGCTATTATAAATAACACAGTAAGAAACATAGGTGTGCATATATCTGTTTGGATATACTCCCAGTAGTGGAAGTGCCAGGTCAAATGGTATTTCAGTTTTCAACTTTTTGAAAAAACTCCAAACTGCCTTCCATAGTGGTTGCACCGTTTTACACTCCTACAAGCAGTGATTAAGTATTCCAATTTCTCCACAACCTTGCAAGCATTTATTGTCTACTGGTCTGTTGAAATCTGCTATTGTTATTGGTGTTACTATGGTGTTACTCATAGTTGTTTTGATTTGCACCTCTCTTTTATAGCTATGGATTTTAAACATTTCTTCATGTGCTTGTTTGTCATCTGAGTATCTTCTTTGCTGAAGTATCTCACAAATTTAATCAAACATTCAGAGAAGAATTTTACATAAAGTATACCAGAAAAGAGAAGAAGATGGAATTCTCTTAGACTCGTTCTATGAAGAAAGCATATCCTGGATACCAGAAAATTACACTGTGGTTTATTGTTGTTATATGCCATAGAGTCACCTGAAACTCATAGCGACCCTATGTACAACAGCCCTAAACCCTGCTCTATCCTGTGCCAAAATCACTGTCTCTGACACATCTACTGCCATTACTCCAGTCACTGAATCAGTCCATCTCATCAAGGGATTTTCTCTCCTGCGCTGTCCCTCCACTTTCCCAAGCATGATGTCCTTCTCCAAGGACTGATCCCTCCTTGCAACATGTCCAAAATATGTCAGATGAAGCTTCAGAATCCTTTCCTCCAAAGAGCGGCCTGGTCTCATCCTCTCTAGGATGAACCAGATTGTTCTAGCAGTCCATGGTATATTCAATAATCTTCTCCAACACCACAGCTCAAAGACGTGAATTCTCCTTCTATCATCCCTAGACATGTTCCAGCTCTATGATGCATAGCAAGTAAGTGCAAAGACTCCGGCCTGTATCACACGCACCTTAGTCTCCAGACTGATATTGTTGTTCTTCAATGCTGTGGAGAGGTCTCTGACAGCAGACTTTCCTAATTCAATTTGTCGTTTCATTTTCTAGCTACTGGTACCAAGAGTGTTGATTCTGGAGACAAGCAAACTAAAGCTGTTAACAATCTCAATCTCTTCACCATCTACCATGATGAGGCCAATATGCTCCGTGGTGAGAATCTTTGTCTTCTTGGTGCTGAGCTTCGATCCATATTTAAGGATGCAGTCCTTGACCTTTTGTAGCAAGTGCTTTAGGTCCTCCTCAGTTTCAGCAAGCAGGGTTGTGTCATCTGCATAATGAAGATTGTTTATGAGTCTTCCACCGATCCTAATGCCACATATCTCCTCATAGAGCCCAGCCTCCCAGATAATCAAATAAATTGAAACGATATGGAAATAGAACACATCCCTGGCATATACCCTTTGCAATTTTGAACCATACAGTATTCCCTTGTTTTGTTCTGAAGATTGACTCCTGGTCCAAGTATAGGTTTTGCATAAGCATGACCAAGTTTTCTGGGATTCTCATTCTTCTCAGAGTCAGCCACAGTTTATTTTGATCCACACAGTCAAAAGCCTTTGCATAGTCAATGAAACAGAGACACTCCTCTGGTACTCCTTGCTTTCAGCCATTAGCTATAATATAACTAATACCACAGCTTCTTTTAAACCCAGCCTGCATTTCTGGCAATTTTCTTTCGATGGGCTGTTCTAGGTATTTTGGATAATTTTCAGCAAAGCCTTGCTTGCACATGGTATTAATGATATTTTTAAATAATTTCCATACTCTGTCTGATCATCTTTCTTTAGAATGGAAACAAGTATAGATCTCTTCCAATCAGTTGCCAAGGTGGTTGTCCTCCAGATTTCTTGACACAACTTGGTGAGCACATCCTGAACAGTGCCTGTTGTTGAAAGATGTCAGTTGGTATGCCATCAATTCCTGAGGCCTTGTTTTTTGTCAAGTCTTTCAGAGCAGCTTGAACTTCTTCCTTCATCACCACAGGCTCTTGTTCATACATTGTTTCATGAAATTCTTCTGTGTCCACTAATTCCTTTTGGTACATTGACTGTGTATACTCTTTGTAACATTTTTTAATGCTTCCTGGATCATTTAATATTCTGTGCAAAGCATCCTTAAAGTATTATAACTGGAGACTTACATTCCTTTGCCTTAAGAAATGCTGAGTGAGTTTGGTGCCTTTAATTTTCTGACTCCAGCTCCTTGCACATTTCATTATTATACTTTACTTCGTCTTCCCATGCTGACCTTTGAAACCTTCCGTTCAGCTCTTTAATACCTTGATTTCTTCCCTTTATTTTGGCTTTTCAGCACACCACTGCAATATTCTGACAGCCATCTTTGTTTATTCTTCTCCTTGTACCTTTGTAATGACCCCCTGCAATCTTCCTGGATGATATTCTTGATATCCTCCCACAGCTCATATGGTCTTCACTCATTGATGTTCAAGACCTCAACCGTGTTCCTGAGATGGTTTTGAAATTCAGGTGGGATAGACTCAAGGTCATATGTTGGTTCCTGTGGATTTGATTTTATTTTCCTTAGCTTCAGCTTGAACTTGCATGTAAGTAGTTGGTGGTCAGTTCCACAATCAACACCTGTCCTAGTCTTCACAGCTGATATTGAGTTTCTCCAGCAATTCTTTCCACCAATGTAATTAAGCTGATTTCTATGCAAACCATCAGGTGAAATCCATGTATATATAGCCAGTGTTTATGTTTCTTATAAAATGTATTTGCAATGAATATGTTGTTGATTGTGCACAATAATGTAATTCTATTTCCAGCTTCATTTCTGTCATCAAGTCATTACGAGCTCTTTTATATTTATTATGAATTATTTTCCTTTCACTTCTTATATGAAGCTAACTGAATTTTCACCTATGAGAAATAAATTGGACCCCTTTCTCTAAGTCTTTTTCTTTTTTCAGGTCTTAAGTTGATGGAAAAGCTACCCTTTGTAATGGGCATATTCTTGATTACACTGACTGGGAGAATTTTTGATGAATCATGTGTTAGTTATTCACAGTTCTGTTCAGAAGTTGTTATTGTTGTTGCTGTTACTTACTGTTGTTAGGTAGCACAGAGTCAAGTATGACTCATGTTTCCCATCTGAACAGCTAACCTGAACCCTGCCCTAACCTGTGCCATCCTCATCCTCTTTGACAAACTAGCAGGCATTGAAGTCACTATATCAATTCATCTTGTTGGAGGTCTTCGTCTCCTTCACTGACCCTCCATCTTTCCAAGCATGATGTTCCTTTCCAAGGAATAAATGGGCTTCTCTAGCTACATAGCCAAAGTATAAAAGATGGAGCTTCATCATCTTTGCTTCCAAAAAGCACTCTAGCTGCACTTTTTTTAAAAGACATACCTATTTGTCCTTTTGGCTTTCCATGGGATATTCAGCACTCGACTCCAACACCTTAACACAAAGTCATAGACTCTTCTGTCATCCTTTTTCATTGTCCAGCTCTCTGATATATAGTAGGTGATTCAGAAGATCATGGCCTCAAGCAGGAACATCTTAGTCTTCAAACTTACCTCATTGTTCCTCAGAATCCTGGAGAGGTCCCTTACAGCAGATTTCCCAAGTAATATGTCTCCTAATATCCTGACTGCTGCTACTAAGGGTGTTGATTGCTGTTCTAGGCAATATGAAATCATTGACAACTACAAGTCCTTTCTCATGTATCATAATGCTGAATGTTGCTTCTGCAGTGAAGACCTTTTTTTCCTTGATGTTAAGAAGCTATTCATAATGAAGACTGTAGTCTTTGTGTTTGTGCAGCAAGTGTTTCACATCCTCTTCCCTTTCAGCAAGCCAACTTATGCCATCTGCACAGTGCAGGTTGTTATTGAGTCTTCCTCCAATTCTGATGCCACATTCTTCTTCATAGACTCCAAGTTCATGAATTCTTTTCTTAGCATACAGGTTGAATAGTTTTGTTACAACTTTGGCACACCTTTCTTGATTTTAAATCATTTAATGATCTCTTTCTCAATTCAGACAACACCTTTTTGATCTAGGAATAGTTTTTCTAAGGGCACAGTTAAGAGTTCTGAGATTTAATTCTTCTCAATGTTAGCCATAATTTAAATAGTGAATAAAACACAAAGAAACATTCTTCTTGTATTCTCTGCCTTCAGCAGTATTCGTCTGACATTAGCAAGGATATCCCTGATGTTGTGACTTCTAAAACCAGCTTGTACATCTGGTACTACCCTGTCAATGTACTATTCTTGTCATTTTTTTAAATAATCTTCAACAATATTTTGCTAGCACAAGATATTAATAATAATGGTTGATAATTTCCATATTCTTTTAGATCACTTTTCTTGGGAATGGGGGCAAATATTGAGCTCGTTCAGTCAGTGGCCAGGTAGTTATCTTCCAAATTTCCTGTTCAGATGTGAGATGAGGCCAAAGTAACTCTCACAAAAGCTAGAAAAGTGGTAGAGAAGGGATATCCTACATAACTTGTGCCCAGGAGAAGAGCACCAATGGTACTATTTAGAGATACTATTAATAACTTCCATGGTTATGATGTAAGAAAAAGTAAAGGAAGAAAAGAAATTATATTTGTCACACTTTAGTTGCTTTGTTATTTTTAGTTTTTTCTATTTGTATGCTATTATCCAAGTAATACCCCTTTTTTGTTAGCTGAAATGTCACATTTATTTAAATTCAAACCTCCTGAGTGTTATGTTAAGTCCATTATTCATGACTTAGAAGTTGACCTCCATGATTGAAAGATGGCAAGAGAAAATTCCTTTATATTGTGATAATTATAACTCTGTCTTTAAAATGTGTTCCTTAATTCTTCAAAATTTTTGTGGTCACTAATGATACTTCCAATTATACATTATTTGCAGGTCTATTTAACAGTCAAGTCCTTGAAAATAAATAAAAAGAAAGCTACTGAGAGTTTAACAAAACATAAAGAATTAGTTTGAGATCCATTAACTTATTTTATTAAAGTTTGGCTCAATTTATATTAGGCTTTTATTCTTGTGATTTTAATAGTTCAGAGAGAGTTGTATTAAAATTTCGAATATTGGGCATCTCTGCTGGTCAAATATACCAGCAGCCTCTTAGGAGAAAGATGAGAGTCTCTTCATGTTCTGCTTAATAACCTCACAAACTTGATGGAATATTTCAATGAGTTAGAACTAATTCAATGGTAGTGAGAATGAATTACTATATTATACAGCTCAAATTTAGTGAGAAGTAAGGAGTGAAAGAAAACAGTATTCAAAGAGTGAACATAACCCTTGATAATTGGCTTTTCTAGCCACTGTGTTAGCTCCCATTAGAGGAGCATGGTCTCTAGCTGCCTTAACTGAAGACACATGGTTTTTCAAATCCTCAATTGCTGTGGGACCAGTAACAGAGAGTGCTCTCCATACTGTGAAAAAAAAGGAAATGACAGTGGTGAAGAGACTATGAAGAGAGAGTAGCAAGGCTTAGCCAGAGGAACCCTGAAAATAAAGGCCATAGTTCAAGGCTTTGCTCCCTGAATAATTGAAGGAAAATCTGATTTGTAATTGCTCTGAGATTAAGTTTGCTGGATGATTGAGGAAACTAGAAACTTCTTGCATTTATAGTGTTGAACTGAAAAAGGACCTTCACTAACTGAGGAATTGTGACTTCTTAATCTTGTTTGGGATTTCTGGACTAAACATGGACTTGTATTGTGAGATATTTGTTGCCTCCCCAAATCTCTAAACTATTTCCCTAATAAGCCCCTCAGCTGTGAGTAAAGTCTGTGAATCTTGCAACAAACATCAGACCCAATGATTGGTAAGAATGTGAGCAGGTGGAGTGGCATGTCTGACTATGTAGCTAGTTGTATGATGTTATAGCCATTATTAACGGGAACAGTTTCCCTTTTATGGACCAGATAGATGTCAGACTTGGCCACCCCTTATATTGCATGTGTTCCTTTTACTGTGAGTTTATTCATTTTTTCAGCCAATAAATATCAATTAATAGCATGTTCTGTTTATATTTAAAGAAGGAGAACATACTAATAAAGATTTTTTTCCCTTCTTGTTAAGAACTCTTTTCTTTGTAGAATTACAGAGAAGTAAGCTATTTTCTATTCAAATAATATATTTTCTTGAGGTCAAGTTAAATATTTTTACATACTAAATAAATGGCAACGGGTACACATTGACCTTACTTGATGGCCTACACAGGAATCAGATTGATTACATATGTAGGAAAAATCATTGGAGAAATCCAATATCAGCTCTGAATACTAGGCAAGGTGCTGACTGTGGATCAGATCATCAGCTACTTGTATGCAAGTTTGAACTGAAGCTAAGGAAAGTAAAATCAAATCCTCAAGAACCGACGTTCTGAGTCTTTTCCTTCTGAATTTAAAGACCATCCCAGGAACAGGTTTGAGACTCTGAATGCTAATGAGAAAAGACCAGATGAGCTCTGGGAAACTATCAAGAATATCATCCGAATACAATGCTAAAGGTCATTACAAGGATGCAGGAAGACCAAAACAGATGTCAGGAGAGACTCTGAATAATATACTAGAGTGAGAAGAAGCCAAAGCAAAGTGAAGAAATCAAGATGTTAAGGAGATAAACATAAGATTTCAGAGAACAGCATGGGAAACAAAGCAAAATATAGTGAAACATACAAAGAGCTGGATTTGGAAAACCAAAAGGGATGAACTTGCTTAGCATTTCTTAAGTTAATTGAACTAAAGAACAACTTTAAGCCTAGAGTTGCAATACGTAACGATGTGGTGGGCAGAATGCTGAATGACCCACCAAGCTTCAAAAGAAAACGGAAGAGTACACAGAATCACTATGCCAAAAAGAACTGGCTGACACAGAGAAATTTCTGTAAGTCAACATATGATCAAGAGCCTGTGGTGATGAAAGAGAAAGTTTAAGCTACTCTGAAGGAATTGGCAAAAAACAAAGCCCCAAGAATTGACGATACATCAATTGACAAATTTCAAAAAAGATGCCGCCTTTGACGTGCTCACCAGGTTGTTCCAAGAAACCTAGAGGACAACTAAGTGGCCAAGATGAAAGAAGAGATGTATATTAGTTCCTATTTGGAAAAACAAAAAAAAAGGTGACCCTACAGAATGTAGAAACTTTCAAACAATATCATTAATATCATATACAAGCAAGATGTTTCTGAAAATTATACAAAAATGTCTGGAACAACACATCAACAGAGAACTGTCAGAAGTGTAGGCTGGGTTTAGAAGAAACTGTAGTATTAGTGGTATTTTAGCTAACATAAGATGGATTTTGGCTGAGCAGGGAGTACCAGAGCAATGTCTATCTATGTTTCATTGACTATGTAAAGGCATTTGGCTGTGTGGATCACAACAAACTATGTCTGACTCTGAGAAAAATGGGAATCCCAGAACATTTGATCATGCTTGTGCAAAACCTATACTTGGACCAGGAGACTGTAGTCAGAACAGAAAAAGAATACACTGAATGGTTCAAAATAAGGAAAGATGTATGTCAGGCATGCATTCTACCTCCATACCTTCTCAATCTACATGCAAAAAGATCATCTGGGATGCTGGGCTCTATGAGGAGAAATGTGGCATCAGGATTGGAGGAAGACTCACAAACAATCTGTATTATGGAGATGGCACAACCTTGCGTGCCAAAACTGTGGAGGGCTAGAGTCATTTGCTGTAGAAGTTTAAGGACAACATCCTTCAATATGGATTGAAGTTCAACATTAAAATAAAAAAGAATCTCACCACTGGGCCAAATGGTAGTACCAAGAAGAGATTGAGATTTTAACGGCTTCAGCCTATTTGGCTCCATAATCAATACTCGTGGTATCAGCAGCCAGAAAATCAAAAGACCAATTCCACTGAGAAAATATGCTGTCAAGGACCTCTCTAGAGTGCTGAAAAGCAATGACAGCAGTCTAGAGATTAAGGTGCACCCAATCCAGGCCATGGTATTCGCCATTACTTGCTATGCATCAGATAGTTGGGCAATGACTAAGGATGATAAAAGAAGAATTGATGCCTTTTAGTTGTGGTGCTCGAGAAGAGTATTGAATATACCATGAACTGCTAAGAGAAGAAACAGGTCTGTTCTGGAGAGAGTGAAATCAGGATGTTCTTGAGAATGAAGGGTTTTGAAGATTCATCTCACAGATTTTGGGCATGTTGTAAGGTGGGGCCAGTCCTTGGAGAAGAAAATCATGCTTGGAAGGGTGGAGGGATAGCAAAAGACAGTGAAAATCCTGGATGAAATGGATTGACTCAGTGACTGCAGTAATGGGAGTAGATGTGTCAGAGAACACGAAATTGGCTCAAGATAGAACAGGATTCATAGCTGGTGTACATAGTCACTGTGAGTTGCAAACAACTTGATGACACATAACAACAACACTTAAACAAATATGAAAGATAGCAGAATTAAAAAGCATAATGCAAAAAATATTTTCCTAGCAAGTTTCTGGTAATACAAATAAAAGAGGTAGTCATATAGTCTCCTGAGTAGAGAGCTGGGCTGCAAATCCAAAGGCAAGTGGTTCAAATGTACAAGCTGTCTCATGGGAGAAAGTAGGACAATTTCCTTCCATGTGATTTGCAGCCTCTGAAAACCTACTGGTAGGTCAGATATGGTAATTTCTGACTTTATGGCAATGAGTTTTAATTTTGTTTGGTTTTATTTTGTTTATTTGTGATATAGGATCCAAAGCGTCTAGAGGAAATTGTGACTCCAACGATCAGCAAATACAGAGAAAATAAATGGTTGTGTGGTCGTATATGGTGGTTATAAATTGTATACAACCCAATGAAAATGAGTTTGTTTTTAATTTTTTATTTTGTTTTGTTTTGCTTTTGTAGTGCAAAGATAGTAAATAATAGAAATATTTAAAATCCTTGTGTGGTGTAAGTGGTTTACAATTCTTGATAACCTAAAGGCTGACTGTTCCAGTCTGCTCACAGGCCCTGTGGAAGTAAAGGCTGGAAACATACTCCGTGAAGATTAGAGTCAAAATGACCCCTTGGTTAAGTAATACATATGGTCTCCACGGGTTGGAAATCAACTTCAGAGCAGTAAAATATTAGCAGTATAAACATTTTATCTGGGACTAAGAGAAAAATCCTAAAAAAATGCACCCCCCCAAAAAAAAGAGTGAAACAAAGCAGAGTCTTAAAGATTTGTGTGAGGACTGCAAATCTAATAATAATCATAATAAATTATCTAATCAGTTACTGTAAGATAGTGTATGCAATTAAAATATATCCTACCATCAGCAATGGCTCTCTGAGAAACAGAAGGAAAACAGTGAGCATAATTAATAAAGAAAAGTTCAGCATTATAAAAAGCACAAAAGAAACAAATTTAGATATCATGTCATCCCACAATAAAGGAGACAGACGTCAACTCACATTTGAAAGATTACTTAGATTTATAATTGATATTTATACATTTAATTTGACTACTTAGTACATATAATTATATCCATAATGGGTCCGTGAGTTAATCTAATATATTCTTTCTTATTCAAACTCCATTATAACTGACTTGATTTTGCATAGCTGGAAAGGCAATACCATTGAACCTGGATGGATACTTCTGATCTTAAGTCAAGAGTATCCCCTCATGCCTGGAGCTTCCCTCTCCACTAGTAATAGAAGTTTCAGAATAAAATCCAAGAGAGGCAGTTTCACTAAACTTACATGAAATTCATTCTCATAAAAGAGAAGTGCATGAGAAATGTAGCTAATTTAAATTCCCTTTGGAAATGAATTATTTCGGTGGCTAATTATTTGCCTGCTGGAAAGACTGCAGGCAGTTATAAGAGCCATGTGGCTCCCAGAGGGAAACATTTATTAGTGACAAGGACACAAGATGATAATGACATGCAGGCATCAGGCCTAGAAAAGTGATGTTTCAAATACATGGTCTAATATGGTTGGCAGTGAAAATATAAATGTTTTCATGTAGAAAGAAAATTAGGAAAGTTAGACCATTTGATGTTACTAAAAAGAGTCACATGCTCTTATTGAGTAATATGGTGATTATGGCTAATATTATTATTAGGAATGATAAAGCCATCTCAAATAGAAGAGCCATTCCAAGTTTACCATTTAGAAAGACTATATTCATCTAATTAGTAACTTTAGGGTTTTATTCACACAATGAAAATAGATGAAATGCATGAGTATGGACATTTAATTATGGTCTATTTCAGTTTCTGGGAGACTTGAGAGGGAATAAGGACATCAAAGAAAGTAGTAAATTCAAATTAAAGTCATAAATAGTTACACTAGATTACTTATTTTTACACTTCTAAAATAACTGTTCCAGTGTACAATTGTTCCTTAGAATACAACTTGGGAGCTTTCTTAATTCTTTCTAATCATGGTCCCAAGTGCAGTCTAGCAAAGCATCAATTTCCTATAAAAAGTATCCAAGAGTATGTTTAAAATGGCACAAAGCAATTTTTAATAGCTGATTAGTGTTTAACTACAAACCAGAGGATTGGTAGCTCAAATCCATCCTAAGGCACCTTGAGGCAAAAACCGATTTCTGGGAGACCACAGTCCTGAAATCTTACAGTACAGTTCTGTTCTGTACACATGGGATACCATATGTTTGCATCTACTCAGCAGCACTAATAACAAAAACAGAGTTAATTATTATTAGAAAAAATACATGATCAACCCATTATATATCCTAAACTAGATTACTGTACACAATTTATGCCTTGGCAAACCTCAAAAACAAGACAGAATATTGTCAAAATATCTTAATAGTCTCAAGAATAGCATGAATTACTGTTGATGAATTACAATGCTTATAGCTATAAAAAAATAGCAGACAAAGACAAACGTCTTTGTAAACTGGCATTATAATAAACTTTGACGTTACTTATATCACAGTTATGGTGCTATTTCTAAGCATCCTTAATGCAGGAAAGCATCACTGAGAGGCATACAATGTTTTGTTTTTCTTATTTAATGTTTATAGAATCTAGAATATCATGGTAATACTTCAAAATCATCAAAACCCAGTATCTTTAGAAACCACTTCACAAATATTATAGAGAAAATGAAAAGTAAATACAAATCATGCTTTGGAAAAAAAAAGGCTTATATCCATAGGAAAATACTGTCAAAATATATTTGTTCACATTTTATAGATGGAAATCAAGGGTTACTTTAATTATTCATATACAATAGAATAGTTATTGATTAAGAGACGAAGAGGTCAAAAGACTAATTTGGTGGAGAAATGCCTGACTTCTTTATAGGTTCTCTAACGTAAAACATGGAGACCTTTCCATTTTCAGCTTGGTCCAATACCTTCTTGCCTTCACACTGGCAAACTCAAAATTCCAATTTTTTTCCTCCTATTATAGATTCTGTTTCCTTCCTCAGATTTTGCATATCTCCTTTCCCTCTACTTTTTGATTTGTTGTTGTTGTGTTTTGTTGAGTCAGAACCTACCAATAGCCAATTCTCCAGCAGGATTTTAGAGGCAGTTAATTACACAGGAGGAGATTGCCAATACTTCTCCTGTGAAGCAGCTGGTGGCCTTGAACCATGTACCTTTGGAATCACAGTGAAGCTTCTTGCCACTAGGCAGTTCAGACAAGAATTTCCTAGGGGATGTTCCTTGATCTCTCTATGAAGGACAGCTTAGGCTATTAAATGGTTTTACTTTGTTCTTTGTTTTTTGGGTACTTACTTATCACAGGTATTTAAAAGAGGTAAATAAATTAGCATACAATTATTGGCTTTTTAATGGATCTTGATTTATTTTGTTTGGCTCAGTTTTACTTTGAGATCATAAATCAAATGCTGTATCATAAAGGATCTAACAAGAAGATTAAGAAAAATAACAACTTTAAATAGAATACAAATATTCTTAGTGGCATAAAGAGACTATGACATAAAACAAGAGCCATATGTTGTCATTATTCGGTGCTGTAGCATCGAGTGTGACTCATAGCGACCCTATGAACAAAAGATCTGAACCATGTTCTATCCTTTGCCATCCTCATAGTTCTTTACACACAAGAGCACACTGTGGCAGTTATATCAATCCACCGGGTTGAGGGTCTTCCTCTCCTTCACTGATCCTCTAGCTTCCCTAGTATCCTGTCCTTCATCAAGGAATGTGAGGTAAAGCCCATCATCCTTGTCTCCAAAGAGCCCTCTGGCTATACCCTCTCCAAGATGTACTTGTTTGTTCTTTTGGCTATCTAAGAGATGTTCAGTGTTCTTCTCCAACAACACAGTTAAAAGACATCAATGCTTCTTCTGTCATCCTTCGTCACTGTCTAGCTCTCAGATGCTTAACAAGTGATCAGAAATACTATGACCTGAATGATGTTAATCCTCTAACTAACATCAGCACTCCTCGATAATTTAGAGAGGTCTCTAACTGCAGATTTTCTCAGTGTAATGCATCTCCTTATTTCCTGACTGTTGTAATGAAAGTTATTAATTGTGGATCCAAGCAAAATGAAGCTGTTGACCATTTCAATGTCTTTTCTGTCCACCATGATGTTGCCTATTGGTCCAGTGGTAAGAGTCTTTGTTTTCTTGACATCGAGATCCAATCCATATTGAAGGATGCATTCTTTGATTTTCTGCAGCAAGTATTTCAAGACCTCCTCATTTTCATGAAGCAAGCTTGTGTCATCTGCATAATAGAGGTTAGTGATAAGTCTCTTTCCAGGCCTGATGCTTCATTCCTCTTCACAGAGTCCAGCTTCTCAAATAATATACTCAGAATACAGATTGAATAGGTATGGAGAGAGAATACAACCCTGGCATACTCACTTCTTAATTTTAAAACATACAGTGGTCTGTGTTCTGTTTGAACAACAGCCTCCTGGTCCAGGTACAGGTTCTACATGAGGACAAGTGCTCTGGGACTCCCATTCTTCTCAATGTCAACCACAACTTGTTTTGATTCTCTCAGTCAAATGCCTTTGCATAGTCAATAAAGCACAAATAGACATTCTTTGTGTTTTCTTTACTTTCAGCCAGGATCCATCTGACATCAGCAATGATATCCCTGGTGCCACAGACTCTTCTAAATCCTTCTTGAACTTCTGGTAGTTCCCTATTTATGTATTTCTCCAGCCGTTTTTAAAATAGTCTTCAGCAGTATTTTGCTTGCATGTGCTATTAATGACATTGTTCCATAGTTTTCACATTCAGATAAATCACCCTTCTTGGGAACGAAAAAATATATGGACCTCTTCCAATCCTTTGACTAGACAGCTATCCTCCAAATTTCCTGGCTTAAACTGGTTAGTGCATCCAAGCCTGCATCTATTAATTTAAACAAGTCAATTGGTATCCCATTAACTCTTAAGGCTTTATTTATTTTTTTTTGTCAATGTCTTCAATGAAGCCTTTACTTTTGCCTTTATTATCACTGACTTCTGATCATATGGTACTTCTTGAAAGAGTGGCCATATACAATGGTTGATTTCCTGAGAATGAAACTTGACCATCATATTCTCCTATCTAAGGATTGACTTCAAGGAAAACAAGGCAGAAACAAAATCCTGAAACTAATTAGAGGGGGTAAAATGTAAAGCACAACATTTAAGTTAATTTTTCTGAAATGAGAAGAATATATGCTTGATAGAAAATAGTTGAATAGTAGAATAATAAACAAAAATGCTATTTTTTCTTTATTTCTGTTTATTACTTTGTAATTTCATATATATATAATTTTATTCTTATCCCCTCTTTTATTTTGGAATTATATTGAATTTTCTTGTAGAGTGAATTTTTTCTTTAAAATTTTATCCTATTCTTTCAGACATTTAAATAATAGGTGCTTATATTTCAACTAATAGATGCAGCCCTAGATGTGCTCACCAGTCTATGTTAGGAAATTTGGAGGACAAGCTGCCTGAACAACTGGCTGGAAGAGATTGATATTTGTTTCCATTTCCAAGAAAGATAATATAATAAAATGTGGAAATTACCAGACAATATCATTAATAGTACATACAAGTAAAATATTGCTGAAGATCATTAAAAAAAGGACAAGAATAGTATATTGATAGAAAACTGCCTGTAGATGGTTTTAGGAGAGACTGTGGCATGATACAGGATATCATTGCTGATACTAGATGGATACTGGCTGAAAACAGATAATTCCAGAAGAATGTCTATTTGTGCTTTATAAATATACAAATGCATTTGGATGTGAGTATCTTAAGAAATACGGCTAACATTGAGAAGAACGGCGATCCTAGAACACTTAATTCTGCTTATTTGAAACATATGCTTTGATCAAGAGGTGGTTGTGTGAACAGAACAAAGGAACACTATATAGTTTAAAATTAAGAAATGGATGAATTAGGGCTAAATTCTCTCACCTACCTATTCAACCCATATGCTGAACAAATGATTTGAGAAGCCAGACTCTATCAATAATATGAATATAAAGAAGAATATGTCATCAAGATCAGGGGAAGACTCCACAATAACCTACATTATACAGATGACACAATTTTGTTTGATGAAAGTTAGGAGTATTACAAAAGCTTGCTACAGAAGACTAAAACTACAGTCTTTAATACAGGTTATTTGTCAAGAATACAAAAAATTCTCACTACTGGATCAATAAGCAACAGTATAATAGATGGAGAAAAGATTGAAGTTGTCAACAATTTCATTTTACTTGGACCTACAATAAACATACTTAGTATCTGCTGTCAGGACATTAGGATATGTACTGCAATGGGAAAATATAGTCAAGGATGTCTCCAAATTATTGAGGAGTAATTATGTCAGTCTGAAGACTAAAGTGCACATAGAGATGCATCTGAGAGTGGGATAATGAATAAGGATGACAGAAGAAGAATTGATACCTTTGTGCTGTGGTATTGGAGAAGAGTTTTGAATAGTCCATGGATTTATAAAAAAACAGATTTGTCTTGGAGAAGGTACAACCAGAGCACTTCTTGGAGGCAAAGATGATGAAGCTTCTTCTCACATTCTTTGGGGGGATTGCTAGGTCAGGCCATTCCTTGAAATAAATATCATGCTGGAAAACATGAAGAGTCAGGAAAAGAAAGGATGACCCTCAACCAGATGGATTAACACAGTGACTTCAGTAATAACCTGTATTATACAGACGATACAACTTCGCTTGCTGAAACTGAGGAAGACCTGAAGTGTTTGCTGCAGAAGGTCAAAGACTATAATCTTTAATAGTGATTGTATCTCAGCATCAAGAAAACAAAGATTCTCACCACTAACCCTATTTGCAGCACCATGATAAATGCAAAAGGGATTGAGACTACTGACAATTTTTACATAATCAACACTCTTGACACCAGCAGTCAGTAAATCAAAATATTAATTACATTAGGAAACTCTGCCATTGGGGACCTCTCCAAAGTGCTAAAGAATAAAAATGTCAGCCTATAGACTAGGTGCACCTGATCAAGGCCATGGTCTTCACAGTCACTTGCTATGCATCAGGAGCTGGACAATGAATAAGGATGACAGAAAAAGAATTGATGCCTTTGAGTTGTGATGCTGGAGAAGAGTCTTGAACATACTACGGACTGCCGATTGAACAAATAGGTCTACCCTAGAGAAGGTGAAAACAAGTTGCTCCTTGGAGGCAAGGATTTTGAAGGATTTTTTTTTCCCATCTGACATACTTTGGGCATATGTCCAGAAGGGACCAGTCCTTATAGAAGGACTTCATGCTTGAAAGAGTGGAGGGACAGCTCATGAGAAGATGACCCTGGTTGAGAGGGACTGATATAATAACTGAGATAATGGGGATAGGTGTGTTGGAGATGGAGAGATTGGCTCAGGATACTGCAGGGATCCGAGCTATTGTACAGAGGATCACTACGAGTCACAAGCAACTTGGCAGCTTGTAACAACAATAATCTTAAAATCTGTTATATCTTTCATGCAATTCTTTGAAGACCATAAAATAGTCAAAACAGTATGGTATAGGTACAATGAAATTGATTTCAGTTTAAGAGTATTTTTTATATTGCTTAGCTTATAACTTAACTCATTGCCATTGATTTGAAAACTACTTATAGTTAATTCTCCAGTGATTTTTCTAGCTGTAAATCACATCGGAAGAGATTGCTCTTTTTTTTTTCTTTCTTTGTGAAGCTGCTGGTGGATTCTAACTGCCAAAGAGGTGCCACCATTGTGTTAATAATGAAACTCTCTTACAGATTAAACTATTAAAGCTCTAGTTTTTGGTCTACATATATGATGAAAAAACATTTTCAATTGGGAATGACTCTCTTGGCTAAATATAGTACATGCCATGGCCCAAATACCTTCCTGCTCCTCAACTATGTATCTGAATATGTCATTTTGTCAATTTTGTTACAATTTTCTATCTATAAGTTGTTGTTGTTAGGTCCCATCGAGTCATATATGACTCATAGTGACCGTATGAATGAAAGACCTGAGCACTGTTCATAGAGTTTCCAGAGGCAAGCCATTTCAGAGGTGGATACCACTCCTGCTTCCAAGCTAGTTTTAATAAGGGAACTCCACCAAACACTGCCCACCATAGGCAACCATTATCACATTTGACATATCAGTGTCACAGTGTTCAGCATCACAGTAACCACAAGTTACCTCTGTACAGCAATGCACAGACCAGTGTTATACTGCCTAGAAGAATGTTTGACAAAAAACAATTAAAACCAGTCCTGAGGGGTATAGATTAAAATCACCTACCTTGGGCTTCAGGCCATGGTCTTTGCAATCGCTTGTTATTCATCAGAGAGTTGGACAATGACCAAGGAGGATAGAAGGAGAATTGATGCCTTTGAGCTGTGGCGCTGGAGAAGAGTATTGAGAGTACCATGGACTGCTAGGAAAACAAACAGATTCTTCCTGGAAAGGGTTAAACCAGGTGGCTCCTTGGAGTCAAGGATTCTGAGGCTCCATCTAACATACTTCATGTTCTGAGGAGAGACCGGTCCTTGGAGAAGGGCATCATGCTCGGGAGGGTGGAAGGGACAGTGCAAGAGGGGTAGGCCCTCTATGAGGTGGATTGCTTCAGTGACTGGGATAATCGGGCTGGGAGGGTCAGAGACAGTGCGATTGGCACAGGACAGAGCAGAGTTTAGGGCTGTTGCACATAGGGTCGCTATGAGTCTCAAGCAACTCGACGGCACATAACAACAACAACAACAGCCTTGGGCTTGGTAGCATAATTTTCTGTCCACTAGGTCAACATAGCTCTATGTTGTCGTTAATAATTATTCTTCAGAAGCAAGATGAGTAATTTCTTATGGTGCAATTTATAGCTTTTGAAAATACCCTGGGAGTTCAGCTAAAGTCTAACTTGACAGGATGTGACAACAATAAGGTTCTTGAGCATCTGAAGCTTGAACCTTATTGGCATGTTAGTCCATTATTTTCTGTGCAGTCATCACCCACAGACAAGTGAAAGAAAAGTAGAGCAAAAGAATCATGTGATTATCTTTTGAGAGACACATGCCATCTATATGTGATCCTGTGGTCAGTCATCTGCCTTCAGAAAAAAAGCCAACCGTAAAAGTTATAAGAGCAGTTTTGCATTGATAGCCATTTATCTGATATGGATATGTCTACTTCTTTTATCTGTATTGGCTAACAATTCACTTAATCAATTCTTTAAACCGTCAAGTAATAATGACTGCTGCTATTGACTCAGAACGTTTTTATTTGCCAGACACTTTATTTGAGAGCTTTACATGTAATATCTTATTTAATTTTTAAATAAAACATTTAGACAGGTGCTGCTCTTCATATTTATAGGTGAGATAACAGGTTAATTGACTTTAACATTCACATGACCAGAAGTCTATAAATTAGAAAAACTGAAATTTGAAACTAAACAGACTGATTTCTATCTTGGGATTCTTTACCAGCATATATAGGACTTCTTTTTGTATCTTTTCTAGTATTTTATTTGCACCTGTTTCTCACAAGACTAATGATTGCAACAGTATCCTAGGGTATTTGTTAGGAATAATTAAGCAAGTAATATTTATAAAGATGCCTAGGATAAGGGAAATATGACATATGATTGTTAACAATTTCAGTTTGTTTGACTCCACAGTCTACACTCTTGGCATCAGCAGTCAGGATATCAAACGATGAATTGTATTGGGAAAGTCAGCTATCAAGGACCTCTCTAAAGTATGAAAGAATAATGATGTCAGTCTAGGCACTAAGGTGCACCTGATTCAGGACAGGGTCTTTCCAATTACTTGCAATGCATTAGAGAGCCGGACAATGACTAAGGATAATAAAAGGAGAATCAATGCCTCTGATTTATGATGCTGGACAAGAATATTGAACATACTATGTACCACCAAGAGAAAAAACATGTTTGTATTGGAAAGGGTAAAATCAAGTTTCTCCTTGGAGGCAATGATTTTGAAGTTCTGTCACACATATTTTGGGCACACTTTCAGAAGGCACCAGTCCTTGGAGAAGGAAATCATGCTTGGAAGAGTGGAGAGATAATGCAGGAGAGAAAGACCCTGCCTAAGATATAATGACACAATAACTGGGGTAATGAGAGTAAATGTTTGGAGATCAGTGAGACTGGCTCAGGATAGGGCAAGGTTAAGAGCTAGGGTCACTATGAGTTGCAGGACACTTGATGGCACATAATAGCAACAACAAATTATTATTTACTTCTCTTTAATTATAATTTCAACACATCTTTTCTACTGTGGCAATAACATTTTTTCTAAAATTTATACACATTAAGATCTTTTATGCATTTTATTTTTGTTTTATGCATCTTATGCATGCATAATGTCTTATCATGGTCACTTCATAAGTAGTGCCTTTCATTATAAATAAATCTAGGATCACTAGCAATACACTTTTTATTATAATGTATTTATCCTTATTGAAGGTTGAATGATAATACTAAATTTGGGCATGATGGGTTCTCAAAGAATATTTCATGAATGGAATGAATAGTACTCATCACAATAATGCCATCATTGAGAATAGACATAGGAAAGTACAATACTAGCTCTAAAGCCATGGTTAACTATAAACACAGGAGAAAATTCAGCCTAACTTAACAAACATAATATGCTCAATCTATAACATGTAGCAAATGGAATGTTTTAGGACTGCAAAGATGTTCCTGGAGGGAGGGTACGAGAGAGATAGTCATACAAAAATACACAGAGAAAGTGACTTCAGTTTAGATAAAATAAGTTGATAGAATATATTTAGAGGCAAGATGCTAGATTCAGTAATTAAGCTATTTCTGTTATAAATAAAAGGATTACCACTTAGATTTATGGCACTATATGCAATGAATCATTTTTTAAAATATTATATTTCCTTATTATGATATGTCTACTATTTAAACGAAATCAAATGTTCTGGGATTCCCATTCTTCTTAGAGTCAGCCACAGCTTGTTGTGATCGACACAGTCAAAAGCCTTTGCATAGTCAATGAAGCACAGATAGACATTCTTCTGGCATTCTTTGCTTTCTGCCAAGATCCATCTAACATTAGTTATAATATCCCTAGTACCACTACCTCTTTCAAATCCAGCCTACACATCTGGCAGTTCTCTGTTGACATATTGTTCCAAACGTTTTTGGATAATTTTTAGCAGAATCTTGATTGCATGTGATATTAATGATTTTGTTCGATAATTTCCACACTCTGTTGGGTCACCTTTCTTTGGAATAGAAAAATATATCGATCTTTTCCAGTCAGTTGGCCAGCTGGCTTTTCTCCAGATTTCTTGGCACAACTTAGTGAGCACATCCAGGGCAGCATCTGTTTGTTGAAATAAAACAATTGGTATGTTGTCAACTCCTGGAGCCTTGTTTTTTGCCAATTCCCTCAGAGCACCTTGAACTTCCTCCTTCGTCACCACAGGTTCTTGCTCATATGTTATTTCATTAAATTCTTCTGTGTCATCCAATTCCTTCTGACACAGTGACTCTGTGTACTCTTTCCATCTTATATGATACTTGGACAAAGAGGCAGTCGTCATAACAGAGCAAGGAGACACTACATGCTTCACACTCAAGAAGAGGGTCCATCAAGGTTGTATTCTGTCAGATCATCTGAGACGCTGGGCTGTACAAGGAGGAATGTGACATCAGGCTTGGTGGAAGAGTCATCAACATCCTGTGTTATGCAGATGACACAACCCTGCTTGTTGAAACTGAGGAGGACCTGAAGCGCTTGATACAGAAGGTCAAGGACTGCAGCCTCCAATATGGATTGAAGCTCAACATCAAGAATACAAAGATTCTCACCACTGGGCCAATTGGCAACATCAGTATGGATGGTGAAGAGATTGAGACAGTTACCAGTTTTAGTTTACTTGGTTCCATAGTCAACACTCTTGGTAAGAGCAGCCAGGAAATCAAGAGACGAATTGCACTGGGAAAGTCAGCTGTGAGGGATCTCTTGAGAGTATGGAGCAATGACATCAGACTGGAGACTAAGGTGCGCCTGATCCAGGCTATAGTCTTTGCAATTACGTGCTATGGATCAGAGACAGTGACTAGGGATGATAGAAAGAGAATTGATGCCTTTGAGCTGTGGTGCTGGAGAAGAGTGTTGAATATACCATGGACTGCTAAGAAAACAAACAGGTTTGTCCTGGAGAAGGTGAAGCAGGAATGCTTCTTGGAATCAAGGATTCTGAAGCTTTATCTGACGTACTTTGGTGATGTTGCAAGGATGGACTGGTCCCTAGAAAAGGACATCATGTTTGGCAGGGTGGAGGGGCGGTGCAAGGGAGGAAGACCTTTGATGAGATGGATCAACTCTGTGACTGCAGTGGTGGCAATAAGTGTGTTTGAGATGATGAGGTTGGCACAGGATAGAATGGCTTTTGGGGCTCTTGTACAGAGGGTCGCTGAGTCCCAAGAGACTCGATGGCACATAACACCACCAACAACGGCACTATATAAACTTCATGTACATATATGTATTTTCATACTCATATGATACTGATTTTGCCAATAATATTGTTTTATCAAACCACCACAAATGTAGTGACTTAAACAACGTATCTGAATTCTCGTTATCTGACTGTTAGGGGATTTTTTTAAGCCATTCTATGCTGCACTTGCTAAGGGACAAGAATTCTTAGTGCATGTAAACTAGTCTTAATTCCATACCTTGGATAGGGTTTAGACCTGTTCTACTTTATTTCATCCACCTCAGATCAGCGACTTTTGTTATTGTTGTTGAGTGTCCTCAAGGCAGGTCCTACTTATACAGACCCTATGAATAACAGATCTAAATCCTCTCCTATCCTGTGTGATCCTCAGGCAAAGTCAATTCTTCTAATGGTAACAGGCAAGGAAACAGGGCCAAAGAAAAGGCCATTTCTTCTCCATTACCCAGTAAATTTCTCTAGCTTTGAGTGAGTTTTGTGCATAGTTCCAGTCTTTCAGCTAGTAGAAAAATAGCTTAACCACTGCACCACCAGATGTCCTTCAAAATTAAGCAAAATATATTATTCACTTGTAAGCTAATTGTTTTCATTATTTGTAATATTTTTTCTTCTCTTCTGATGTTGTCAGAGGATATATGTGTCTGTTTGTCTATATAGATATACACACATATATACACATATATTATCTTCCAAAATGAAAACAAAAAAATACACACAAAAAAAAAACCCCAAAGTCACAAGATGGAGTTAAAACTGAAGCAGGGGTAAAAGCAGTAAATATTCTCTACCTAGAGAGATTACTAGGAGAAACCTCATGATCTTGTCAGTTTCTGAACTTTCAAGGACCATCCTGGGCAAGCTAGCATCCAAGAGACAAAGGCATTCCAAACATTCCAACCATCACAAGGCCAACTCTCTGAGCCTCTGCCTTTGAATCCTCTCCCTCCTTCCAAGCCCAATTTAAATTATTTAACTGTGTGATCAAGACCTTTGGCCAAAGGGTCAAGGCACAGTCTGAGTTTAAATCCAGGTGGACTGCTCATTTGGTATACTTGTCTACAGTACAGGATGCCAGTTAAACATCGTTCCTGGGGAGTAAAAATTTGTGGGGGTTTTTGTCTAGCAGGAATTTTTCATTTCTATTGTGACACCAAGCCACATTTCTAACAGTTTGAGTCAAAGCTTACAAAGCAAATTAAGTTTTCCTTCAACTATTCATGCACATTTTGTTCTATAACATTGATTTTAATATCCACAATGACATTGTACTTTTCTCACTTGATTATCATTCAAATTTCCATTAATCCAGCTATAATTATAGAAGGCCTTTTTTGTGCATCCAAACTATTTGTAATATAGCACAATAAAACAAGTATTTTAAAATATATCAGAAATATCAATAGGGAAAAATCAGTGTTAAAAGCTGTTTTGTTTTTATAAAAGCTTATGCACATTACTCTTTAATGAGATTTGAAATGAGCACTTATGGCACAATAGTTAAAAGCTCAATTGCTAAGCAAAAGATTGCGTGTTTGAAACCACCCAATGACTCTATTGTTTAGAAAAGTTGAAAGTACCTGGGAACAGTTTACTAAGCACACTAACTTGTCAGTAAAGAGTATTAAGAAAGTCAGACACTATTTCTTCAGCAAGGAGCCTTCAAGGAAAAGGAGTTCGGCTGCTAACCACGGGGCAGGCATTAGAATCTACCAACTGCTATGGAAGAAGGACAATCTCCTCCCACGTGATTTACAGCCTCTTAAAACCACCTACAGGGTGACTGATAAGTCGAATAAGATTCAACAGCATATAAAAATGTCTTTCATTTATAAAACAAAGGTAATATAATTTTACTTTTTATATTGTCTTTCATTTCCTCTCTTTCCTACATCTGTAAGATGAGACTAATAGAAACTATGTCCAGATGTTCCCATGGGTATGCTCAGAAGAGTAAAACATAGTAATGAAAAAAGAAAAGATAAAACCAATTTTTTAAAGGTCCTATAATATTTCCTCTCACTTTAATCCACAATCAACATCATTGCCACCAACCGTGAGGAAGTTATAAAATAAGTTGCATTGGGAATATTTAGAACAAAGATCTCTCTAGAGTGCTAAAGAGCAATGATGTCACTCTAAACACTAAGGTGTGCCTGATCTAAGCCCTGGTTTTCTCAATTGTTTTTTTGTGCATCTGAAAGCTAAACAATAGATGACAGAAGAAAAGTTGATAACTTTGAGTTGTGGCTCTGGAGAAGAGTTTTGAACCTACCATGGACTGCCAAGAGAACAAATAGATGTCCTGATGTGGGTGAAACTAGATTGTTCCTTGGAGGCAAAGATTTTGAAACTCCACCTCACATAATTTGGGCATTTTCTCACAAGGGGCTAACCTTTGGAGAAGAACATCATACTTAAAGGGAAGAGTCTCACCTTAGATGAGATGGATTGATATAGTGACTGTGTCAGAGACAGTGAAGTGGGCTTAAGATAGGGTACTGCTCAGCTTTGTTATTCATAGGTTGTTCTATGAGTTGTACTTGAGGGCCACAACAAAAACAAAATATTTAAAAAGTACCAAAATCAAAAGGGATAAATTCCTTTAAAAATAATTTCTTTTTTAAAACAGAAGCTCTGCTTTCAATTTGAAATCAAACCTTTTGTGACTTTGTAACACTGGGATTTCAGTTAAAGCTCAGACAAGCTGTGTTTTTGAATAATACTTTTATTGATCTCTGGATCTAGAATTAAAGAAAATTCAGAGACATTCATGAAATTTCTAGTGTGGCAGTGACAGTGCAAGTGATTAAGAACAGTGCCTTTCACCATAAGCATTGCAGCTATAAGGTTTACCATTTCACCTCAAGACTCATTCAAGAGCCAAGTCACAACCACACCTCCAAATTTAACAAAGGAGGGGACGAAAGGAGTAAAATCTGTGAAAAGTTATCATGCATACCACAGGAAACTATTGAGGTAAAAAAGCCTAAAGAAAATCATTTTCAATTCCATTTAAAAAAAAATAAATGAATTCACACATGCTCAACCAAACCCATCTCCATTCTCAGGGAAAAAAAAGAAAGAAAAAGAAACTCTCTGCTTACTCAAGATCAGGCTGCCTGAGGAGAGCTCAATTGTGTCCAGATAAAACACTATCATCCTTTACCTTAATGAACTCTGTACTGACAAGTCTTTTATGACAAATTTTGTGCTCTAGCAGCAACTTCAAATCTGTATGAGATTTGGAGCTCCATTTAAAGCTGTATCTGGCCTTGTCATGCTTGTGTGACAAGTTCTCTCAGTCCTCATCTGGGTCACTAAATGGAGATCCCATGATAGAGAAAACTGACATCACATCCATCTTGCTTTGGATGACTGCGCCTCTGTCAGGGAAACTGCATAACAGAGGTAGTTTTACAGACTCTCAAAAAATGTAGCCATGAATTGTTGCCCAATAGCCCCTGCAGCGTAGCTCTGATGGCTTAATACTAAAGAATTACACTGTCTGTGTGAAGGAATGCAGTTCAAATCCACCAACTTCTCCCTGAGAAAACTATGGGCAGCCTCCTCCCATTCAATTTACTGAGTTCAATTTGTTAGGGTTTGCTCTTGGTAGGTTCAGACTCAATAATCTACAAAAGCAACAAAGTCCGACAGAAGAAATTTGCAAGTATGAATTTCTTAGATAAGTCTTCTGTTCTCAAAAAATAATAAAAACAAAGAAAAAGGTGGAAGCAAAACCAAGCAAACTATCACTCAAGCATGAACAATATTGCAATACTTCAAAGATTGTGGGTACTTCTTTCCACTTCCCCAACACTTTTTGGTTAAAGAAGAATAATTTTTCCTCATTGTCAAGTTGTAGATGACTCACAGCGACCTTATGAATGAAAGACACTTGTATAACTTTTATCGTTTCTCCAAGTTCATAGAGTTTCCAGAGGCAAGCTAATTCAGAAGTGGATGCCACTCTGCTTCCAAGCTTGTTTAGTCTTCGGTAAATGATGTCATGCTGGTAAGGCTGAAGGGTCAAGTAAAGAGAAGAATCTTCTCGAAGAGACTGCTACACTGAGCTTGAACATGGCAAACACCATGACGCAGGAATAAATGACAATGAAGAAAATTTCTTTCTGTAGTTGATAACATTTTATTATTGTTTTACATTACTTCTTAAAAGAACAAGAATAGTTTTACCAAATGTTACAATGCAAAGTATTTTATCTTAGTACCATGGCTGACATTTGAGGAATTATATTTCATTTTCACTCCTTAAAAATATTTCCATTTTAATGAGTTATTTTCTTTTCCTTTAAGCAATATGTAGAAAGAAATAGCCAAAGCACATAACTTTAATGTTTTGGGTATTTTTTATGATGCCTGAAATATTTCACTTTAAGTGAGAATGTTTTATTCCTTGGCACTTATGCTGGTGCAAAACCTGTACTGAGACCAAGAGCCTGTTGTGCAAACAGACCAAAGTGACAAAATATGTTTTAAAATTTAAAAAAGTATACATCAATGTTGTATCCTTCCCCCATACCTACTTAATCTGTATGCTAAACCAATTATTCAAGAAAATGGACTCAGTGAAGAAGAATATGGCATTGGTATTTGAGGAAGAATCATCAATAAGTTTCATTATGCACATGACACAATCTTCCTTGCCAAAAGTGAGGAACACTTAAAATACTCCAGAAGATCAAAGTGCACTATCTTCAATATAGAATGCATTTCAATGCCAAGAAAATAAAATTTCTAACCGCTAAACTAATAGTTGATATCATGACAGATGGAGAAAAGATTGAAATTTTCAGAAACTACATATTAAATGGATCCATAATCAATACACTTAGTATCAGCAGTCTGGAGAGTAGAGATTAATTATATTGGGAAATGTATCCTTCAGGGATCCCTCCAAATTATTGATTAGAAGTGATGTCAGTTTGAGGATTAAGGGGTACCTGAGTCAGGCCATGGTTTTTCAATCATTTGGTATGCATATGAGAGCTGGACAATGAGTAAGGGTAACAGAAGATAATTGATGTTTTTAAGTTGTGGTGTTGGAGAAGAGTAATGAATATCCCATCGAGTGCCAAAAACTCAAGCAGATATATCTTGGAAAAAGTGCAGTCAGAGTGCTCCTTGAAAAAAGGATGATAGAAAAATTGATGTCTTTGAGCTGTGATGTTGGAGAAAAGTATTGATTATCTCATGAGTGTCAAAATAACAAACAGACATGTCTTGGAGAAAGTGAAGTCAGAGTGCTCCTTGGAGATAAAGATGATAAAACTTCACTTCAAATACTTTGGTCATGTGGCTAGGTATTACCTGGAGAGAGACATCATGCTTGGAAGGAAATACCCTCAAACAGATGGACTGACATAGTAACTGCAGCAACTGGCCCAAGTATGTCAGAGATCATTAGAATGGAACAGGATAGGATAGGTTCAAAGCTGTTACTCATAGGGTTGCTACGAGTGAATTGGACAGCACCTAACAATAACAACAAAGATGACCAGAAAGTCAAGCTGGATTCAAAAGAAGCCATTGCACCAAGGATATCACTGTTAATTCAGAAGAGGACTTGACACCAGCATATTATTACTGATATAAAATGAATCTACGCTAGGGAGCTCTGATGGCCTAGTGGCAAGAAGTGGAGCTGCTATCCTGAAGGCACAGGTTTTGAGGCCACCAGCTGCTCTGTGAAAGAAAGAATGGCAAAATCTTCCCGTATGACTAACTGCCTCTGAAAGTCAGCTATGGGTCTGTTCCAATGCTAGAGTACCCAACAACAACAACAAATGAATCTATGCTGAAAACAGAGAATATCAGAAGGATTTCTATTTGTGATTTATTGACTATGCAAAGTCAGTTGACTGTGTTTATCATAATAAATTATGGATAACATTGAGAAAAGGAGTAATTCCAGAACTCTAAATTGTTCTTATGTGAAACCTATACATAATCCAAGAAGCTGTTTTCTGAACAGAGCAAAGGAATACTACACTGCATGATTTAAAAGTCAAGAAAGATGCATATTGGGGCTATGTCCTCCCTCCATATCTATTCACTCTGTATGCAGATAGATAGTTTGAAGAGCTAAACTTTATGAAGAAGAATATGGCATCAGGATTAGAAGGATACACAATAACAGCACACATTATGCATTGATACAACATGACTGCTGAAAGTAATTAAGGTTTGAAACACATGATGCAGAAGTTCAAAGACTACAATCTCCAATAGTGCAAAAATCCTCACCAGTGGGCCAATAGGCAACAGAAGGTAGCTGGAGACAAGATGGAAGTTGCTCATGATTTCATCTTACTTGAATCCACATTCAATTCTCATGGTAAATTAAAAGACATATTGCATCCCTTCAGAGTGCTGAGCATCAGAAATATCAGTTTAACAACTAAAGTTCGCCTGATCCAAGCCATGGTCTTTTCAGTTACTTCCTAAAAATCTAAAAGTTGGACAATGACTAAGCATGGTAAGAGAGAAATCAAAGACTATGACAGTATATAATTATACAAAAAACCTACAAATCCCTCTCAACATAATCTTCTCAAATTAAACCTCCACCTAAACCACTATCAACCAAACCACCATGGATACCCCATGAACTGCCAAGGAACAAAGAAATTCTATTTTGACGACATTGTAGACAGGGCTTTGGTTAAGGCCAAGTATGGTGAAACTTCATCTCATATACATTGGGAATGTTGTTGGAAGAGACTAGTTTTGGAAGAAGGTATCATGCTTGGAAGGATGGATGGAAGGTCAGGGGAAATAAAGACTCTTAACACAAAGAATAGGTGAAGTGACCGTAGCAAAGGGCTCACACAGTAGATCAAGGATGGTGAGGATGGCACAGCACAGAACAGTGGAGGGGTCAGGTCTAAAGTTATTAGGGTCACTAGGCATTATAGTAGATTCAATATCATCTAACAACAGGCCACCATAAAATATTACACAACTTTTAATGAAAGCTAAATTTATTTTAGTCTTTTCTAAATGATGATGATGATGAAGTTAGGTGCTGTTAGGCGACTATGGCTAATAGCCATCCTACGATATGTAATCTCATTTAAGGTAACATTGTCATTTATACATCAAAAGTGACGTAAGTACATAATTATGAAAAAAAAATATCCTGAAATCTTGTATGTGTTACTAATCCACTGTGGTACATAATAGAAATTGTATGAAACTGCCTAAACCCTTATGAAATCTGGATGTAATAAACACAGTATGACCATATGACCAAGATCTGTTCCACTGTAAATGTTTATTAAAGATGAGCTTAGAGTAGATTGTAAAGCTACTGACCTCAAAGGGCAATAAAAAGAACAACAATTGAAAAGGATAGAATGACATGCTACCCTTTACTACGAAAAAAAAAAAAAGTAACCACTGTATACAAAAGACAAAGATGCAATGTTTAAGACTCTGAAATGTCTTTTAGGGGTAATACCTTTTCCCTTAGGATTTTCCCCAACATATATTTTGTTAGACTCTTTTATGACCTCTTGTCCATTGAGATGCTGGTATCTGCAGAGGAAATTTCATAGACAGTATCCCTTAGAAATGAGGAAACAACTTACATTTGCCCTTCACTGATATAAACTATATTGAAAACAATTTTATGTTGCTCAGCTACATTTAATATACGGAAATAGAACCCCACCCTTCACCTGGCTCTTAAAAGCTACAAAATTGAATTTCTTAGCATGACTTCAGACATCTATTTAGTTTAGATTAAATGTAGGTTAAAGTGTAATCTTTCTTTAATCTGATCATAGGTTCCAACAAATATGATAGCTAGGGGCAAGACATGAAATAGAAAATTCCAAATTGTTCTAAGCATGTTCATATCTAGTCCGAGGCAGAATGTCCCTTGTGGCTTCTAGTGCCAGCCTTGCATCTTCCAAAAGATGCAGAATCTCTGAGTGAACTCCTTCTGAACTCCACTTGTCAAAGTAATGGCAAAATAACAATGTCACATAAACAAAACAAAACAAGAGCCAGGATTGCTGCTATTGTTAGCATCATTAAAAATTAAGTGTGGCTGATTTAGAGCAAATCTTTAATGCTGACAATTCTATTCTTCGTTATAATTTTCCTCTAGAACAGTGAGTTGGTTTTCAAATTTTAAAATGGTAAGATGGGGGGGTTCTTAATGAATTGTCTTTTGATTGCTAATTTTTTGTTTTACCTCACAGATCTTTTATCTGAGATTAAGGATCACATTTAATACATCACAATAAGCTGAAAATACAGTTCAGTTATAAAAGACAAAAGTGTACACGATTTTTTCTCCCCTTGAATTTCTGTTAGAACTTCTATGTGCTTTCAAATAAAAACAGTTAAATATATAATAGTTGTTGGAATGATACCTCTAATTAGATTCTGAGATATCAGGAAAATAATATAAAATATAAGGCTAAACGTCCATGTAAGTTTCTCTTCCAGAGTGAATAGGACGGACGTGAAGAAGTCTATACTAAGAGGTGAGATTTTAAATCCACTTACCTGCTAGGTCACTTGCAATGTTTGGTGTGTATATCTGTATATCTCTATCATGTTGTTTGTTTGTTATTATGTGCCATCAAGTCATTTGTGACTCATAGCAACCCTATGCACAACAGCCCTAAACCCTGCTCTATCCTGTGCCAATTGCACTGCCTCCAACACACCCATCTTGATTACCCCAGTCACCGAATCAATCCATCTCATAGAGAGTCTTCCCCTCCTACGCTGTCCCTCCACCCACCCAAGCATGACGTCCCTCTCAAAGAACCCGTCCCTCCTGGCAACATGCCCAAAGTATGTCAGACGAAGCCCCAGAATCCTTGCCTCCAAGGAGTTGCGTGGTTTAATCCTCTCCAAGATGAATCTGTTTGTCTTCTTGGCAGACCATGGTACATTCAATACTCTTCTCCAGCACCACAGCTCAAAGGCATCAATTCTCCTTCTGTCCTCTCTAGTCATTGTCAAACTCTCTGATGCATAACAAGTGATTGCAAAGACCATGACCTGTATTAGGCACACCTTAGTCTCCAGAGAGACACCACTGCTCTTGAGTACTTTAGAGAGGTCCCGAACAGCAGACTTTCCCATCGCGATACGCTTTTTGATTTCCTGACTGCTGGTGCCAAGAGTGTTGACTGTGGAGCCGAGCAAACTGAA
>NW_006399773.1:25172926-25178619 GCF_000299155.1 Elephantulus edwardii
GTCATTGTCCAACTCTCTGATGCATGACAAGCGATTGCAAATACCATGGCCTGTATCAGGCGCTCCTTAATCTCCAGAGAGACACCGTTGCTCTTCAGTACTTTGGAGAGGTCCCTAACAGCAGACTTTCCCATGGCAATGCGCCTTTTAATTGCCTGGCTGCTGGTGACAAGACTGTTGACTGTGGAGTATATAGCCTCAGAAATCCAAGATGAGTCAGCTACAGATTAGTTCTTTCTTGATGGCAATGAATAGAATAGTAGTAATACTTTTCCTCTGATAAAACTCTGTACTTATTTCACTTTTCAGATAGTATGTTTCTTTTAGTAGAAAGACATTTATATAATGTGGAACACTCCGGGTTTAAATAAGTATTGTCTCCCAGGTCACCAGAAGAACATTAGAAAAGAATAACCTTAGAAGATTTAAGTGAGTCGTTTTGTATACATTAATGTCATATCATCAGAAGAGAGCAAGGAAACACTGCAGGGTTCAAAATCAGACAAGGTGTATATCAGAAATGCATCCTATCGCCATATCTTTTCAGTCTATATACAGAATATATCATCTGGAAAGCTGAGCTCTATGAAGAGGAATGTGGTATCAGGATTTGAGGAAGACTCATCAACAACCTGCTTTATGTAGATGACAAAACCATGCTTGCTGAGACTGAGAAGGACCTGAGACATTTGCTGCAGAAGGTCAAGGACTGCAGCCTTCAATATGGACTGAAGCTCAACATCAAGAAAACAAAAATGCTCACCCCTGGGTAAATTGGCAGCATTGTGATGGATGGTGAAAAGATTAAGATTGTTAACAGCTTCGGCTTGTTTGACTCCACAATCAACACTCTTGGCACCAGCAACTAGGAAATCAAAAGACAAATTGTATTGGAAAAAATCTACTGTCAGGGACCTCTCCAGAATACTAAAGGGCAATGATGTCATTCCAGAGACTAAGATGCACCTGATCTGAAGATGGACAATGTCTAAGGATGATAGAAGAGTTAATACATTTGAATTGTGGTGCTGAGAAGATTACTGAATATACCATGGACTGCTAGGAGAATAAACGGTTTTTTTTTCTGGAGAGGATGAAACCAGGCTGCTCCTTGGAAGCAAGGATTTTGAAGCTCTGTCTGATATACTTTGGACATGTTGTAAGGACTAGTCCTTAGGGAAGGACATCATACTTGGAAGGGTGAAAGGAAAGCACAAAAGAGGAAGACCCTGGATGAGATGGGCTGAGTCAGTGACTGCAGTAATGGGGGTAAGGGTGTCAGAGACAATGAAGGTGGCTCAAGATAGAGCAGGGTCCAGAGCTCTTGTATATAATAGGTTCACTATTAGTCACAAGTGAAGTGGTGGCAAATAACAACAGCAACATCAGCTTGTAATCTTGTATTTCGCACACAGTAATCTCTTGATTGAATAAATGCACATGTATTTCTCTATCGTCTCATGTTTTGTTACTTTGCTCCTCTATGTAACATGTTGGCATTCCTCAACATTTTTTATTTTGTCTTTTGCAATCTTTTGTTCTTCTTTGTATAATGCCTTCTATTCAACATCTCCTCACTGCTTTGATTTCCCAGCTAATGCTTACTCCCCTTCAGAACTCAACTCAGCTTGTATTTCTGGTGGAAAGTCGTTCTTGAGCTGACCACTAATCAACTCAACTCATTCTTGACAAGGTTCCTTACTTCAGTGTTCTATTAGAAAGATGTGGTGGATAATTTCCTCTTGCTAGGATCCACAATCAATACTCTTGGCATTAACCATCAAGAAATAATAAAAGTGTTACATTAGAGAAATTTTATTTAGGGCCCTCTCTCAGTTTTAGGACTAACATGCATGTGATTTAAACCATGATCTTTTCAATTGCTTCCTATGCATCAGAAAGGTGCTCTGTTGGCCTAGTTGCAAAAAGCTGTGCTGTAATAAGGAAGGCATGTGATTCAAATCCACTAGCTGCTCCACAGGAGAAGGATGGGCCATCATCTCCTCTCACGCAATTAACTGCCTATGAAAACCCTCTGGATGGTCAGCTTTGGGTCAGTTCCAACTCCATGGTACAAAACAACAACAGTAACATTCATCTGAAAGCTGGACATTAACCAAGAATCACAGAAAAGAATCAACAACTTTGAGTTATGACATTGGAGAAGAGTACTGATGTGGTGTTGGTGTTAAGGGTTTACTTTTCCAAATGGTTTTTCTAATCTTTGATATCCCAAGACTCACCCTACTAAAGCTCAACTAGTTGATTAATATATGGATATTTTGTATAATGATGTATAATTGATGGCTTGGAAGTCTGTCCTAAGGCCAAGGGTTGATTGTACAAGCTAAATGTAAACCATTAGAATTGCCTGACCCTACTTGAGTGGTTAGTTTGAAGCAATAGTAGGGTATCTGGTAGAGGGAAGGAAATTGTTGCTTTGATTAATGACTGATTAAAGGCTAGAGTTAGGCATGACCCAAATCATCACCCTTTGTTTCTATAGGTGCCAGGTTTATTCCTTGGTAATCTAATAAAAGAAGATGATATTTGGGGACTTTGGGGCTCTCCCTCTCCTCTTGTTTGGAATAACCTCCTGATCTGAGCCAGCTGGCCCAATCCTACCTGATACCATCGACAGATACCTTTGCTCGATTATGACCTTGCAGTGAATTGTTGAGCCACAAAACCACCAGCAAGAAATTTGGTGTTGGGAGGAAATATTGTTAATGTTGAAAATGATGGAGTGGTTTAAATGAAGGAGCTATGGGAACATTTTTTGCTTCCAATTTTTTGATGTTTGTTTTATACTGATTTTTGTGGTACTCAAAATTCTAAATAAAGCAACTGAATATCCATAGGCTACCAAAAGAAAACACACATATAACTGGAAGAATGTGCAGCCAGGGTACTCTTTAGAGGGAAGGATGATGAAACTCTATCTTATGTACTTCAGGCATGTTACTAGGAGAAGTCAATCCCTGGAGATGGACATCATCTTTGGAAGTATGGAGGGTAAGAAAAAGAGAGGAAGACCCTCAGCAAGATAGGTTGACACAGCGGCTGGAGCAATGGCCTGGAATTAGTCCAGGGATAGTAAGGATTGTATAGGATAGGGCAGGGATTAGATCTGTTATTCATAGTGTTGTTAGGAGTTGCAGTTAACACAAAAACACCTAACAAGAACAAAAACATTATATTCTCAATTAAATATCATTTAGATAATTTTATATTTAAATTTTTGACGCCCCAACTTGAGTTAAATGTCTTAAAGGCAACAGAACTGACTCACTTCTCAACATTTTATACTGATTATTGATGTGTGGAAGATGTTACAATGGATTTAATTATATTTAAAGGACACTCAGTTGTGTTTCTATAACATACATCTCATATGTTGTTATTTTTAGGGGCTGTTGAACTGACTATGATTCAAAGTAAACATATGAATAGTAGGAAGTCAAGGATGTTTTAATTTTATATGTTGACTTATCCCCAATGTCTTTATAAGTGGCATGCATACAGTAAGAGTTTAAAAAAATGTTTGTTTAAAGCATAATGGAATCTTTCTGGTTTTCTGTGTCTATCTCTCATTTAATTTCAAAATATGTAGGGAAGAGGTCTAGAAACTTAATGTCCATTAAATCTCAATAAGTTTCTTCCGTAAGGAAGGTAAAGATATTTACAAAACATACAATTTCATATTCAAATTTTCAAAGCCCTACCAAAATCTCAAAAAATGAATTCCATTAAATTTTATTGACAATTTCAACTTACTATTATTGTCCTTTCTTTTTGTATTTATGTTAATTGATGATTTTAACTAAAATTATCCAGGCTTAAGAGCATGATACTTTCTCTTTCCTTTTTTCATTTTGTTCTTTCACATAATAATTTTAATGGTGTATTTATTAATATTTCCAAAATAAATTCTTGGTGATATTATATGAATAGTCAAAAGTTAGTAATTTCTATTCAGGCAGAACAAACTCAATGGTTTTCTAAAATACAAATCACATAGGAAGAGATTGTCCATTTTTCTTCCTGAGAATTGCTCATGGATTTAAACGACCAGTGAGGCAAAGCCTTTGAGTTTCTAACACAAATCCCTACAGAACATGCTACTAGAGTTTCTATATAATAAATAGAGATAAATCAAGTTCAGAAGTTTTTCTAATGTGGAGTACAGAAAAAGATTTTTGTGCATAGAAGTTTTTTAATACCTACAACCAGGAGAAGATAAAATAGATGAATGGGACCTTCTAAGAATCAAATCCTGATGCACACCCAAAAACTTCTCCAACAGGGTAGAAAGGGAAGCCACAGACTGGGAAAAGTATTTAGTAATGACATGTCAGATAAGGGACTTATATCCAGAATTTGTAAAATACTTGAGCACAACAAGATAAAAGTAAATAATCCAATTGAAAAATAGGCACAGGGCATGAATACTTCACCAAAGAAGACATTCAGATGGCTAACAAGCACATGACGAAATGTTCAAAATCCATAGCTCTAAGACAGACACAAATCAAAACAACTATGAGATATCATCTCACCCCAGTAAGAATAGCAAAATTTAACAGAACAGCAAACAACAAATGCTGGCGAGGCTGTGGAGAAACTGGAACCCTAGTTCACTGTTGGTGGAAGTGTAAAATGGTGCAACCACTCTGGAAGGTGGCACTTTCTCAAAAAGTTGCAAATAGAGATACCATTTAACCCAGCAATTCTGTTATTAGGAATATACCCCAAAGAGACCATAACTTATATCCAATGTTTATTGCAGCTTTGTTCACAATAGCAAGGAGTTTGAAACAACCTGAGTGCCCATCAACAAACGAATTGATAGAGAAGCTGTGGTACGTTCATTCAGTGGAACACTACATTGCATTGAAAAACAAGGAACTCATGCAATATTATTCAAAATTTCAAAATGGGTGACCCTGGAGGACATGATGCTGAGTGAAGTATCTCAGTCACAAAAGGACAAATACTACATGGTGCCACTGCTGTAAAACACTACCGACCTTGGGTTGGGGGGAGACTGAGAAAGATGGGGATAAATAATGTACACTGCATTGAAACAGATGAGAGAGAAAACTGCTTATAAGGGAGATGTGATTAGGTATTTTTGTCATGACGGGAGTCCAGAGCGAAGGCTGCATAGTGGAGTGGACCTGGCGAGAGGGATTGTAAAACAATGAAATAATTTTTCTTTTACTTTTCCAAGAAGGTAGTGTACTGGGGGAGAGGGTTGGGAGGAGAGAAAAGTGCAACAATGAATGAATGGAAATTTAAAAAAAAAGAATAAATATTGTATAAAACAAAAAAAAAGTATAAGAGAAGTTTTGAAATAGCATCAGAGTATTATTATGCCTGATTGTACATTTATCACTGATGATCAGAATGAACACACCTTATTAAATCCAGCCACACTCCTATGGTTTCAAATGGACCTTATTCCTGTGGGAGTCAACCTTCTCTCTCCTCTTGGCATTTGCCTAACTAGGTATTACTCTTACCCATGTAAACTACCTTACTCAGCTAGTCTCCCAATTGTTTTCATTGCTCAGGCCTTCTTTATTTGTAGTTTGTCTTTTCAGCAATTTTCTAGGCACACTTTTTCTCATTAAGTATCTCCTGTTTACCTTTTCCAAATATATGTATATATGTAGTAGCTCTAGTAAATG
>NW_006399773.1:25178719-25179866 GCF_000299155.1 Elephantulus edwardii
TAGCCAAGGTTCATCTGACATCAAAAATAATATCCCTCATTCCATGCCCTCTTTGGAATATAACTTGAATTTCTAAATATTCCTAATCAGTAGGTTTTTGCTCCAGGGTTTTCTGTGTAATCTTCAGCATGTTTTTACTTTCATGTGATACTAATGGCATAGATCCTCCTATTATCCTTCTTTATTGTCCAGGTTTGGGATGCTTAGTAGAAATTGTGAAGACCATGGCCTGGAGCAGACCCATCTAAGTTTCCCTCCTGACATAGCTGCTCTTCAGTACTCTACAGAGGTCCCTCACATTGAAACTAAAGAAATCAAATCCACAAGAACCAAATTTTGACTTCTAATCTATTCCACAAAAATTTAAAGACCATCTCAGAAACAGGTTTGAGGACTTGAACACTAATGAGCAAAGACTAGAACATCTAGTCAATTTTATTCCTTTGTATTACATCATATGATTTCCATGCGTATATACATTGTTCATCTTTTTTTTTAAAGTTATTTTAAATGAATGGCCTGATCAATGAGAAATTATTAATCTGTATGCCCTAGTAGCACATTCACCATTATATAATCTATGTTGTGAATAGGAAATTGAAAAAGATTGACATTGTATTCATAGTCAAAAAGATTATTTCAATTCATATACTGAAGTACAATGCTGTGAGCAATAGAATATTATTTATATGCATACAGGCACACTTGTTCTTACAAGTAATATCCAAAATCTGCATCAACCACTAAAGACAAAGAAGAGGAGAGTAGATTTCTATAACTTACTGTCTGAAATTAATTAAACCTATAGTCAAAATTTATAAATAATCATTGGTAACTTGGATGCAAAAGTTGAGAACAAACAAGAAGGATGCACAGTTGGAAATTATGGACTTAGTGACAGAAATGGAGCTAGAAACTGAACGAATTTTGCAAAATCAGTAATTTATTCATAACAAATACTTTTTTTTAAAACTCACAAATGATGACTATAAATTGGACCTCACCTGATAGATTACACAGGAATTAGATTAACTACATCTGAAAAAAAAAAAAACCAAAACCCTGAACAAAAGATATCAATCAAAACCAAGTTCTTGTGAACAAAGCTGCAATAAACATGGGTGTGCATATATCTGCTTGGATGTCA
>NW_006399773.1:25181296-25183286 GCF_000299155.1 Elephantulus edwardii
GGGAGGAGGGTAGAGAGAATAGTGCAACAATGAATGAGTGGAAGCCCAAAATCTCTGTAAATGTTTATGAAAATTAATAAAATATAATTATAGAAAAAAAAAACAAACAAGTTCTGTGCTATTGAACAGACCATCAATTACTAATGTGCATGTTGAAAGTGAAGCTGAAGAAAACTACACCAAGGCCACAAAACCCAAAACATAACCTTAAATCCATCCTATTTGAATTTCTAAAAATCTCAGGAATAGAACTGAGTCATTTGACACTAATGTTCAAAGACCAGAGGAGTTGTGGAATGACATGGAGGATACCATTGATGAAGTAAAATATTATTATGAAGATAGAGAAGAAAGAAAAGACCAAATTGGATGTCAGAAGAGTCCTTTAAAGTTACAATAGATTGTTAAGAAACCCAAATAAACTGAAGATATGACAAAATAAAAAACTTGAATAGCTTGAGAAGACAAAGCAATGTATAACAAATATGCAAAGAGCTGATGTCAGAAAACAAAAGGGAGGAACTCTCTTGATAGCTCTTTAACAGAACTGACAATAATTTCAAGGTGCAATACTGATGGATGCTATGCAAATTTTTTTAACAATACCACAAGCATCAAAAAAGACAGAAGTATTATACAGTCACTGTATCAAAAAGAATTGGCTAACATGGAATTATTTCAGGAAGTAGTACATGACCAAAAACCTATAGTGATAAAGGAAATATTTCAAACCACAATGAAGACTTGGGGAGAGATCTCAAGAAATGATAGAATACCAATTGATATGCTCTAACAAACAGGTGCAGCACTGAATGTGTTCATCAGGCTATGTCAAGAAATCTGGAAGACAGATACCTTGCCAACTGAATGGAAAAAGAATCCTATTTGGTCCCATTCCTCATGTCTCACTGGATCTTTCCCCTTTCCTTTATGTTTACACCCCCCTCCCACACATTGTCAGCTTTCTGCATCCCACCTCTCCCTTGGATCCTTTCCAACATTTCTTACTTGCTGTCCTGTTAAACTTTGACACTTTAACTGGAGTGAGATGGTATCTCATTGTGGCTTTGATTTGCATCTATTTTAGTGCCTGTCATTTTGAGCTATTATTTGTAGTAAAAACAAAATTATTTTTACATAGAATTTTCTATATATTTTAAAAAATGTATATACTTGCATGCCAACTTCTATTACTATAAAAATAGATAATGAGTCACACTGAGAAGGTGGTCATAAACAATTATTGTGCTTACTATATTTTCTACTACTTTGGAATTTTTACTTAATTTGTTATAAATGAAAGAATAAGTTTCTCAGTAAAATGCGTTTATTGCTTTTTATTCTAACTTTAAAAAGCTGCCTTTTCAGTACTGTGGAATGAATTTTAGTTAGGTTGCATTTTGTATTGGCATGCTGCTCTAAATTTTTAACACTAACCTCAAATATTGCTTACCTCTACAGAGAAATAAAGGTTGGCACCACATAAAAATCACATCTGCTGTCACAACTATTGTCACAGGTTCCTTTCTTTCCAAAATGGCAGCAGAAAAGCTGTGTACAGAACAGAATCCTGAGATGTGGTAGACTGCCCAGACACCCCATTGTCCTTTTCTGTCACACTACAAATGAAACAAAAGACAGTACAGGAAGTTGGCTAGTGATCCGACTGCCAAAAGTAATACATAAAATGTTTAAGGATATGTCTTTTTCAAATGAGAATGTCTTGTGAGTTTACAAAAACGAGCATATGAATTTTAGTATATGATATATCCAAGTGCAGTAACAGCAAGTTTCCTGAAGATGCAACCAATTCAATTCTGAAGTAATTCTTGGAAAAATATACAGAAAGATATGGAGCAAGAGAAAATTGTACTCAATGAATGTTAAGTTCAAATCTAATCTTAGTCTTGGCATTGGAGTACAGGAAGGTGATGTACTGAGGTCATTATTTTGAAATTTGATAGAGCTGGATTTTTTTTTCATTTTTTTT
>NW_006399773.1:25183386-25190293 GCF_000299155.1 Elephantulus edwardii
ATGTGATTAGGTATTTTTGTCATGACGGGAGTCCAGAGCGAAGGCTGCATAGTGGAGTGGACCTGGCGAGAGGGATTGTAAAACAATGAAATAATTTTTCTTTTACTTTTCCAAGAAGGTAGTGTACTGGGGGAGAGGGTTGGGAGGAGAGAAAAGTGCAACAATGAATGAATGGAAATTTAAAAAAAAAGAATAAATATTGTATAAAACAAAAAAAAAGTATAAGAGAAGTTTTGAAATAGCATCAGAGTATTATTATGCCTGATTGTACATTTATCACTGATGATCAGAATGAACACACCTTATTAAATCCAGCCACACTCCTATGGTTTCAAATGGACCTTATTCCTGTGGGAGTCAACCTTCTCTCTCCTCTTGGCATTTGCCTAACTAGGTATTACTCTTACCCATGTAAACTACCTTACTCAGCTAGTCTCCCAATTGTTTTCATTGCTCAGGCCTTCTTTATTTGTAGTTTGTCTTTTCAGCAATTTTCTAGGCACACTTTTTCTCATTAAGTATCTCCTGTTTACCTTTTCCAAATATATGTATATATGTAGTAGCTCTAGTAAATGCGCACGTATGCAAGCACACACACACACACACACACACACACACACACTGTGCCATCAAGTTGCCTGTGACTTATAGCAACCCTATGTACAACAGCTCTGAAGCCTGCCCTATCCTGGGTCAGTCTCACAGCTCCTACACACCTACCCCCATTGCCCTAGTTACTGTATCAATCCATCTCATCCACAGTCTTTCTCTCCTGAACTATCCCTCCACCCTTTTGAGCATGATGTGCTCCAAGGATCGATCCCTCTTTGTCACATGCCCAAAGTATGTGAAACGGAGCTTCAAAATCCTAGCCTCCCAGGAGAAACTTGGTTTCACCGTCTCCAAGACAAGTCTATTTTTTTTTCTTGGTGTTTCAGGGTACGTTCAAGACTCTTCTCCAGCACTACAACTCAAAGGCACTAATTCTTCTGTCTTTCTTAGTCAGTGTCCAGCTCCCTGATGCAAGACCTGAATCAGGTGTACCTTTGTCTCTAGACTGATGTCTTTGTTTCTCAATGCTCTGCAAAGGTCCCTGAAAGCAGATTGACCTTATCTAATTCATCTTTTGATTTCCTGACTAGTGGTACCAAGAGTATTGATTGTGATGTCTAGCAAGCTGTAATTGCTAATAATTTCAATCTCTTCTCCATCTATCATGGTGCTGTCAATTGGTCCAGTGGTGAGAATCTTTGTCTTCTTGATGCTGAGGGCTACAATTCTTAACGTTCTGCAGCAAGCTCTTCAGATTTGCCTCAGTTTCAACAAGCAAGGTTGTGTTATTGGTATAGTGTATGTCTTCCTCCAATCCAGATGCCACATTCTTCCCCATAAAGCCCAGCCTCCCAAATGATATGTTCTGCAGATAGACTGAAAAGGTATGGAGATACAATACATTGCTGAGACACACCCTTCCCTGATTTTGAACCATGTAGTGTTTCCCTGCTCTGTTCTGAGGACTGCTTTCTGGTCTAATTATAGGTTTCACATAAGCATAATCAAATGTTCTGGGATTCCCATTCTCCTCAATGGTAGCCACAATGCTTTGCATACAGTCAAATGCCTTTGCATAATCAATGCAGAGAGACAGAGAAAGAGAGAGAGAGAGAGAGAGATCTGAGACAAAATTTACTTAAGAGTTATTTCATCCCAAATGTGTTACTGCAAAACTATACTTTGCAAGATTTTCTGTGACTGTTTTTACTGTTTGTTGTGGTGGTTGGTGTTTGTTTTGGGTTGTTGTGGGGTTTTTTTTGTTTGTTTGGTTGGTTTTTTTTTTAGACTAGCTTAACCAAAATTTTGTTCTGAAATGTCTCTCTCTGGTAACACTAAAAATTAAATTATCAAGCTCTTATGATCAATAGGTTCACATCAGACTCCAAGATGTGAAAGGAAACAATTGTTGCTGAATTATTTGTTGTTCTAACTCTATGGCTTGTTTTGTATTAATTCTTTTCATATAATGTCACATTTATACTTTTAAAAAATCGTGTTACATAGCAATATTATTTCTTTTTGAACATAGGAAAGATAGAAAAAAAAATAAAACTACATTTCCAGACTACAGATAACTATAAGTAACAGGTAAAAGTGATATAAATTAACTCAGACAAAATTATTTCAGTGGCTTTGCCTCTTCATCTGACTGTCTGAGTGCTCAAGACTCTCAGTAATTATTCCTTTCATTTGTCTAAATGCAGTACTAGTTATACCACCTGCTCTAAAACGTGTAATAGGTCTTAATTAGTAAATAGATAAAAATAGGATTACCTTCATATTCATCAACAAATTGTTCAAACTTACTATTAAAATTTCACTTTCAATTTGATTTTTTTAATTTACACATTTTTTCAACTACTGTAAATTTGGGGTTTTTGTGTGTTTGTTTGTTTGTTTTGTCTCATTTCAGGAACTGAGCTGCCAACCCAAAAGCACACAATTTGATCCTCCACCTTCTCTGTGAGCAGATGATGGACAAGATAACCCTGTGGATTTACTATTTCTGAAAACCTGCTGGAAGATCAGTTATTAGTCAATTCTTACACACTTGTATACAACTACAAAACCAACATTACTAGGAAAATTCTCTATCTTTGGTAGCATAGTACATAAGAAGTTATATCGCTAACCCAAAGTCCATGCTCCTCTGGCACTTCAAATCCACCAGCACCTCAGCAGAAGAAAAGACAACTTACAGAAACCCGTTGGAGGGAGATTCAGCTATGAGTCGGTTCCAACTTGAGAATACAGAGGGGAGTTTTGTTTTAAGTTTTATTGTAAAGTGTAACATTTCAAATGCTTACAGGGCACCACAAACCAAACTACAAATCCCTTTGCTTTTGCTAGATTTACCCTTCCCAAAGGAATGGCCTTCCCTACCACCCCATTAATAGACTTCTACTCATTTCTCAGCCTCTTAAGTTTTACCCTTCTGCCAGCTAGCAAACTCAAGTCAACCATCTCTCCTGCAGCAAGACTCAGTTGTCACACCTTAGAGGTTGCATCTTTCTTGTTAGTTGCGGTTATTCTGTGCTGTTGAATTGCCTGAAACTCATAGCGACCCTGTGAAAAACAAACTTGACTCTAGCCCTATCCCTAACTACTTTCACTCTCTCCAACATTTGTACCTCCATTACCCCCATTACTGTGTCAAACCATCACATCCAGCCCATCTCTCTACCAGTCAAAGTCAAATAATCCAACTACATGTTTATGCTACTATCAAATGGCCTTCCCATCCCTACCAGTTCAGTTATTTCCGGAAACAATCCCCATGTTCCCTGTCATGGAGGGTGGTATCCTTATCCTGTGAGGTACAAGTATACAAAACTATTAAATTATTGTTGACCTTGTGTGTACAAGTGTCAGTGTCATGTCAGGCTACTCAGCACTTTAGGATGGGAATCCTTTTCTCACACATAGAAGGAAAAGAAGGTAAATTGTAGAGACAAGGGTTGACTGTTCACAATGACTTGCCTTGCCAATGACTTTGTCTTTGCCACATGATGAGTTGATACAAAAAAGATAAATTGTGTTAGATTATTGTTTTTAATAGCACATGATTAATCAGAACCCTCAAGTCAAGATAATTGTGAATGTTCATTCAGTTAAATTAATCCATAATGTTTGGTATTAATAGTCCCATCCATGACTCAGTTCTCAAATTCCTCTATGGTTTTTTTTGTTTGTTTGTTTTTTGTTGTTGTTCAGTGAAAAGATTGGCTTGAAGGTCCTACAGAGATTCAGACTTCTCAGGGGAATGACTCACGTGACTGTCTGAGTTTTTTGCAGAAACTGGCAAGCAATGAGCTAAGCTGGATGTCACCGAATGTCTTAAACACAGTCATCACCGCTGCTTGTGTGTTGGCATTTTCACACATACCACATTATGGAGGCTGCTCTCTTCTATTGATCCTCCAGCTGCTGCTGATTTACAAGACCATGTGTCTTTAATTAAGGTAGTTGGCGATCAGAGGGAGCTAAAAATAATAGCTAAAAAAGTCAGCTTTAAACTAACATTGCAATTGTTGATTAGGGAACTGTCTAGTCTTGCTATTAAATTGAGTGGCTACAGTTGCAAAACTGTGAATCTCAATACCAATACAGAAGAGAAAACAACATGTATCATTCAATGATTTCTGCACCAGCCAAAGTAGGATCTACACAAAAAGCAACAATAGCCTCAGCAGAGAGCCAGCAAACAATAAGAGACAGATCTGACATGGAATTGCTTTTCCATGGAGTCAGAGCCAGAGGTCTTCATCCAAGGTTGTTGAATGACTAAGGGAAGACATCATAACTGGCAAGACTAAAGGAATTTTGTAATATTGACCTAATTGTGAGGCTAAAATCAAAGGGCCTGTGACTACACTTGAAAAGTCTCCTCATTGAGGCATTGTATCCTGTCACCAACCTAAATTATAGCTAGTTAACATCCTTAATAAACCCTGTAACTGCTCATATGGTTCTAAGACTGTGTGGTCATTTGGATGAATTTTTAACTAAGTAGAGCAGTAAGACTGTTGTTGGAATTAGTTAAAGTAGGTATAGGAGCATGGAAAACCATATCTGACATTATAGGAATTAGTTTTATGGCATGGATACTGTTAACAGGGACAGTTCCCTTTTGTAGAGTTTGCAGAAGTCAGATTCAGCCATCCTCATGTTGCCTACACTCCTTTTTCATAAATAAATGATGCCACAAACAGGATTACACAGTCAGATCTAGAACATTTGGATTTTTGAGCTAATAATAGATTTCTCAATAATTTCTCAATATAGCCTTTCTGGCTCTTGGTTTGTAATTCTACTAGCTGATTTGCTATGCCACATGTTGTAAATGGTCTGATTAACCTGTTATTCAGGTCCCCTGGTTGCTTTTAATAACATAATTTTAGCATGTTGCCAAAAAGTACCTGTCCTTGGAAAAAATACCATCATAGGAAAGTCTGAAGATCAGAAACAGACCCTCAACAAAATGAAGTGACACAGTGACTGTAGCAATGGGTGCAAGCATACTAGAAATCATGAGGATGATGAAAGTTAGGGAAAAGTTGAGATTTGTTGTTCTCCATATCACCAGGAGTCATAGTTGACTCAACAACTCCTAACAGCAATGTGATGCAAATAAGTAGGTGTTTATTTTTGTTTCCTTGACAATGAGCCTCAATCCATATTAAAGGCTACCATCTTTGACCTTCTACAGCAAGTGCTCCAGGTCCTCCTCAGTTTCAGCAAGCAGAGTTGTGTCATCTGTGTAACATAGACTGTTAATGAATCTTCCTCCAATCCTGAAGCCACACTTCTCCTCATACAGCCCAGCCTCCTGAATAATCTGTTTTGCATATAGGTTGAAAAGGTGTGGAGATAGGACACATCCCTGGCATATACCCTTCCCAGTTTTGAACCATGCAGTGATTCCTTGCTCTGTTCTGATGACTGCCTTCTGGTCTAAGTATAGGTTCTGCATAAGCATGATCAAGTGTTCTGGAATTCCCATTCTTCTCAGAGTCAGCCACAGTTTGTTGTGATGCACAAACACTTTTGCATAATCAATGGAGAACAGGTAGACATTTCTCTGGTACTCCCTGCCTTCAGCCAAGATCCAACTAACTTTAGCCACAATATTCCTAGTACCAAGACCCCTTCTAAACCCAGTCAGCACTTCTGGCAGTTCTCTGTTGATATGCTGTTCCAGTCATTTTTGGATAATCATGAGTAGAATCTTGCTTGCATGTGATATCAGTGAGATTTTTTTCTAATTTCCACACTGTTGGATCACCTTTCTTTGGAATCTCCAGATTTCTTGACACGACTTGGTGAGCACATCTAGGGAAGCATCTGTTAGTTGAAATACGTCAATTGGTATACCACCAATTCCTGGGCACTTCAAAGAAGCTTGAACTTCTTCCTTCATCACCATAGGCTCTTACTTATATGTTGTTTCATGATATTCTTCTGTGTCTGCCAATTCCTTCCGTGTCTTGGAAATTCTGTATGCTCTTTCCATCTTCTTTTACTACTTCCTGGATCATTTAATATTATGCCCAAAGCATCCTTGATTATAACAACTAGAGGTTTGAATTTGTTCTTCAGTTCCTTCAGATCAAGAAATGCTGAGCGAGTTCGGCTCTTTTGATTTTCTGTCTCCAGCTACTTGCACATTTCATTATAATATTTTGCTTTGTCATCCTGCCCTGCCTTTTGAAATCTTCTGTCTAGCTCTTTAATATCTTGAATTCTTCCCTCTGCCTTCACTTCTAGGTACTCTAGAGCAATATTCAGAGTCTCTTCTGGCATCCATTTTGGTCTTTTCTTCATCCTCTGACTTTGTAATGACTTTTTGCACTCTTCCTGGATGATACTCTTGATATCCTCCCACAATTCATCTGGTCTTCACTCATTGATATTAAAGGCCTCAAACCATTTCCTGAGATGGTTATGAAATTCAGGTGGGATAGAATCAAGGTCATGTTTTGGTTCCTGTGGATTTAATTTTCCTCAGTTTCAGCTTGAATTTGCATATGAGTAGTTGGTGGTCTGTTCCACAATCAGCACCTGGCCTAGATTTCACAGATGATTGTGGGAGCCGCAGGTGTTTAAGCAATATGGAAAGTATGACTCAAGATTTTCTGTGGGTCGGAAGAATTTGTGTCTGTTTTTGATTGCATAATTAAAGTATTAGCCAATAAGATAGTGTTAGTATTAACCTATAGGAATAGATAGTTATAGGCCAATAGGAATAGTTAGGCTAGTAGAGTAAGAGCCAATAGGAATTAGGTTAGAAGCTATCTGGGCTAAGGGTATATAAGAGGATAGAGGAGGAAGGGCGGGGAGCTTTTTGAGTCAC
>NW_006399773.1:25205923-25208813 GCF_000299155.1 Elephantulus edwardii
GTGAATCAGGGTTCCAGTTTCTCCACAACCTCGCCAGCATTTGTTGCTTGCTGTTCTGTTAAATTTTGCTATTTTGACTGGGGTGAGAAGAACTGGATTTAAACTACAATTCTGGCATTTAATATAATCTCTGGTTCAAAGATGAAAAAGAAGACCCTAAAGATTAGAGAAGTTAGATAACATTGTTACTCAACACTAAAATGCCAGAACTGGATTTAAACTACAATTCTGGCATTTTAGTGTTGAGTCATGTTTAATGTTATCTAACTTCTCTTATCTTTAGGGTCTTCTTTTTCATCTTTGAACCAGAGATTATATTAACTAGTATATAATTGTTGCCTATCACATATTTATTGCATCAAAAACATTATTGATCAACGAGTAATATATTTACCTACCAATATTTTTCAGTATGCAAAATATCAGAAAGGATATGAGTAAAAATCTTATCCTGGGTTATATTTCATTGACAGAAAAGAGAAGATACAGGACTCTGTTACATGTTTTCCATAGTGGAAAAAGATCAGTACCATGTTTTCTCTACCCATCCTTATGTAGTCACTCTTTGGAAGAATTACTCTTTGAAACAGTGAACAATCTAATAAAAAACCAAATGCATCATAGATGAGTATTTTGAAAGGAGGTAAAATTTTTGTTCTACTTATGGATATTTTTAATTCCTTATATTAAGTGTCTATTACTGAGAACGCTAGAAGGCAACAAGTGTTTATATCCAAGGAAAATGACAACTGTTTTTCTAGTTGTAATTATAAGCTAAGATAAATATTGCCACTTGTCATGCTTAATAGATTTTCTTTTCAACTGATAACCCTGAGGTGTGTTATCTGATTAATCTTTTTATCTCTGGTCAATTGCCTCTACTATCTATTTTCTTTTTTGCATGTACTGCAACACATATATAAGTATTGTAGTGTGTAGAAATTTGGGTTTTGTTCTTAAGAAATAAGTCAGTTGGTATATAATATAACCTATTGTCATGGAGTCTATTCCCTGTAAGATGAAACAATACTTTTTTCATAGACTCTCAAAGATGTAATCCTTAAAGAAATAGAATGTCATACCTTTCTTTTGTAGAGTTATTAGTGGGTTTAAACACCAATCTTTTGATTAACAAATGAACACTTAACTTCTGTACAACCAAGGCTTCTTATATATATTTTTATTGTTAGGTGCCATTGAACTGATTCTAATTCACAGAAACCCTACATGTAATGAAACAAACATTATCACAAAACAGTACCAAGACCAGTATCATCCTCACAATTATTCCTGTTTGAATCCATTGTTATAATCACTGTGTCAATCCATCTTTTAAGGTCTTTCTCTTTTTCACTGGCCCTGTATTTTCCAAGCATATTCTTCTCCAGGGACTAGTCACACTTAATAACATGTTCAAAGTACTTGAGACAAAATTTCATCATCCTTGCTACTAAGGAGCTTTCTGACTGTAATTTCTCTGAGAAAAATGTGTGCTTCTGATAGACCACAGTATATTTTTTTTTTCATATTACTTGCCAAACAACATAATTAATATTTTGGACATGTTGTAAGGAGGGACCGTTTCTTGGAGAGGGACATCATGCTTGGGAGGGTGGAGGGACAGCACAGGAAGCGAAGACCCTCTATGAGGTGGATTGATTCAGTGACTGGGGTAATAGGGATGGGTGTATCGGAGATCATGCGATTCACATAGAATAGAGCAGGGGTTAGGGCTGTTGTACATAAAGTCACTGAGTCGCAAGTGACTCGACAGCACAAAACAACAACATAAGAGAAGGGGTAAAAGCAGGGATAAAGAAAAAAGTACAATGACTTGTCAAGAATCATTCAGGCTTCTGTAAAATTGTCAGGGAAATAGATAAGGAAAAGTTTGTTTGTTGATTTTTCTAATATGTCAGGCCAAAATAAAGGAAAAAAAGAAAAGTTATCTGTATTCCATTTTCACATCTGAAATAGTTTATCTGGAATTCATGAGATGAGTCAAAGCATCTAAACAAATATTTTACTTGCTATTCCATGTACAAGAACTGGTGGCTTCTGACAACATGACAAAAGAATGAGGGTGTAAGTTTCACTCTCCTGGCCTCTAAAGAACACTCTGCTTGCAATTCATCCAAGACAGATTTGATTTTTCTTTTGACAGTCAGGCATGTTCAAGATACTTTGCTGACACCACAATTCAAAGACATTGATTCTTCCTTAGTCTTTCTTATTCATTATAGAATTTAGAATATGTATGAAGCAAGTGAAAGTACCATAACTTGGGTCAGATACATCTTATACTTTAAACTGACTTCCTTGCTCTTTCGTACTTTGAAGAAGTCCTTGACAGCAGATTTTCCCAATGCAACATGTCTTTTGATTTCCTCACTGTTGTTAATTTAAGTATTGATTTTTTTCATCAAAGTAAGACAAAATCATTGATAATTTATGTGTCAAATTGAAAATTATCTAGTTAGTGTCTATTGGTACAGTTGTGAGAATTTTTGTGTTCTTGGTGTCTAGCTATAATCAGTGTTAAAGGTTATAGTCTGTGATTTTCTTTAGTAAATGCTGCAAGCCTGTCTTCTTCACATTTGCAAACAAAACTGACATCTATAAAACATTAGTTGTTGACGAATCATCCTCCAATTCTGATGCCACATTATTCGCCTAGTCAAAACTGGACTAGGCGAATATCTGGACCATTTGGCAGCATCAGAATGGATGGTGAAGAGATTGAGATTTTACACAGCTTTAGTTTGCTTGGCTCCACAGTCAACAGTCTTGGCACTAGCAGCCAGGAAATTAAAAGGTGCAATGCCATGGGAAAGTCTGCTGTTAGGGACCTCTCCAAAGTACTGAAGAGCAATGGTGTCTCTCTGGAGAC
>NW_006399773.1:25208913-25210992 GCF_000299155.1 Elephantulus edwardii
ACACTTAACTTTGGGGTCTTGGGAGAAATTAGGCAAGGATTTACAAAGGGTGGAAAACGAGAAAACTCTGCCTCCTGGGGTGATTGGATTGTGGACAATAGTTCGGACTTGTCTTGATAGCCCTGGCGATCGCTTTAAATTTCCTATTCAAGAGGCAGAGGAAGCTCTCGAGGAGCTCAAAGAACTAAGATCAGCCACCCAAAAGGGAAGTGAGACCAGTAGTTCAGAATTGGAGGAGGGGGAGGACGAGGATGTGGTAGCAATTACAAAAGCTTTGAGTAAGATCGCTAACCCATCAGACACCCCTCCGCCTATAACTCCATCTGCTCCTCCACCACCATCTGCTCCTCTCCCCTACGGGTGTAAGAAGGAGGAAGCAGCCAGTCATCATTACCCAGAGGTATGGGCTCGAGCCCCTCCCACCATGGGTGCGTTTCCTGTTTTTGCAGATGCGCAAGGTGCTAGAGTTCATGAGCCATTGGAGTGGGAAATAGTGCAGAGATTAGCAGAGGCAGTAAAGACCTACGGGCACAATGCTGCATTTACCATGGCTCAAGTAGAGACACTTCACAGATATTGTATGACCCCTGGAGACTGGCAAAGTCTTGCAAGAGCCTGTCTACCCCCTGGCCAATATCTAGATTGGAAATCCATTGTTATTGAATTTGCAGTAACACAAGCAGCCACTAATGCTAGGCAGGGGCAGCCCGCATGGGATGCTGACATGTTGTTAGGTCAAGGAAGATTTGTAAACCAACAGACTGGCTATCCGCAGGCCGTCTATGATCAAATTAATAACATCTGTACTCTAGCATGGAAGACCCTTCCGTGCCGAGGAAAGGCTGGAGGTAACTTGTCAAAAATAACTCAGGGACCCAATGAGGTTTTCTCTGATTTCGTTGCTCGCATGGTAGAAGCCGCTGGGAGAATCTTTGGAGATCCTGACATGGCTATGCCATTAGTCAAGCAATTCATTTTTGAGCAATGTAACTCAGAGTGCAGAAGAGCAATAACTCCTTACAAGGAAAAAGGCTTAGAAATGTGGCTGAAATTATGCAGGGATATTGGAGGACCACTATCCAACTCAGGACTCGCGGCTGCAGTGGTAGCTCCTGTCAGGGAGAGCGTTAAAGCTTCCCGTTCATCAGGGCCTCCGAAGGGATGTTTCAAATGTGGACAGATAGGCCACTTAAAGAGGGATTGCCCTCAGAATGAAAGAGGACAGTCAACATCTAACACATGATGCTTCCATTTCCCCCCCTGTTTTTACAACTAATTCCTCGCTTGGACTTCCTAAAGTGCCTATAGACTTAGAAGCAGGAAAGTATAATGTATCTTGGAATCTTACGGGAACCCTGTGCTTTACTATTACAAAACAGATTAATAATTCTGAAATCTGGCCTTGTATAGAGCTTTCAAACCAAACTGGAGGATGGTTTGACCCACGTCAGACTAATGGTAACATAGAGTTGGCCAATTTGACTGCTATTTCAGGATGGTTGCCCTTAGGAAAGAGTTGTGTCAATTGTAGTAAGACTTCTCAACCACGTTGGGCACCATTCTGCCAAAGTAAACGTGAGTGGCAAGTAGCTGAGTGGTGGACAGTATGTCAGAATCGATTACTACAATGGATAGTTCCTGGTTTTTTCACCTTTTCCCCTAAAATAGGAGCTTATAAAAATCAGACTTTCCCGGGGTACAATTGGACCTATCAAAACCCTGCAATGGGGATCAGATCTAACCCTTTTGGTATATGGTTATTATGTGGAATTAATGGATCTTGTACAGATATTAGTGCTATGAGCATGATAGGGGGAGGGGTTATTTTAAATGGGACTGCAAGGTGGAACTCTTCTAATAAGTTTGAGAACTCTGTTCAATGGATGAGTGGATCCACTAACATATCTTTTTTGCCTACCCCAGTATGTGTTAGCCCTCCATTTTTCTTTGTTGTTTCCAATAATTCCAACATAAATAATGGAATTTTTAAATGTAATGATACTTGTTATTTGGTCAATTGTTAGAATTCCTCCTTTGAAACAGCCATAGTGGTACGCATTCCAACACAAGTAACCTGGC
>NW_006399773.1:25220467-25223514 GCF_000299155.1 Elephantulus edwardii
CAAGTGACTCAACGGCACATAACAGCACCAACAACAACATAGAAGTCCTCAAACTGGTATTATTGCTCCTCAATAGTTTGTAGAGTTCTCTGATTATGGAGTTTCCCAGTGCAATACATTAAACAGTTTCAATCTTTTCTCCTATATCTCCTAATCACAAATATATTGATGTTCTTTGTAAGTGCACTAGAGAGAATTATTGTTTTCTTGATGTTGAAATATAATCCATATAGAAGGCTGTAATTTTATCTTCTGCTGTAAGCACTTTAAGTCTTCCTCACTTGGCACTGAAGGGCAATAAACTTATACCTGTTAAATCACGTTTTAAAATTTAAATTTATTGTTTAATCTTTCACAGTAATGTTGAATTTTAATTTATTTCAGTTATTTTTATACTACTACTAAACTTTGTGTCACCTACAAACTTAAGTTACAGAAATTGTTCATATTCTAATGACAAAATGAAAAATAATGGCTTGGAAATAAGCATAAATCACTATTGTGTTCTACTGGACACTGATGGAAATTTTTTATAATAAACCAGGTAAGGAACTGTGCTGCCAACCCACCTTGTTCACATTCACCAATTCTTTTTTGGACAAAGACGTATAATCATGTCCCATGTAAATTACTGCCACTGAAAAGCCCACTGGAGGGTTAGCTATCAGTTAGTTCCAAATCGATGGTATGTGCCATAACAACAGCTGTAAGAGCACAGTAGTTAAACCCTTAAATAATGAATATTATAACAGAAGTTCAGAACTACAAAGTGGCTCTCTGTCAGAATAACACAGTAATCTGCTCTCATCAAGATGATAATGTATGAAATCATATTGGAGAAATTTTACTCTGTTATGATTTCAAAAAGTCAAAATCTGTTCAATAACACCTACCAAAACAACAAATCAGGTATCAATTTTGTTTTCTCTATCATCAACTTATACTGTGCAAGTTTATTTTTAAACAATGTATTGATAATGCTTTTCTGGAGCCAGAACACACACACAAGATGTTCTTAGAGGCATGGATATTGAATACTCATCCCACATACTGTGGACATGTATTTAGGAGTGATCATTCCATGGAAAAGGATATTAGCTTTGAAAGGTGAGGTCTCATTGATGGCGAGGTAGTCCCTCCTAGAGATGGATTGACATAATGACTGTAGTAATTGACTCAGGTATATCAGAGATGATGAGGAGGACACAGGAGAGGGCAAGGGACAGATTTGTTGCTCACACAGTCAGGATGAGTAGTAGTTGATCTGATGGCACCTACCAACAACAATATAACAATAGCAACAGAATTCTTGCTAATTTCTCTCAAATTTGTGAAGCATCCTTCTTTGTGGATATATTCTGAATCTTTGTGCATGTACATTATGACATCTACTCAAATTGCATTAGTCATTCATTTGCACAGCAGGTCAGTTTGAGGACCTCAATATTTATTAGTTGAATAAGTAAAAGAATGTTAGATAAGTTTATATGAAGTTCTTTTTTATTTTTCTATGTATGAAATTCTTAGTCAAGGATCCAAACAGAAAATGACACAGGACTGTCTTCTAATACATGCTGAATGACTTTTGGCAGCACCTAAGGTCTCGGCTAACAGGATTCAGTGCATTATGATGATTGTGTGACTATAAATTCTGTAGATGATAGAAAATGCTACTCATATTTAGAGCTGGGGAAGCTGGAGTAACTAAAAATTATGAGTGCTCCAGGGTCTATGACAAAGCAATTTAAAATAGACTCGCACGTCCTACTTTATAGAAATGTTCCACTCAAATCAGGGACACATCTGTCAAACCAGAGGAGCAGCTTGAGGGTATATCATGTTTTGCCAATGCAAATTAATGTAGCTGCTTGGAGTTAATGTTTGGTATTACATACTTTCTTTTGTTTGTTAATTTTAAGTAATAATCTAAGCAACTATTTTTATCATTGAATATTTACTATTTCAGCCATGTACTATGTATTTACTATGCATACACAGCACTGGGTAAAAACTATGACAATAATTAAGTATAATATATTCAATTTGTTATTCACAATGCATAGAATTTTTCCTTCTGACTCTATGGAGCTCACTCTATTTGGGGGAGAGTCATACATGAAGAAATTAAATGACTGTGTAGATACATGATGGAATTCACCTAGTAGTTGTAATGTAACATTAATGATACATGATTGATTGATTAATAATTCATCATATATTTAACACATATTTAATATGTTATTGCTATGAGACTGCCAACTAATTAGTAAAAACAATGCTGAAGTTTTAAGGTTTAGCTCGGCCATTTGGTCACTAGCCCATTCAGATCTAGGGTTAAAGCCCAAACGGTAAGAATTATAATGATGACCAAACTTATAAGCCCTCATCTATGCCATATATAGGCTTGTGAATATAGCAAGGAATGTACAAGGAGAGGACATTACAAGAACATGGAAACAGTCTAATTGTCCAACCACAACTGAATGGATTGAGATATGTTGGTATATATACACAATGGAATACTACACAGTACTCAGGAGCAATGATTTTGAAAAATACTACGTAACTTGGAAGACACTGGAGATCATTTTGCTGAGTGAACTAACACAGTTGCATGAGAACAAATAGAAGACCATTATTGCAAAAATAGACAACTGGTAAAGCATGTATAGGATCTCAAAATGAAGGAGGGAGGAACAGAGGAGTGAGAATAGGGAAGGGTGAAATCACAGAGCTGCACAATTTGGTGGGTGGAGGGAGTGGGGGAAGCAAATAAATGGGAAGGATCCAGATGAAAAGCATAAATATAGGCAAGGTCAAATGGTGATTGATTTTATAAGACATAATGCATGACAATGATTGAATGAAACACAATGTGAATGAAGAACAGTGTGAAACATAATGTATATAAACTTTGTAAGCAAACCAATTTTTAAAAAAAATATAAAGTAGAATGTATATAAATGATTATATTAAACACAATGCAAATGAAAGATCACATAAAATACAATGTATATGAATGAAACATAAAATAAAGGAATTATTAC
>NW_006399773.1:25230431-25236668 GCF_000299155.1 Elephantulus edwardii
TGACATTTTTTTTCTTTTGAGCAGTGTCTCTTAAGTTTAGTTGTACTGTCTCCAAGGGAAGGTGACGTGTCTTGTAGAACTCCTGTTGCTGAGGGCCCCACCACTTGAATCACTCTTGACATACCTTTCCCTTCACATATGCTTGTTTTATAATTACATTTATAATTATGTTTGTTTGTTTTATGGTTTACCCTTATGAGTACAGTACTATCGGCCAGTTTCCTACATATAGAAGTGGGGACTGGTTAGTTTTGCCTTATTTTATAGTTTGTGTATGTGTATGTTTGCTTGTTTATTATTTGTATTTATGGGTACATCACTTGCTGTGATGCCAGAAACGATGGTACAAGTATTTCAAACACCATCAGGGTTACTCAGGGTGAACAAATTTCAGGGAAATTCTGGACTAAGATAGACTAAGAAGCAGAATTGCCTATCTACTTCTGAAATAACAGGTTTTTGAAAACCCATGAATAACAGAAGAAAATTTTTAGATATTGATGCCTTTGAGTTTTTGTGTGGAAAAATGGTATTTAGTATCCCACAGACTACCTAAAGAACAAACAGATACATATTGGAAAAAGTGAGGCCAGAATGTTCCTTAGACACAAGGATGTTGAAACTTAATCTCACACACTTTGATCATGTTGCTGCGAAAGGCCATTTCTTGGAAAAGAATATTTTGTGTGGAAGGGTGGAGAGTTAGCAAAAGAGATGAAGACCCTCAATGAGATGGACTGATATAGTGACTACAGCATATCTCAAGTGTGTCAGAAATGATGAAGATGGGACAGAATCAGACAGAGTTCAGATCTATTGTTCATAGAGTTGCTATGAGTATTTTTTGACTCAACAATGCATAACAACAACTGTTAGATATGTGTTGTTGTTATTGTTATTGTTGTTGTTGTTTCTGCTGTTACGTGCTGTAGAGTTGCTGTGTAATGACCCTATAAACAATGTCTCTGAATCCTGCTTTATCATGAGCCAAACTTATTTTCTGTGACACACCTTATCCCATTGCTTCAGACAGGGAGTCAGTCCATCTCATTGAGGGTCTTCCTCTCTTGCACCGTCCTTTCCTCCTCCAGCATGATGTCCCTCTCCAAGAACTGGTCCCTCCTTGCAACATGCCCAAAGTATGTCAGATGAAGATACAGAACCCTTGTCTCCAAGGAGCAGTCTGGTTTCACCCTCTCTAGTGCAAACCTGTTCATTCTCCTAGCAGAGCATGGTATATTCAATACTCTTCTCTGGTGCCATAGCTCAAAGATATCAATTCTCCTATCATCCCTAGTCATTGTCCACCTTTCTAATGCATAGCATGTAATTGCAAGACCATGGCCTGGGTCAGGCACATATTATTCTCTAAACTGACATCGTTGCTCTTCAGTATTCTGGACAGGTCTCTGACAACAGACTTTCCCCATGCAGTTAAACTTTTTATTTCCTGGCTACTGGTACCAAGAGTGTTGATTGTAGAGTACTTTAAAATAGAAGATATTAAAAATTAACCAGCCTCAAATATCCATCAATAATTGGAACATGGCGCATGAATCCATGTTCCAAATAAAAGTATAAATCTAGGAAAATTTACTTTCTTAGAAATGGAATGGAACACATAAAAATCAACATCCTAAGCAAAGAGTGCTGATACGGACTGGTATTGAATCAATCTTATGCTTTGTTATGGGGGGAGTAACAAATTTAAGAAGATTTGTACTCCATTTATGACCAAAAAAGATTTCAAGATGTATTCTGAAGCACAATTCTGTGAGTGATAGGATAATAACTGTGTACATACAAAAAAACCCTGTTAATACAACTATTATTAAAATAAGCACAACTAGTATGAAAGTCAAACTCGGGTGGCTTAGTGTCAAGAAGCTGTGCTGAAATCTTGAAGATACATGAGTTGAGGCCACCAGTTGCTCTGAAGGAGAAGGATGGGCAATCTCCTCCTATGTAATTAACTGCTTCTGAAAACTTGACAGCATCAGTATGTATCAGTTCCAACTCTATGGTACACCACAACTATGAAAGTCAGTTCTTCCACTAGTATAGTGGTTAGGTTTCCTGGCTTTCACCCAAGTGTTCCATATTCAACTCATAGTATGGGAAAGTTCTGATATTTTTCATGAGCTCTGATGGCTTAGCAGTAAGAAATTACGTTCCTAACACAAAGATTAGAACCCAACATATGCTTTGAAAGATAAAGATGAGAAACTTCTGATATTTTACTGCCTCAGAAAACCTGCTGGTGGGTCAGCTATGGTTAGTTCCAACTCAACAGTACACAACAACAACAACAACAACAAACAAATAAGTCAAAGATGAAGAAATTTGCTGTGATGGCCTAGTGGCAAGGAGCTCTGCAGCCATCCCAAAGGCACATGGTTCTAATCCATCAGTGGCTCTGTGAAGACAGACAATTTCCTACCAGTGATAATCTGTCTCTGAAAAACCTCTGCAGGCTCTGCTCTGAGTCATCATTGAATCGTTGGTAAACAACAACAGTAATCACAACAAACAACTTTTACAATCTGAAATAGAATGAATGTGCAATTGAGATGCATTAATAATAATTGTTTTCTGGAGTGCAAAAGTTGGAGACAACGAAAAAGGACTAGTAGTTGGAAAACATGGACTTTGGCGACATAAATACAGCTTAAGGTTGATCTATACAAGTTATATATCCAACAATTTATTCATTACAAATACCTTTTCACTAGACATACATCTCACCTGGTGGACTATGCAGTATTCACATTGACTAAGTGGAAAGAAGCAAAGGAGAAGCTCACCAACATCTATGAAAATAGGGATTTACTGTAAAATAAATCCTTAATTACTCGTGTACATGTTAAAATTGAAGTGGACGGAAATGATAATATTGTCACCAAAATAAAAATATGGCCTTTAATCTATTCTACCTGGATGTAAAAAATTATCTCAAGAATAGATTTGATGCATTGACTACTAGTGACAATATATCAGATGAGTTGTAGGATTGCCAAGAATTTCATCATAAAGAAAGCAAAACATCATGACAGGGGAGAAATAAAAGACGAAAATGAATATTGTTGTTGTTGTTAAGTGCCATCGAGTATATGAAACGACTTTATGAAGAAGAGTCCTCAATGCTTGGGTGTCTCTCATCCTCTCTCCAGGTTCATAGGGTTTCCACAGGCAAGCTATTACAGGATTGGAAGAGACTAAAAATTGCACTAGAACCTAGAGAAATCAAAACAAGGGGAATAAATTCTGGAGTGAAAGAGATGTACAGAAAAACAGCTCCAGAAACAAGGCAAATATAATTAAATGATCAAAGAGCTAGAATTAGAAAAGAAAAGGAAAGAACATATTCATCATTTCTCAAGCTGAAATAATGGAAGAACAAATTCAACTTTTGAAGTATAATAGTGTATGATTCTATGGAAAAAATCTTAAATGAGCAGGAAACATCAAAAAAAGATGGAAGGACTACATAGTCATTGTAACAAAAATAATTTGTTTATTTTGAACCATTACAGGAAGCAGCAATACATGGAAATACTCACACACACACACACACACACAGAGATATACAAATACAGAAACATGTATTTATACACATACATGCATATATGTATACATGTGCATGTATGAATATATGTACATATATTTATGTATGTACACATATACAACTATTTACATAGGTTCATATATGTACATATACGTTGTGGTTTGAAAAGTTTAGCATTCAAAATGGCTTTCCTAGCCATTGACTTTGGCTTTGACATGTGGATGTGTGGGAATGTGAGAAAAGGGTGCGTTACCCTGTCCATAAAGGAAATGGGTAGTCTTGCCATTAAATTGAGCAGATCTAGCAACAAAATAAGAGAAACTGACTGAAGTCAGTAAAGAAACACCAAGAGAATGAATGCATCATTCAGGGATTCCTGTGCCAGGCAGACTATGACCTATGGAAACAACATCCATAGCAACTACACCATAAAATCAGAGACCTGGAATGAGACAGAGTGGACCTTGGAACTGTCACATCATTGAACCAGAGTTAAGAGCATTTTGCCAAGTTTGTTGGAGGCCTGGGATTAGGGGGAGATGATATTGGCGGTACTGAGAATTTTGTAACACAGGCCTAAAGCCGCAAGACTCAAGGCTAAGGTGCGCACTAGCACATTTCAGTAGATGCCCTAACTATATTCTGCTACAGCCTTTTGACTTCACCAAAATGGTTTTATTTGGTCTGAGAGCTATCATATAGGATTTTGGACCAAGTAAAACTGTGAAATTGGTGTTGGGATGGACAGAAAGCGATATGGGAGTATGGGAGACATGTCTGACCTTATGGAATTGGTTTTAAGTTGCTGATGTTGTTGACAGGGACAATTTCTCTTTGGAAAATTGGTAATGGTCAAAAAAAGCTGTCAAAAAATGCTCTTTTTACACCCATATATGTGTGCATGCATATCTATACATGTACGTGCAAACACATATACCTATACATGAGACAAATACAAACATACACATGTACATGTATATGTATATATCTGGTGGCTTAGTGGCAATGAATTATTCTCTCAATCTAAATGATCCGTTTTCTTGATTTTAAATTAAGCAGTATCTCTTTCTGTTGGAACTACTTCCTCTTGGTGTATGTAAATGCAAGTTGCACATGAGTACAAGTAAGTACTCTTGAATTTCCATTTTTCACAAGGCTATCCAAAATATACAATAATCAACAAAGTCAATGTTTTTGCATTTGAAATAAATAATAAAATATCTATGTATTATTTTTTGGCATATACTCTAAATCTCCCTGACATTAGTAAGAATAGCCCTTATTCTGTATTCTTTTCACAAACTTATTTGAGTTTCTGAAAGTTTTTGTTAAAAGACTTCTACAAATGTTTTAGAAATTTAGACAGTGAAAAGTTTATGGACCACAACAGAACACTGTCTAATCACTTGATTTGGATACATCAGCAGAAGTCATCAAGACATAGAGAAAAAAAGAAAACAATTAGAAGGCTTATGAAGGTTTTTGAGGGCTTGTATCATTGTTATGTAACATGAAGTTGAAATCAACCCATAGATGACCCTACAGAAAGTTTTCAGAGGCACACAGGAGGGGACTGCCCATCTTTCTTTCATGGAACAGCTAGTGGATTCAAATTGCATACATTTAGGTTGTTAGGTAGGGAAAATTAGGAAAAATGTTTTATAGTTGGCCATCCAGTAGGTTTCCTAAAAAGAGATTGTCCATATTTCTCTTTAAGAGCCTATAGTAGATTTAAACCGCCAAAGAAACACATTTCCTTTGCCTTAGCAACACCCCAATGGATTGCATCAAGTTTCATAGTCTAGAATATTATCTTTGACTTCTCTATGGCCATTGCAAGAAATTATTCAACCCAGAAGAGATGTACTGAGTGTTCTATGAGGAATGACTGGTCTTCAAATTGTTAAAAGTCTCTGAAGCATGGGAAGGATGCCTTGTGCAGTAGATAGCTTTAATGGGAATACGTTCCCCTTGGATGTCAGGCTATTTCCACTTTCTGGTTTTTTTGAATAATCTTTCTTCACATTTTTAAATAATTGTTGATAAAAAAGGGATTTCTGTTATAAAACACATTCTCTGAATGTTATGAAAGACTAAATTACAAACACACCTTTTTTACCAGTCAGTATAATATCTAAAATTTTCTTATTTAGTCCTAATTTTCCCTACTTAGCAAAATAAAATAAGCACAAAGAAAAGAAATAAAATTCCATTAGGAGGATTTTTTTTTTTTTTGCAAATAAAACAACTCTTTGCAACGACTTTTCAGACGTCTTCTAAAAGAAAAAGATTCTAGAATACAGTCAAGAGTAAAATGTTAATTTTTGTAAAATTAATTTACTCTAGAATACATTTAAGAGTAAAAAGTTAATTTTTATAAAATTATAGTGTGGACTCCTGAGTTGTACCTGATGCACTTTTGGACCTAGCCATAGATGGTTGGTCATGGTCGACTGGTACCTAATCAGAGAAGAGAAGATTTTCATTCAGAGAGCTAGTGTTGATTATTGTTACCTGAATTGATGCCTTTGAGCTGTGGTGCTGGAGAAGAGTATTGAGAATACCATGGACAGCTAGGAAAACAAACAGATTTGTCCTGGAAAGGGTTAAACCGGGTGGCTCCTTGGAGGCAAGGATTCTGAGGCTCTGTCTAACATACTTTGGACATGTTG
>NW_006399773.1:25236768-25240370 GCF_000299155.1 Elephantulus edwardii
AATAAAAAGTATTTTTGAAAAATTTTATTATTATTTTGTGTGTCAACTGGATCTGAATGGTATAGGAGGAGATTGCCCACCTTCTCCAGCATAGCATCTGATGGATTTGAACCGCGTACCTCTGGAAGTACAGTGCAGCCTCTTGCTACTAGGCCAACAGAGCTCCCTAATAAAAAGTATTTTTAGATAATCAATGAATAGAACCTTCTAGAAATAAAGTGGCTGTGTGTATGAAAGTTTTTCCAATAGGGTGAAAAGAAGTCATATAGGCTAGGATAAAAACCAAACATTTGGCAATGACATCTTGACAAGTGTCTCATAAAAATTTGCAGAATATTACAGAGCCTCCACAAGAAAGACTAATAACCAAATAACAAAATGGGCCAGGACATTAAAAGACTCTTCACAAGGAAAATACACAGATGGCTAACAGCTACATGAAGAAATCCTCAAAAATCAATCAGACAGACAGAAATAAAAATAACCACACACAGAGCAGTAGCAAACATTAACAGGACAATAATCAATAAATATTTGAGAGGATGTGGAGAGCTTGGCACTCTCATGCATTGCTGATAGGACTACAAAATGGTAAAAGCATTCTGGAAGGCACTTAAGAGTTTCCTTAAAAGGTTAACATAGAAATCACATATGACTCAGGTGTTCTACTACTAGGAATATACCTCAAGGAAATCAGAACTTAGACACAAATAGAAGTATGTAAGCCTATGTTCATAGCAACATTGTTAACAATAACAAGAAAATGGAAACAGCCCAGATGCCCATGATCAAAATAATTGATTGAGAAGTCGTGGAACATTCAAACAGAGGAATACTATACAGCATTAAAGAAAAATGTTTTTATAAATACTATGTAAGATGGAAAGTCTGCTGTTAGGGACATCTCCAAAGTACTGAAGAGAAATGGTATCTCTCTGGAGAGTAAGGTGCATCTGATACAGGCCATGGTCTTTGCAATCACTTGTTATGCATCAGAGAGTTGGACAATGACTAAGGAGGATAGAAGGAGAATTGATGTCTTTGAGCTGTGGTGCTGGAGAAGAGTATTGAGGGTACAATGGACTGCTAGGAAAACAAAGAGATTCATCCTGGAAAGGGTCAAACCGGGAGGCTCCTTGGAGGCAAGGATTCTGAGGTTCCATCTAACAGAGTTTGGATATGTTGTAAGGAGGGACCGGTCCTTGGAGAGGTTCATCACGCTTGGTAGGGTGGAGGGACAGCACAGGAGGGGAAGGCCCTCTATGAGGTGGATTGATTGGGGTAATTGGGATGGGTGAATTGGAGATGGTGTGATTGGCACAAGACAGAACAGAGTTTAGGTCTGTTGTACATAGGGTTGCTATGAATTGCAAGCGACTGGATGGCACATAAGAACAACAACATGTAAGATGGAAGAGTCTAGAGAGCATAATGATGAGTGAAATAACTCAGTCTCACAGGGGGCAAATATGGCATAAAACCATTATTTTAAAAGTAGAAGAAAAACTAGTAAGATGTGTAGAAAGGTAGAAGGGAACAGAAAAAGGGAAAGGTAGAATTCACTAGAATAGCAAGTTTAGTGGGTGATGAGGGTGGTGGTAAAGTAAAAGAAAAGTTCAATAGGGACTTGAAAAAAATGCAATACTAGACATAGACTGATAGTAAGTAATTACATGAAATAGAATATATTTGAATTATTATATGAATCACAATGTAAGTGAAATTGTAGGAAATAATACACATGAGTGAAACACAATGTAAATGAATTATTGTGGGAAGTAAAATATCAAATTTAATATTAATAATAAACCAAATGCTATTTCAGGATATAAGAGAAGTGTAATACAAGCTGGAGTTCACTTTGAGGCACTAAAGCATTTCTTAATAGTCAACATCATTCTTAATTTGTATTTACTGAATCCCTCCCTCCTGAGATTAGTATAAGGTAAATAATAGAGAAGAACTCCCCTTATCTGCAAAAGACTTCCTCCTGATCCTTTGTTTTTATTTATACTCCCTTGTGATTATCCTTTGTTTATCTTCCTGATGATTCTCAATAAATACAGAGAGGCATGGCCTGGGCACATCAGTCATCAGGACTGCTGGATCCCCTGTCTTTACTCTCTCTTAACTCATTCTTGGTTGTCTGTCTCATTATTACTTTACCTTTGGTCTGCAACAAATTATTGTATGCAAAGCTTTAAAAAAATCAAATGAAAAAAAAAAAATCAAATGAGATCTTAATAGGAGGAGGTACCAAGCAGAAGAATAATTAACTTTCCTATAGAATAGCGATAATAACAAAAATAGATGTTGTTTCTTAGGAGAAGCTTCATTTTTTTTTCTTTCTACTTTTGATCAAACAGATCTATCAAACAGAAAAAGATCACTGTAAAGCTTTCAATTGGGAGAAACCAAAGCTCATGTGGAGGAAAGATAAGAACACAACTATTTCCTGATTAAATGAGTCTTAGCCATCCTTTGAAAAAGTAAAATATTTACTGCTCTATTGCATGAAAAATTTATTTTAACTTCAAAACCTGAAGATCTCATTTATACTCTCTGAATCTAAATGTCAAACCTGGTGTGAAGACTGAAATAAAACATGACTTAAAGAGAGAAAACTCTCACCCCTCAAGTCTCAAACTTACCTAGTAAAGGCCACTGCAGTGTATTTTCAATGCTGCCTGTCATTCAATTTGCAAATTACAGGTCTCCCTCCAAACGTTGATGATCCATCACTGCCATGAAAACAAAAGTGCTGCCTTAGCGACACTCACTGACGGTGAGTAGCTGACACTTTGCTTATAGATTCTGTAGTTGTAATATTAGTGTAAATTCTGAACAAAACAACATAATGTACCATGCTTTGGGAGTGTAGTTGAAAAAAAATTCTATTTCCATGTATGAACATGCATTCCAAACTACAAAGAACTCAAATAGTAAGAGTGTAGAGCTGTCACTGAGTCTACCTATATGAACTTTAAAGTGTGCTCAGTAACTTTCTTGATATTATGCTACTAACTTATAATCAAAACTCAGAATATAACTTTAATGTAGATCTTGTCAATTTAAGTAAGATAGATTGAACAACTTTTTTTAAAGAACATGTTGCCCTATGAAAAATCAGAAACATTGTTAACTTAGTATTATGGTATTCTACTTAAAAAAGAATTAATTAAATATGTCTTTTTCAATTATGTTTACTAATAATTAATTATATTAATATTACATTTGTATAAGGAAATAATCATTGAGCAGTGTATGAATTTTTAAAATAAAATAAACACATTACTTCTGAAAAAGATAATTGTTATAAGGAAACACAACTAACCACAGAAAGCCATGTATTATAGCACAGACATCTAGCTAAGTTCATGATATAAGAACCTAGGAGGGCAGAAGCATTAACAGTAGCCGTGCAGCTGGAAAGGTCCAATCACCTTATTTACTCCCTGTGTCCAACCCTCATTAATACTTAAAAAGTGATGAGTAATGTTGTTGTTGCTATGTGCCGTCGAGTCGTTTGTGACTCATAGAGACCCTATGCACAACAGCCCTAAACCATGCTCTATCCTGCGCCAACCGCACTGCCTCTGACA
>NW_006399773.1:25240470-25251342 GCF_000299155.1 Elephantulus edwardii
GCACGGTTTAGGGCTGTTGTACATAGGGTCACTATGAGTCGCAAAGGACTCGACGGCACATAACAACAACAACAACATATTAAATTATAATTATTTTTCTAAAAAAGTACACTAAAATAATTTTAACCAATAAAGTTTTAGATTGTGATTACAGAAGTATTCACATAATAATACTTACTAAGTGAATTATTGTGTTTGTAAGTAAAACACACAGTTTCTGTATTTGTTCACAGCCATTCTCTTTCCCTGGCCGGTAATTTTATAGATGAATAGTATTATTTTTTACAGTAACACTAACACACATATACACACTTCAAAATGATTCAAATAAGCTTATGAAATATCTCCAGGATAGGAGAACAGGCAGGCATATGGGTGGTTTTTTGCATAAAAATATGGTGTCATAAAGTAATTTATTTATTAGATAAAAAATATTTGTTTGCTAAGATAAAAAACAATATGTGCTAATCATCCGACCCTTTAAAAATTTTAGATATCAAGAAACTCAGAGAAAATGTAATGATAATTTGTAATAACAATAAAATAAGTCTTGAGTAATGTTTTCAAAATAGAAATAATAAGCTTGGTTTGCATAAGATCTATTGTATGTTTGTAAATGTCTTTAACATAAATAGTTCATCATTCTCTCTGTCTCCTTTCTCAATAAATCATCCTTATGCATATATTCCAAATCTACTTTCATCAAAACCCATTTTGTATCGAAGTAGTCACCAACTTGGAAAACTGTGACCCTCCCAGCAAACTTGACACTATTTTGTTTCCGAAAATTATTTTTAATCAAGTTAGTGGGTTTTTTAAAGATTGTTTTCCCATAAAGTGTTCCAAAAGATAAGGAAGAGGAATATGAAAGGAATTCCCGGTAAATACATTAAAATACCTTTATATCTAGTAATTATGTAAACTAACATCATTCTCCATATAAAATAGTCCATATGCTGATGAAGAGGAAACTTTTATATAATAATTTTGTTTTAGACTTAAATCTGTTAATCCCATATCAAACTATGAAAAAAAAAGGAATCTTAATTATTTCTCTGTATGCATGTTGTACAAAGAGGGGCTCATTTTAAAATTCCAGAGTTCCCAGGTGAGAATATGAATTAATATACAACAACTTCCAGAGTATAACATTGAATTAAACTAGAAATAACACGCATCCTAGATCAGTAAAGCACTGTCAACACTAAGAATAACTACTATATGCAAAATATAAACAATATTTCCTACCTTGCAAGTGGAATTTAATTTAAGTACATATAATTACAATTTATTCATTTTAGTTTATCTTAGGGCTGTTGTACATAGGGTCACTATGAGTTGCCAGCGACTCAAAGAGACCCTATGAAGGAGAGTCCTCAATGCTTGGGAGCCTTTCATCTTCTCTCCAGGTTCACAGGGTTTCTGGAGGCAAGCTATTATGGAAGTGGAGGCCACTCCTACTTCCAAGTTTGTATAAAGCTACAAAATGCCTTTAATGATTACAACTAACTAAATTGATAATACCTACTGAATTACATTTTCAAATGAGTTACAAATTTGAAAATCAACATTCTCTTTAAGTCAGTCTCTTCCAATGAATCACAAGATCTGATTAAAATTGAATATTCTGCTCAAATAATATACATAATTTTGTTGTTTCCTTCTCATATATGGCCTGTAATATATGGATGTCTTATATGTTGTTGGTTTTATTTTAATTGTCATGTAGTCTAACCTCTGACACAAAATATTCTGCTGTGTCATATAATTTTGTTGGCTGAAATCTTTCACAGAAACATCATTAGGCCTTACTTTTTTTTAACTTTTAATTTTTTTTTAATTTTATACTTGGTTACTTACAAAGTTCATATAAACTGTATTTTACTTTGGATCGTTCCCCTTCCTTTATCCACCTCTCCCTCCACCCATCAAATTGTGGGACTCTATGAGTAAGCCCCACTTCCACACCTTTTCACCCAGCCTCCACCCATCCTCATCCTTCTGTTCTCCCCTCCCTTCCTTGGGTTCTACTTATCACTCTATAATAATGGTCTTAAACAGTATTTATCTTTATGAGATTGTGTTAATTCACTTAGCATTATGCTTTCCAGTTCCTCCAAAGTTAGGTAGCAATTTACAAAATCGTACTGTATAGTATTCCATTGTGTGAAAGTACCACAATTTTTCAATCCATTCCACAGTGGTTGGACATTTGAGCTGTTTCCATGTTCTTAGTATGGTGAATAATGCTGCTATGAACATTAGGGTTGGACATTTGAGCTGTTTCCATGTTCTTAGTATGGTGAATAATGCTGCTATGAACATTAGTGTACAAGTCTTTGTCTGTACCTCAGTTCTCATTTCTCTCTGGGTATGTTCCAAGCAGTGGAATAGCTGGGTCATACGAAATGTCTATGTTCAGCTATTTGAGGAAACACCAAACTGCCTTCCAGAGTGGTTGCACCATTTTACAATCCTACCAACAATATTTAAGAGTTCCTACCTCACACCATCCTCTTCAACATTTATTATCTGAGGCCCTGCTAATCTTTACTACTGCTGCTGTGGTAAGAAGGTACGTCATTGTGGTTTTGATTTACATCTCTCATTGACAGCAATTTTGAACATTTCTTCATGTGTCCATTGGCCATCCGAAAAAAAAAAAAAAGTATCTCTATGTCTCTTGCCCATTTTGTAATTGGATTATTAGAACATTTTTTTGTGAGACACAATAAAAGACCTAAATAAATAGAAAAATATTCCTTGTTCATGGATAGAAGACTCAATACTGTGAAAATGGTAATTCTACCAAAAGCAATCTACGTTTTAAATGCAATCCCAATACAGATACAAATTCATTTTTTAAGGTCATCGATAGGGCAATTGTTAAGTTGACTTGGAAAGGAAAGAGATCTTGAATCAGCATAGGACTTTGGAAAAACAAAAATCAAGTGGGACATATATCACTCCCTGACCCATCCCTGCTACAGAGCAGTAGTTACCAAATAGCATGGTGCTGTTACAATGACAGGCACATAGACCAATAGAACAGAAATGGATCCATCTATCTGCAATCAACTGATATTTGACAAGGAAATGAAACCTATCAAATGGTGAAATGACAACCTCTTCAACAAATGGTGCTGGAAAAACTTAACTGCTACCTGCAGAAAGCTGAAACATCTTACACCATACACAAAAACCAACTCAAGGTGGATTGGAAACCTGGGAATAAAGTCCAAGCCATAGAGTTCATAAGATACAAACTGGAATCAAGTTTAGAAGGCCTAGTCTATAGTATAAGGAGACTGCCAAATGTAGCCAGAATTGTATAATATGAGATGATAATATTGATGAATGAGACCTTTTAAAGAGTAAATCTCTGTGCTCATATTTTTTTTTCCCAACAGGGTGAAAAGAAAACTAAGGACAAGCATTTGGCAATACCATCTCAGACAAGAGTCTCCTAACAAAAGTTAACAGAATAATTCTGGGCATCTAAAAGAAAAACACTGATAATTCATGCTTTAGTTTTGAGGAACCATTGGTGAATTTGAGTCACCAAAATTTAGTTCAAAGGTCAATAGTAAACTATTTTTGTCATATGAGACCTTATCTATATCAATAAATCTTAAAGTGAATTTTCAAAGATTAGATCAGATTAGATTAGATTGAGGTATTTCTTTTTTAATTAAAAATTATTTTCAATTGCTAACATACTCTTAATCAAATTCTGGAATTGAGAGCCAAGGCATACATTTCGATATATATCTATTCTATTTGTTTCTTCAGTTATTTACACTGGTAAACACAATGTTGACTTTTCTAAAGTATGAGAGCATCACTATTATATGCTAAGGCCAGCCGTACTCTAAGCTGTTGGTATGATTTACTTGTACTTTCTGGATATCAGTGTAGAAAGTTCAGTTTTTAGCTGCGTTGATCAAATAGAAGTCAAATAGAATTAGAGCTAATTAAACAAAAACACATAATCAACAGCATATGGAATGATGACATATACTAATAATAGTAAGTATTTATGATAATTGAATCATGGATTTAGCATATTCTTCCTGAATTAATGATCATTATTGTTGGTTTAATATATTCTTGTATGTTATATTTCTGGAAGCCAGAATTTATCTCCTAAAAGCAATGAAGAAAAAGAAAAAAATAAACTAAGATGAAAAAAATCTATTTGGTGCCATTACAAGTTATTTTGCACAAGATAAATGAGAATATCTACATATTTTTCTGCATAAATTTCCTTCTAGTGGCCTTATTTGGTCTTTATTCAAGTTCTTATATTGTCATTTTTGTTAATTAATTCTCTAAGATTAATGGGGAAGAAAGAGACCACACGTAGGAAAAAAAAAAGGCGTAAAAAGACAAGTAGATCCTTATTGTGATGAATTGATTCAGAGACTACAATAGTTTGGTGCACGTTGGAGATTGTGAGGAGGGAGCAGGATAGATAAGGACTGTTATTGTTCTCCATAGGGTCACTATTGAGTTGTAGTCAGCTCAACGGCACCAAAGCAAACACCAGCAATTTCAGAATATTATGCCTGTCATTCAGTTGATAACATTATATCAATTTTTGTGTAAATTTTAAATAGTTTCCACATTGATAATAAATGATTCATCTTTTGGTTCTTATTTACTTTCTTTTTTAATCTCAACCAATAAAAATATTAAGATAGGAATTACTAGTTTTGTCTTTAAGATAAATGCAAAAGACTTATGAATTGTATCACAGAAAACATCTACACTTTTGTGTGCTGATAGAATAAAAAAGTAAAACATGGGCTACCACTAATAATACTAATACTAATACTAATATTAATACTAACACTAATACTAATAAAATATTGAAAATAGGTCAACTCTGTAAAATATAGATAATAATTCAGAGTATACTTAAATAAACACATTTGAATCTGCTAACAACTTCTATTAGCAACTTGTAGTCCCTGGGGCTTTCTGGGAAAAGTAATTCTTTTTAGAAAGAGGCTGGCTAGAGAGTACATGCAATGGAAGTAAAATATGAATAGTGACACATCAAAGAATGTGAAGAGCATTTTGTAATATTCTAAATGGTAAAGTTAGATAGGCATGTAATCTTTATATGCATTTCCTTATGGTGTTGATAACACAGTTTCTCCATATATTTATTAGAGGAATATCTTTAAATATTATGGAGTACATGTTTGCCTTAGGAGATGAACTGATCAAATGCAATGAACATTACGAAGTATGGTGAAAATAGATACTAATACTTGTAACCTACTAAGACCTGGAAGGAGGTGTGGCATCCACTTCCGTAATAGCTTGCTTCCAGAAACCCTATGAAACTGGAGAGAGAATGAAAGGCACCCAAGCATCGAGGACTCTCCTTCATAGGGTCACTATGAGTCTCCTGCGACTCGACGGCATTTAACAACAACAACAACAACAACAACAACTAAGACCTGAATGTTGACGTAAAGACTAAGGTGTTCATGATTCAACCTTTTGTACCTCAAATTGTTTTTGTTTTGTTTTGGTTTTTTTATATATATCAAAGTTGAACAATGAATAAGGATGACAGAAGAAGAATCATTGCCTTTGAATTGTGGTGTTAGTGAAGAGTACTGAATATATCACGGACTTCCAAAAGAACAAATAAATCTGTTTTGGAAGACGTGTAACCAAGGCGCTACTTAGTGACAAGGACAGTGAAACTTCATATCATATATTTTCATCATGTTATCAGAAAGTACCATCCTTGAAAAATTATATTATGCTGGGAAAGGTAGGTCAGTGAAAGAGAGGATAACCCTCAATGAGATGAACTGATACAATGACTGTAACAAAGGGCTCAAGCTTGACGGAGATCATGAGAATGGCCTAGGATAGGGAAAGATCCTAATTTGTTGTTCATAATGTTACTACGAATGCGAGTCAACTCAACATGTAATAATAACCAATAAGAACAAATGCAATGAAAATTTAAATATGGTAACATATTAAATTACCTGAACCAATGTTTTGTAAAAACAACTACACAATAATTTATCCTTTAAAAAAGAGCAAAGGCCAAGTGGATTATCATATCTGACCTTTACCAACTCCACAGAGGGGAACTCCTTGTCAACATCAACTACACTAAACCAATTTCCATAAGGTCACACATATTGCCCAAACTTCTGAGACACTTTCTACTCATTCCCACATTAATCCTACTACTCCACTGGGTCTGAAATCTGTTGTGATCTGCATAGATCATATTAGGGAACCACAGAACCATATGAGGGAAGAGAAAAAAATAATCTGTAATTCAGACAGTTTCCAAAATGTGCTCACAGGCACTCAGTCTCCCAGGTTTAGGCCAGTCTTATAAAGCTTAGTCCTGCTAATTATTGCTGTCCCTCACTCTTCCTCCAACAGACTTGGGCAAAACGTTCTTAGCCCTAGTGCAGTGGCATGGCAGTCCCAAGGTCCACTCCATACCAGAAACAGGTCTTTGGTTCTGTGCTGCAGCTGCTATGGCTACTGTGCCCGTAGACCCTGGCTAGAACAAAAATCTCTGGCCCTACATTATTTTGCTTCTTTTTTGTTGGTGATGAGATACGCAAATTCTGCTGCTGGATCCATTCACTTTAATGGCAAGACTAGCGAATCCTTTGGTGAATGGGCTAATAAGTCCTAGTCCTAAATCCCTACCCATCCTCATGACAAAGTCCATCAACAGCTAGGATGCCCTTTTGAACAATAAACCTTTAATACCACAGAACATGCAAGGAATTAGAAAGATAGGGTGTCATTTTGGTGTTCTTGATCAAAATACAAACTAAAATATGTATAATGAGAGGGAAAAAAGTCATATATCAGTAGCGCTAGATTAAGAATATAGTTTACTTATTATTTTTTCTGAAAAGTTAAGCAGCTGACTTGCTTGTAGAACATCTTTAAAGAGAGGAGAAAGTCTTACAATAGGTACACCATTTTTCAGAAATGATATAACATCAATTGAAGATGGATCTGATTGAACATATCTAGTTAAAGACAGAATATGGTAACTTTACATTTTTCTATTTCATCATTTACCTTTTAAAATTTATAAGTAGGAATGCTAGTTGATTTATCCCTTTTATTCTAAAGCATTTTGAATCACTTGACTGCACTTGGCCAATCTAAAATCTGATTTGCAGAGGTTTTCATAGGCTTAGAAAACCAACTTTAAGTAATATTTGATTTTAGTAGATTTCTTATTTCTAAAATTTGCCATCTAGTGAAAAGACTAAAAAAAAGACATTAGTCTCTAATTTAGATAAATACTGGTTATATGCTCATTAAAAATAAAATTAGTCAAAATAATTTGACTAAATAAATACCAAATATTGCAAAGAGACAAAGATTGATTTGTCCATTTGCCTGTCCATTTTATGTAATATTCTTCACAAATAAGAAAGTTATGAAGATGAAATAAAGCAAAGACAAGAGAGTAAGAAAAACATAACTCATTTTTAAGTTTCTTTCTGACTCACATTGAAACAATGTTACTTAGGAAAATAATATCTAACACATTCCATATAATATGTAAATATGTTTTCATATTTTTAGCTTCGTTAGAATGAGTTATGTGATGTACTTCATAAATCAGGAAGATGTTACTTTCTCTATTCATTACTGTTACAACATACTTCACAGCCATAATAGATATTACAAGATTTTAAGTGAAAAACCACATTCTCCAAACTTCTCTTCAAATTCTATTTCAATGCTAAGCTAACACTTTCTGTGCTCTCTCACTCTGATTTTCAAGTTCTCTTCAACAATATATTGGTCACATTTAAAATTATCTTCATCTCTTTCTTGCTATAGACATCCTGATTGTGGAATAAGAATTTTCAGAAAGTCAGCAAGAAAAAAAGAAAAAGAAAGAAGAAGAAGAAAAAGAAGCATTTACAACTGTTGCAATATTTTTAGAAACTGAAACAAGGAAATAAACAACTTCACTAAAAGCTATTGAAATAATAACAAAATAAACAAAGTTCTCTGTAACAGACAGGAGCCTTACTGATAAGGAACTGCCAACTCAAAAGAGATTGCTCAAATCCACCAGCTGCTCCTTGCGATAAAGATGGGTAGTCACCTGCCATGCTATTTACACCTCTGAACACTCACTGTAGGGTCAGCTATAAACTGGTCCCATCTCAATGGCACATAGCAACAATGACCAAGACAGAAATTTATGAACATTCTTGTGCTACTATTTTCCAATCCACATCCTCATACAAAGATATATAAATACATACATGCAAACTATTTTGGTATAGCAAGAAATATGATGATGATGATGATGATGATGATGAAGAAGAAGCAATGATCTACACAAGCTTCAACAAGTAATTGTGATTCCATTCTGATTCACACCTCCATATGTGCTTCCTAAAGTTTCCATGGTTGTAATATTATGATTATTAATATTAATATTATGTAATGAGCAGATTACCTACCAAGCTTTATTTCAACAATGTCTCTGAGTGAAACCAAAAACAAATATTAAAGTTAGTAGCAGGGTACAAACAATTGATATCTCTCAGGAAATGTACATATCATTGTCAAAATCATAGAGATGGACCACCACTTATCTGCCAGTTTGTGGTACAAAAATGACTTGCATATTGCTGTGATACTGAAATTTAAACTCTTTGTATTTAAAATATTAGCAGGGTCATTAATGGTGGTTAGGTTTCCAAGGAGATGCTAGATTAAGGCAGACTTAGAAGAGGAACTTGCCCTTCCTTCTAAAATATTGGTGAGTGAAAACCTTATTATGAACAGGCTCAGAACATCTACTTATATAGTGCTAGGAAAAGATCCCTTTGGCTATGAAGGTACTGAAAATACAACTGAGAAAGAGCAGTTTCTTCAAGGTAGACTTAACCTTAATAATGTGGATACTAACGTGGAGGAGTAGAAACTCCAGGACCTTAGTTTGCTGATGTAATTGAACACAAAATGAGAAGAACCAGGTGAAAACACCCATTAACAATTGAAATGCGGAAGGCACCAAATAAGGATCATGCAAAATTCAAGCTGTCAAAAATGGAAAGGAATGAAAAAGATTGATATCCTACCTCTAGTGAATTGAAATGGGCTAGTAATAGCTATTTTAGAATTGGTCAATCACATAGACACTGTCATTCTGTAAATGACAAATTGAGTAGGAATGGTATCACATTTATCATGAAAAAGAACACTACCAAATTGATCCTAAAGTATAATGCTTTCAGTGACAGGATAATGACCTTATGCCTACAAAGAAGATTAGTTAAATACAACTATTCAATTTTACCCACTATCAGCTAATGCCAAAAATAAAGAGTCTTATCAACTTTGGCAGACTGAAATTGATCAAAGATACAATCAAGATGCACTACCTAAACACTCAAAAACAAAACTCAAACTTCTGTGGAATAGGAACCAATTCATAACTGACCTTCCCACACAATTTCTGAGCTGTCAATTGTGCAAAAGAGACTGCCTGTCTTTCTCCCATTAAAATCACTGGTGTATTCAAACTGCAAGAGAAGTATTACCATTTGATTAATAATATACTCTAATTGTTAAATATTAGTGCTTAATTTTTAAAGTTGGAAAACAAGGAAAAAAATCCATTCCTAGGAAATATGGACTTCAAGATAGATACAACACTGGAGATTACATAGTAGAATTTTGCAACACTGATGTCTAATTCAGAAATATTTTATTCCATAACATAAATGGTAACTGGACTTATGCACTTAGTCAACTGGAGTATAATAAACTGATTTCTTCTTTCAGAAGGTCCAATAGAGAAACTCAGTATCATCAGTAAGAACAAGGCTGAAAGATGGATGAGCAAAAGACAAGAAATTTTTCATTTGCAAGTTCAAACTGAAGCTAGAGATAATGAAGACAAGTCTATGAGGGCCAAAACGTTGCCCAAAGTATGTTGTTGTTATGCATCATTGAATAGGAACCAATTTTCGTCAGGCTTTCAGAGGCAGTCAGTCTCAAGGAAGGAGATTCTCCATCTTCCTCTTGCAGAGCAACTCATAGATTTGAACCACATGCTTTCAAGATTGCAGCACAACTTCATACCAGTAGGCCACCAGAGCTTCTTATAGCCTACATTAATTTAGAAAGCATTTCAAGAATGCTGTTGTTAGGTTGCCTTTGAGTGTGATTCGTAGAGACCCAATGAACAATAGATCCAAACACTATCTTATCCCATACCAACTTCACAATTTGTGACACAGTCATTGCTGAGTCACTATGTCAACCGATCTGACTGAAGATCTTCTCTTTCATTACCCTCCATCCTCCAAAATATGGTATATTTCTCAAGGAATAATCTGACCTAGCAATATGCCCAAAATCTGTGAAATGAAGCTTTATAATCTTTGCCTCCAAGGAACACTCTGACACTCTGGCTTACTTCCCCATGATTTATCTGTTTGTTATTTTGGCTTTCCATGGAATATTCAACACTCTTCTCCAGCTCTACAGTTCAAAGGGATCTATTCTTCTTCTTCTATCATCCTTATTCATTATCCAGCTCTCAGATGCATAGCAACTGACTGAAAAAAACATATGAAATCAGGCACACCTTAGTACTCAAACTGAAATCCTGGCTCCTTAATAATTTAGTGAGATCACTGACTATAGACTTTCCCAGTACAACATACCTTCTGATCACACCTGCTAGTACCAACTGTATTGATGTTGTTGTTGTTTAATGCTATCGAGTCGTAGACGACTCATAGCGACCCTATGAACGAACAGCCTGAGCACTGTTCGTACATAGAGTTTCCAGAGGCAAGCTATTTCAGAAATGGATGC
>NW_006399773.1:25251442-25253719 GCF_000299155.1 Elephantulus edwardii
GTCGCCATGAGTCGCAAGCGACTTGACGGCACATAACAACAACAGTGGTTTGGTATGGATTGGATCTTTGTTTACAGATGGAGATTCTACTTCTATAGAAGATGCTTTATTGATGATTGAGGAAACCAGAGAATAATTTGAATTTTTCTTGCTCAACTGTTACCAGAACCTGGGCTAATGGAGGAATTGTGCCTAGGGACTGCTGGGCTAAACCTTGGATTTTCATTGGATGATATTCTTTGACTCTCTGACTCTCCAATTTATTTTCCTAATAAATCCCATTATCAGTACAACTGTGAGTAAAGGCTGTGAGTCAATAATAAATAAACAAACCTCTTGTTGATGTGGCTTTAGATACATGGTGGTGCTGGGCTATTAGCTCATCATCTACTGTCTGCTCTGGGATGGTTAGTGACTGTTTTTCTCACTCTCTCTGACCTTTTCAAAGGGACATTCATGGCCCTCTGTCTCCAAATCCCATTTTTTTTTATCTCTAGGCAATTATTTATGGAAAATATTTAAAAACTAACTCAAATTAATGGCTATATGTAGTACGTTGTTTCACTAAAGCATTTGAATTAGTGGGTTCAGTAAAAAGTAGCTGTGTCCAATATATTTTTAAGGATTTAAAAAAAATAATGAAAATTTTGAAAAAGGATATAGAATACAAATTAGAGATAAAATAATATCTTGGGGTGAAATAGAAAGAAAAAAAGAAAGTATTCACTTTAAAATAATTTCTGTGGGGGAAAACGTGCTTACTAAGGAGACATCACATGGTTCAAAATTGGGAAGGTCTGCCAGGGTTGTATTTTGTCTCCATACGTTTTCAATCTGTCTGCAGAACAGATCATCAGGATGCTGGGCTGTATGAGGAGGAATGTGGCATCAGGATCAGTGGAAAATTCATCATCAACCTGCATTATGCAGATGACACAACCCTGTTTGCTGAAACTCAGGAGGACCTGGACCTGAAGCACTTGCTGCAGAAGGTCAAAAGGACCTGAAGCACTTGCTGCAACCTTCAATATGGATTGAAGTACAACATTGAGAAAACAAAGATTCTCACCATTGGTCCAATTGGCAGCATCAGTATCGATGGTGAAGAGATTGAGATAGTTTACTATTTTATTTTCCTTGGCTCCACAACCAACAGTCTTGGTACCAGCAGCCAGGAAATAAAAAGATGGATTGCATTGGGAATGTCAGCTGTCGGGGACCTCTCCAAAGTAATGAAGAAAAACAATGTCAGGCTGGAGATTAAGGTGCTCATGATCCGGGCTATAGTCTTTGCAATTGCGTGCTATACATCAGAGAGCTATACAGTGACTAGGGATGATTGAAATAGAATTAATAACTTTGAGCTATGATGCTGGAGAGGAGTGTTGAATATATCATGGACTGCTAGGAGAAAAAAGAGGTTTGTTTTGGAGAGGGTGAAACTGGACTGCTCCTTGGAGTCAAGGATTCTGTAACTTCATCTGACATACTTTGGGTATGCTGCAAAGAGAGACCAGCCCTTGAAGAGGGACATCATGTTTGGGAGTATGGAGGGACAGGGCAGGAGAGGAAGACCCTCAATGAGATGGATCAATTCAGTGATTGGGGCAGTGGGACTGGTTGTGTCAGAGATGTTAAGGTTGGCACAGGGCAGCTTTTAGGGCTCTTGTACACAGGGTTGTTATGAGTCACAAGTGACTTGACGGCACACGACAAATAATGATATAAATTAGAGGAGTTCTGATGGACTTGATGCTGATGGTAAAGAGTTCTGCTACCAAAAGAAAGGCAGGCTGTTCTGCTCCACGAGTTGCTCTTAGCGAAGAAGATGAATGGTCCCCGCCTATGCGATTTACCCCTCTCACAAACTGCTAGATGGTGAGTTATGGGATAGTTTTGAGACAGTGGCCCATAACAACAAAATTTAAATTATTTTTTGTTTATAAGAAATTTTAGCAGTTTAAAAGAAAAGGTTTTATCAAGATATTAAAATTTTCAATATCTAAAATTTGTTGGCATTTTTTGTATTTGTTGTTTCTATTTATTATTATAGACATTGTTTTCTTGTGCTTTAATTTCCATTGTCTCCCTTAAAAATATTTTACTAAATTCATGCTCATATTTGCTTAGTTTTTAAACACCTATATACCGAATCCACAGGAGTCAAAATATGACTTTAATTTCATACCACCTGAATTTCAGAATCATCTCAGGAACAGGTTTGAGGCCTTGAACACTAATGAGCGAAGACCAGATGAGTTGTGGGAGGATGTTAAA
>NW_006399773.1:25255708-25258092 GCF_000299155.1 Elephantulus edwardii
AAGCTATTTCAGAAATGGATGCTACTCCTGCTTCCAGGCTTGATTTAGTTGGGAAGCTCCAGCCAACATTGTCCACCATGGGTGCCCATTACCACGATTGGCACATCACTGTCACAAGCTTCAGCATCACAGCAACCACGAGTTACCTCTGTACAGCAATGCACAGACCAGTGCTATACCACCTTCAGCTTGGTAGCCGAAGTATTGATAAGTAAGATAAAGTAATTGACTGCCTCAAATCTTATTCCATCCATTATGAAGTTACTTATTAACCCAGTGGGGAGAATTTTTTTTTATGTTGAGTTGAAATCCATATTGAAGGCTGCAGTGTATAAATTTATGTAGCAAGTGCTTTAACACTTTTAACAGCCTCTTTGTCTGCTTAAAGATTTCAGATGATCACAAGTGTTCTGAAATTTTTCTCAGTGTTAGCTATAATATTTTATGATCCATGCAATCAAATGCCTTTATGTAATTGATAAAGTACAAATATGTACTCTTCTGGTATTCTTTCTTTTCAGCCAGTATCCATCTGTCAACATCAATGATATGCCTGATGCCACCAACTCTTCTAAATCCAGCTTGAATGCTTGGCAGTCCTCTGTCTATGTACTGTTCTGGATTTATTTATTTATTTTTTTGCGAACTAAGCATCATTTTAATTTTTTCTACTACTTTATTTATAAAATTCAAATACAAATTTGAGCAAATTCTTTCCATTTTCCTCATCTCCCTACCCATCAAATTGTACAACCCAACGATTTATCCCCCCTTACTCTGGCACATACACTTCCCTCTGCTTCCACCCCTCCTGGATCCTTATACTCATTCTACAATAATGGTTTTATACAATATTTATCCTTATGGGACTGAGTTAGTTCATTTAGCATAATGCGCTCCAGTCACTCCCAAGTTAGGTAATAATTTACAAAGTTATTGCTTCTGCATGCTGCATAATAGTCCATTGTGTGAATGTACCATAATTTCTCAATCCATTCATTTGTGGTTGGACATTTGGGCTGTTTCCATGTTCTTGTGATGGTGAACAATGCTGCTATGAACATTAGTGTACAAATCTCAGTTTGTGCTTCAGTTCTCATTTTCTCAGGGTATATTCCAAGTAGTGGAACAGCTGGGCCATATGGAATTTCTATGTTCTGCTTTTGAGGAAGCACCAAACTGCCTTCCAGAATGGTTGCACGATCTTACAGTCCTACCGACAATGTATAAGTATTCCTTTCTTGACCCATCCTCTCCAACATCTATCATTTGCTGCCCTCTTAAATTTTGCTGCTTTTACTGAAGTGAAATGGTGCCTCATTGTGGTTTTCGTTTGCATCTCTCTTATTGCCAGTGATCTGAAGCATTTCTTCATGTGTCTGTTTGCCATTCAAATATCTTCCTCTGTGAAAATTCTTTCCATGACTTAAGTAGCATTTTGCTTGCATGTGTAGATGTGATATATTGAACACTACTGAACAAGACACATTGTTGAATGATATCAATGGCACCACACAGGAAGAAAGATGAGAAAGAAAATATCAAAATAGTTAACAAAAGAGACCCAGAATCACGATTTTCCCAACTTCCCAAGTAAATAGAATGATGAAGTAAAAGTGTTGAACAGAAGATTTCAAATGCAAATTAAGGAAATAAAGTAAAAAAAACCAAACCAAAACAAAAAAGCAAAACACAACAACAAACCCTCTAGTGTAATGTCCAAAAATCTAGAGATTTATAGTTCAAAATATAATACAGGAATGAAAAGCTAGACATTTCAAAATTTGAAAGAATTAAATAAAAATCTCTAATACTTGATTATGATGGATTATATTGATAAAATACTGAATGAAGCAGAATTCATCAAGAGAAGATGGAAGTCATATATAGGTGACGCAAGAAATACTGTACTAAAAGTAACTGATCAACATTCAGTCATTTAATGAGATACCTGATGATGAAGAACTGATGACATTGAAAGAAAAAGTTAACCCTGCAATAAAGCCATTTGAGAGAAAAATTATTTTAGGAGTTTATAGAAAACCAATTGAGATATTACATTAAACAGATGCAATGTCAGAAGTACTTTCTTGTTTATGGCAAAAAAATAATTTATAATCTGAGCCACAATAACCCCAACTCATTATGACCCAATGTGTCCGAATAAAATTATACTCTGTAAGTTTTCCCGTGGGAGGTTTTTCAGAAGAAAATTTCCAGACTTTTCTATTGATGAACTTCTTAGGGGACTAGAGCTTCCACTTTTTTTAAAGAAGCCAACTATATTACTTATTTGCTATGCCAAAAGATTCCTAAATACATATATATCACAGTATTGAATATAGATTGAAGTTCGACATCAAGAAGACAAAGATTCTCACCGC
>NW_006399773.1:25260087-25260690 GCF_000299155.1 Elephantulus edwardii
AGTCATTTTTGGATAATATTTAGCATTGTTTTGCTTGAATGTGATATCATTTATAATTTTGGATAACTTCTGCACTCTGTCAGGTCTATTTTCTTTGGAATAAAAACCAAATATAGGTCACTTCCAGTCAGTTGGACAGGTGGTTAAACTCCAGATTTCTTGGAACAACCTGTGGAGCACATCCAGGGCAGCATCTGTTTGCTGAAATAAGTTAATTCGTATGTCATCAATTCCTAGGCCTTATTTTCTGTCAATTCCTTCAAAACAGCTTAAATGTCTTAATTCATCACCACATATGTTGTGTTATGAAATTCTTTTGTGTCTGCCAATTCCTTTTGGTGCAATGACTCTGTATACTCTTTCTATCTTCTTTTAATGCTTCCTGGATCATTTAATATTTTTCCCAAAGAATCCTGAAGTATTGTTACTTGACTGTGTAGATCACAACAAACTGTGACTAAGTCTGAGAAGAATGGGAATCTCAAAACACTTGATTGTGCTTATGTGAAACCTATACTTGGACCAGGAGGTAGTCATGAGAACAGAGCAAGGAAGCACTGCATGGTTCAAAATTGGGAAAAGTGTACACCAAGGATGTGTCCT
>NW_006399773.1:25262125-25262912 GCF_000299155.1 Elephantulus edwardii
ATATATAAAATTGTTGTGTAATGCCAGGTGAACATTGACCCATCATTGAGCCTCTGGTGGATTCAATCAGGTGCCTTTATGTTGGCAGTTCGATTTCTTATCACTCAGCCACCAGAGCTCTGTATCTCCATGTCCATATATCTACATCTATCTATGTAATACATGGTTTGAGAATATTGGCATTAGCTAATAGTAGCCGTCGATAAAACAATTACCTCTATAGATGATAATGAGAAACAAAAACACATTAAGGGGAATTATATATTGTGGAAATGTGTTTATTTCTTAAGTAAGAATGGGCAGATAATATGACTGAGAATAGTAGGTAGTACTTATTTTAATTTCCCAAGGCAAGATTTCAGATTACCTCTGAAGGGTTTTCACAAAGGCACACTAAAATGTGTCCTGACATTATTATTTCTTCATTTATGTCTCCCTTAAGAATGAGAGTTGTTGATATATTGTGTGCATAATATACCCACAAGCGCGGCAAATGCAAAGCTGGAGATGGTATATTTACAAATGTTCATCTTAAGCCATATGCAAAATTTAGAGTTGTAACTAAGGCCACATATGACAATTAATTAAATGATCTGAATATGAGGGGGGAAAGCGCCATGAGACTGACAAAAGGAAATAAACTATGTTGTTGTTATTAAGTGCCATTGGGTTAGGTATGACTCATAGTGGCCCTATGAAAAGCAAATCTGAAACTTACTCTTTCCTGCACTAACCTCACAATGTTGTTGTTGTTAAGTGCCGTCAAGTCGCCTGCGACTCATAGCGA
>NW_006399773.1:25264217-25275413 GCF_000299155.1 Elephantulus edwardii
TTCTTTGGGATAGGAACAAATATCGATCTCTTCCAGTCAGTTGGCCAAGTGGTCGTTCTCCACATTTCTTGGCACAACTTGGTGAGCACATCCAGGGCAGCATCTGTTAATTGAAATATGTCAATTGGTATACTATCTATTCCTGGAGCCTTATTTTTTGCCATTTTCTTCAAAGCAGCCTGAACTTCTTCTTTCATCACCATAGACTCTTGCTCATATGTTGTTTCATGAAATTCTGAAACATAAGAGCCCACTGATGCAGTCCCTATGTCAATCCACTGGTTTGAAGGTTTTACTCTCCTTCATTGTCCCCCTACTTTTGCAATCATGATGTCCTTCTCTAAGGAATAGCCTCTCCTAGCAACATGCCCAAAGCATGTGAGATAATGCTACACCATTCTTGTCTTTAAGTGGCAAATAAATGTAACAAGCAACAAACAAAAATCCTAAACATAAGGATAAAGCTTCAGAACTATGTTTTCTGCAATGATACTTTTTTCAGAAATGAGTCCAAGCACACAATTAAATATATATATATATAAAATCTCTGTGCATGGAAATTTAATTCTGTATGTATTAAAGGGCCTTATCAAGAAAATGAAGAGATAAACTATAAAATAGAGTAGACAATTTGAATATTAATAATATGATGAGCTTTTCATATCCAAAATAGATGACAAGTTCCTACACTTATCACCAGAATGAAAAACACCACAATTTAAAAATGGACAAGTAATATGAATAGACATTTCCTAAAAAAGTATATACAAATGAACAAGTATGTGAAAAATTGATAAATGAAATCAATTATTACTAGTTGCCTTTGAGATGATTTTGGTCTATTGTTATCCCATGTGTGTTGGAATAGAAAACATTTCATGGGTTTTCATGCCTAAAACATTAAGATTATCAAGTCTTTCTTTGAAGTGGCTGCATAACATAAACTCTAGTAGTAGCTCAGAGTTCAACTATATGCATCTCCCATGAACTCATAAGTCATTATCAGAAATTCAAATAAACTGCCATTGTGTCTATTGTGGTTGCTATTGATTGTCATCGAGTCTAACACAACTCATAATGACCCTATGAACAAAAAACAAGAAGTCTTTCCATAGATATCATTATTTCTCAAAGTTCATAGACTTTCCAGAGGCACATTGTTTGGGAAGTGGATGCCACTCCTACTTCCAAGCTGAGTCCATTACAACTCATCTTATTTTTTTCTGCAGAGCTTCTGGTAGATTCAAAGTACCTGAGACAAATAGTCTTGTGGTTAATATGGTAAAAGCTATGAGTTGCATCAGTAGAACTACGGACTTTCCTCAGAGCTCCCTTTACTGTTGTTACTGTTATGTACCATCAAGTCACTTGTTACTCATAGTGACCCTATGTATAAGAGCCCTAAATCCTGCTCTACCCTGTGTCAACCTCACTGTCCCTGACACACCTACTCCCATTACTCCAATCACTGAATCAATCCATCTTATCGAGGGTCTTCCTCTCCTGCACTGTCCCAAACATGATGTCCCTCTCCAAGGAATGGTCCCTCCTTGCAACATGCCAAAAGTATGTCAGATGAAGCTTCAGAATCTTTGCCTCCTAGGAGCAGTCTTGTTTCCCCCTCTCCAGGACAAACCTGTTCGTTCTTCTAGCAGTCCACAGTATATTCAATACTCTGACACATAGCACCCAATTGCAAAGACCAATCAAGACACATTCATAATAATGGGCAACTGGAACACAAAAGTTGTTGGATCAGTAGCTGGAAAACATGGACTTAGTGACAGAAATGAGGCTGGAGATACAATACTATAGTCATTGCAAATAGTTTTTATAAGAAACACAAACACAGGCTATACACATGAATTTCACCTGATGGTTTGCATAGGAACCCAATCAATTACATTTCTGGAAAGAATTGCTGGAGAAGCTCAATATCAGCTGTGAAAACAAGGCCAGTTGCTGATTGTTGAACAATCCACCAACTACTCATATGCAAATTCAAGCTGAAGTTGAAGAAAATCAAATCCACAGGAACCAAAATTTGACCTTATGTCTATCCCACTCAAATTTCAAAACCATCTCAGGAAAAGGTTTGAGGCCTTGAACACTAATGAGTGTAGACCAAGTAAGTTGTGGAAGGATATCAAGAATATCTTCCATGAAGAATGCAAAAGATCATTACAAAAGCTGAAGAGAAAGAAAAGACCAAGATGATGTCAGGTGAGACTCTGAATATTGTATTAGAGCACTAAGAAGCCAAAGCTAAGGGAAGAAATTAAAGAGCTGAACAGAAAACTTCAAAGGGCAGCTCAGGATGACAAAGCAAGAAACTATAATGAAATGTGCAACTTGCTCAGCATTTCTTAAGATGAAGGAATTGCAAAGCAAATTTAAGCCACAAGTGGCAATACTTAAAGATGCTTTGGGCAGAGTGTTAAATGATCCAAGAAGCATTAAGAAAAGATGGAAGGAGTATAGAGACTCACTGTACTAGAAGGAATTGGCTGACACACAGACTTTCCCTTTTTTATACGTTTTTGTTAGTGTGTGCCATAGAACAGACTCATAGCTGACCCTCCAGCAGGCTTTCAGAGGCAATAAATCACACAGAAGTTTGTCTATCCTTCTCCTGTGGTGAGCCTAATGGCTTTTATTAGACAATAGGGAAATGAAAATCAAACCACAAGTTGATACTACTTAAAACTAGAGTTAAGGAGATTTGTAGACTCTGTTGTGATCAACACTCTTTCACTAGTTCAAATCATCTAAGAAATCTGTTAAATATTTTCTATCTTTCATAATTTATGTTGCTCCTCAATGTTCTAGTTTAGTGGAAAGAGCAAATGGCACAACAAAATCTCATTGGCTTAAGCTTTATGAGACCCTAAATTAATCCTAGATTAAAGTACTTCCTTTAGTCCTTTGGAAATTAGTATCTACTCCATTCAGATCCCATAAACTTGCTCCATATGAGATAATTACTGAAAGAACCTATGGTCTTCATTCATGTTGTCTATATTTAACTATGCTCAATTTAAATTATCAAAATATCATTCATATTTAATCATATAGCTTAAATAATATTTTCCACAGGATAAAGAAAGTTCTCATGACATAAATTTAGAAACCCAATATTTATGTAGCATTGTGTCAGGAAATAGTGGATATGTGGAAATATGTCAGGAAATTATGGATATGTAGAAATATGTCAATTAAAACATTCATAATTTCATTGAAACGTTCTTATTAAACTATGTGTTCTCATACTGCAGAAATTAAAAGTCTATTTGTCACAACTAAAAAAAAAAAAGTCAAAATAACCCTGTGCATTTGATAGCCCTCTGAAAATCTAAAAGCATTTTGCAACATCATAGTGGTGAGAAGCAGATTACAGTGGAGGTAAATAAATAATCACAAAATCCCAGGAAAAAATTCATGATAAATTATAGAAAGAAGTATGAAGTAGAGCTAATAACATAAATTAAAAGTCCACAAAATTTAGCAGGTGTAGTGCTGTTATCATGAATCTTCCGTAAAAAAACTCAACCCTTCGTCAGGACAGCAGAGAACTTTCATTTGGTGCTGCTCAACTCAAGTTTCTATTCATCACTTAAATTGTATGCCCTTACTCCCAATAGAAAATGATTATTTTTCTTTGACAGGAGAGAACCATGATATACAGTAATTCAAGTCAGATAGTCAAGATTAATATCAACAGTAACATATCATGTTGATGTTATATACCATCTATAGGTTGTGATGGCAATTTTATTTTGTCTCTGTTGTTTTCTCACTAAAACTCATAATTCAAGCCTAATCATTAGAAAGAATCAGTTAACCCAGTTGAAGAATGTTCTACAAAATATCTGACCAGCAAAATATTAATAATAAAAAATAATCTGGCCAGCACTTGTCAGAACTATCAAGATCAACAAAAACATCAAATGTCTGAAAAATTATCATGAAGAAGCTTAAGAGGCTATGCCAACTAAATGGAATGTGATAACCTGGATGAGATTCTGAGATAGTAAAAGTAAATATTACAAAAATCAAGGGCATGAAATGTATCAATATTGTGTCATTAATATAACAAGAACATTATATTGGATCTTCAGGTGTTGGACCTACCCACCCAGGTCCACAAATGTAAAGGCTTGTTGATCTGCTTCCATTACAATTACAACCTTAAAATATCAATGAAATTGCTTTCAGTCCTCTTTGACACAAAGCCAACTAATATAAACACAGAAGAATCTGTTTGTAATTTATCTATAAATTATATTTTCATGACTTGTTTTAGATGAACAAATATCATTAAAGAATTTGTAAAACTTAGAAAAATATGAAGTTTCATGATGTAGGGATAGTGTTTGTTAAGTCTTCTTAATTTGGTTCTTATTCATGTCAACTGTTTGTTAAAACAGAATAAAACACTGCCTGGTCCTGCATCGTCCATACAACCTTTGCTACGGTGGAGCCTTTTGTGTATTCACTGTGTCATTGTAAGGGTCCTCTTCTTGACAGACCCTTCCTCTTCTCCACAGATGGTCTCTTCTAATGTGCCAAAGTAAATGAGAAAGTCTTACCATCCTCACTGCCAAGGATATCTTGGCTATATTTCTTTCAAGATAAATATGTTAATGGAGATTTGGCTGTTTCTATTTTCTTGCTGTTGTGAATAATGCTGCTAAGAACATAGGTATACAAATCTTCATTTGTGTCTTAAGTTTTATTTCCCTCAGGATATAATCCTAGCAGTGCAATATCTGGGTTGTGTAAAACATCTATGCTCACTTTTTTGAGGAAACACCAAATTGAATTCCAGAGTGGTTGTATAGTTTTACAAAATGTATAACATCCTGACCATAAATGACTCTAACAGTACATTGACAGAGAACTACCAGAAACACAAGTGAGGTTTAGAAAAGACTGTTAGAGACATAATCGCCAACGTCAGATGGATCTTGGCAGAAAACCAAGAGTACCAGAGGGATAGCTATTTGTGTTTCATTGACTATGCAAAGGCATTTGACTGTGTGGATTACAACAAATTTTGTTTAACCTAGAGGAGAATAGGAATCCCAAAACACTTGACTAGTGAAATGGTGTAGGTGTGTCAGAGTCAGTGAGACTGGATCAGGACAGGGCAGGCTTCAGAGTTGTTGTACATAGAATTGTTATGAGTCACAGGTGACTTGACAGTACATAATAATAGCAACAACACATCTTGAAGGTATGCAATACTGAGATCTTAGGCTAAGAAGAGAGTATGTTCAGAATCAGAAAGCACTTGCAGACAGAATATGGTTAATCCTCTGAATTTATTGAAGAGGGACTTAAGCTAGAAGGGGTCGTGGTACTAGGGATATTGTAGCTGATGTCAGATGGATCTTGGCTGAAAGCAGAGAATATCAGAAGAATGTCTATTTGTGTTTCATTAGTTATGCAAAGGCTTCTGACTGTATGGATCATAATAAACTGTGGCTGACTCTGAGATGAGTGGGAATCCCAGAACATTTAATCATGCTAATGTGAAACCTATACTTGGACCAAGAAGCAGTCGTCAGAACCGAGCAGGGCAACACTGCATGGTTCAAAATTGAGAAGGGTGTATACACCAGGGATGTGTCCTGTCTCCATACCTTTCAACCTGTATGCAGAACAGATTATCCGAGAGGCTGGGCTCTATGAGGAGAATTGTGGCATCAGGATTGGCGGAAGATCTATCAACAATCTGCGTTATGCAGATGACACAATCCTGCTTGTTGAAACTGAGGAAGACCTCACGCACTTACTGCAGAGGGTCAAGGACTGCAGCCTTCAGTATGGACTGAGGCTTAATGTCAAGAAGACAAAGATTCTCACCACTGGACCAATTGGTAGCATTAGGATGGATGGCGAAGAGATTGAGATTGTTCACAGCTTCAGTTTGCTTGGATCCACGGTCAAAACTCTTGGTACCAGCAGCCAGGAAATAAAAAATCATATTGCAATGGAAAAGTCTGCTGTTAGGGACCTCTGTAAAGTACTCAAGAGCAACGTTGTCTCTCTGGAGACTAAGGTGCGCCTGATACAGGCCATGGTCTTTGCAACCACTTGTTATGCATCACAGAGTTGGACAATGATTAGGGAGGATAGAAGGAGAATTGACGCCTTTGAGCTGTGGTGCTGGAGAAGAGTATTGGATGTTTCATGGACTGCCACGAAAGCAAACAGATCCGACCTAGAGAGGGTTAAACCAGGCTACTCCATGGAGGCAAGGATTCTGGGGCTTCGTCTGACATACTTTGGACATGATGTAAGGAGAGACAGGCCCTTGGAGAGGAAAATCATGCTTGGTAGGGTAGAGGGACAGCGCAGGAGGGGAAGACCCTCTATGAGGTGGATTGATTCAGTGACTGGGGTAATCGGGATGGGTGTGTCAGAGGCAATGAGGTTGGCACAGGATAGAGCAGGGTTTAGGGATGTTGTACTAGGGTCTCTATGAGTCTCAAACGACTCAACGGCACATAACAACAACAACAACATGTGTTTGAAACAACTATCTCTACTCTCCATTGTCCTCAAATAGAAGCCTTTCACATTTATTCAGTTCAGTTAATGACTATATATATATATTGTCCATAACATTTTTCATTCATTATAATGTTTCTGATACTAGTTTTACAGTCAAGAGCTAGACAATAAATAAGGGTGACAGAAAAAATGATGCTTTAGAGCTATAGTGTTGGAGAAGAACACTGAACGTCCCAAGGATGGCCAAGAGAACAAACAAATAGGTCTTGGAGATGGTGCAGCAAGAGTGCCCTTTGGAGGCAAGCATTATGATGCTTCATCTCACACATTTTGTACATGTTGCTAGGTGGGACTATTCCTTAGAGATAATGCTGGGAAGGGGAGCGGCTCAGCAAAAGAAAGGAAGACTCTCAACCAAGTGGATTGATGAGGTGACTGCTGAAAGCGGCTCTTGTCTGTCAGGAAGTGTGAGGATGGTGGGGTATAGAACAGGGTTCAGATCTTTTGTCCATAGGGTTGCTATGAGCCATGCTAGACTCTACAGCACCTAACAACAAGAAGAACAATGTTTCTCATATCTGACTGTCAAATATACACTAAGCAAAAGATTTAAATTTTTGTACTACCTATAAAAGTTATCTCTACAAATACTTTTTTCATCTCTAACATTCCTATTCTAAGCTCAACTATAAAGATTCAAGAAAAATGTTTAAGGTGATACTTTATGGTCCTTGAATGATTGTCATTGCTGTTCCTTATTTAGACAAATTCCTCTTAAATTTTTTTCTGTTGCCTAGACAGTATAATTTTTAATTTTAAAAAAGTGCAACAAATTACCTAATAAAAACTTTTAAACAAATTATAATAGCAAACTAAAAATGCTGAACTCACCACCAGGCATCATTCTGTTATTATCGTAACTGTTGTGCTTATTGTTATTCAGCATTTATGCATCACCTTGAAATTCTCAGAATGTTTTATAATCACCATCTCTAGCTATCTTCAGCTAATATGCAATGAATCTGTAATTGCTAATGAGAACTGGTAATAATTCATTCGTGAACTATCTGACCCTCTTATTTCTTAAATAAAGTGTTTTATATCTAAGGTATAGCTTCTCATATGCAGTTGTCAGCAAATCTCAAGGGTTGAACATGTAGCACATAATTTTTAGATGGTGCATTTCCCTCATATTTGCATACCTGCCTAGCATTGGAACTACATGAAATTAACATTTATCTTTAGAAGCTGAGATTTTGTATTATGATTTCTCTCTCTTTCTCTATGTCTCACTGTCTCTGTCTATCTCCATCTCTCTCTTCCCCCCATTTTAATAATAGTTTCAACTGGTTTTTCATGGATTTCTGTAGCAGTACTTAATATTAAGCTATAAAACATTTTAAGCCATAAAATTATACTTGAGATATTCTAAATATAAAATCAAACAGTAAAATGATTAAATATAGTCACTTAAAACATAAAAGGGAAGAATTTGCTTACACTGTGAAGCATGGCAGGTAGTAACCATGATTTTTAATATTTATTCGCATTTACTTACGCTACATCAAATCCACTTTATTGCTGATGGCCTAGGATAAATGCTTTCCAAGGCAATATTACCATTTTGCATTTATACAAAAGGACCACGTCTTATCTATAAATCTGGAGGTGTTAGGGTTTTATCAATATCACTGTTTAGGCATTGGTGCTTATTTGTTCATATTATTTTCAACATACTCTTATTTCTTATTTATGTATGCTTCCCACTCACAAAAATAGAATAAAAGATCACAGTACAATAAGAACACTAGTATGAAGCCAAGAGATAATTTTATTATATTGAATCTTTGTACTCTTCATTGTCTCTTCTATAATCTGAGGACTTTGGAATTTTAATCTTTCAACCTCATTGGTACTTATACTTCCAGTGTTTGAATTTGCTTGGATTTGGTTTTCACAGTTTCTGAGTTACATAATTCAAGTGTCTCTGTTTTTTCTTTATTTTTTAATTGTATCTATTTTTCTTCACATACAAGATAGGATTACCCCCCCCCAAAATCTAAGATATTTTCAGTAAATACACTTTTAATATTGTCTCTAAAGTCAGATGATGAGCATGCTGAGAGAACGTGATATCAAAATGATGGCAATATTGATTCACCCACTCGTGTTCCCCAGTGAGGTTGTTACTCTACAGCTTATATTACAGTGATCTAAAAGAGTGACAATTAGTTGATAACTAATAAAACATGAGGAATAATGCTAATATTTATTTATGAATGGACTATTTCAATGATAGAGATGAAGCTATTTCAAGTATTTAAAAGCATAAGAGAAAGACAATAATTTGTACATATATCATGCTACTATCATTGGAAGCAGAAGTTGCACCCACTTCCTAGACAACATGCCTCCAGAAACTATGAACTTTGATAAATGTCAGTGATTATAGAGGGGCTTCAGGACTTTTGGTCATGGGGTCACTATGAGTCGTGCTCAACTTGAAGGAAATCAACAACAATATCAATGATTTTAATAGTATTTTTAAAATCTTTTTTCTAAGTTATATATTTCTATTTGAAGAAAAATACTCTTTCATACTGAACTTATGTATGTACCTACCTAGTGAGTAGACATAAATATTATAAATATTATGATCTGTGTATTTATATAAAAGAAAAAATAAGGTATGTTTCTGTGTGTGTGAGAGAGAGAGAGGAAGAGAAAGAAATAGGTATTGCATTGAAGGAGTTTCTAAGGGTCTAAACGTAAAAATTATATGCTGTGGCATTCATCTTTCTAATATGTGAGGTAGAAATTTGTTGAACTGGTGTCTATCAGTGGTTTATATGTAGAAATTTTTCTGAAAAATGAACAAAATGAGTAGAGAATTCATCTAACAAGTTTATTAAGGAATAATAATTGATACATAATGTTAAGTTTGTTTTCTTAGCAAAAGTAACAGCTACAAATTGCTAAAATTTATAAAAATTATGATTAATATGTATAATAGAGATTAAAATTTACTCTAAGAAGGATAGATAATTCAACATACAATGATATCGGAAAATAAGAGTTTCTGAATTACATAATGAAACAAAATGGCCATATAAAGTTTCAAATGTAGAACTATTATTTAAATACACATGATATTAGAATATTTGAGCACAAACTACTTAAGAAATTATTTTATAGTGATCTTATGCTCATATGGTACTTCTTGAAATATTTCTGTGTTACCCAATTCTATTTGGCATAGTGGTTCTGCGTCTTCTTTCCATCATCCTCTTTTGATGTTTCCTGGATAATTAAAGATATTTCCAATAATATCTTAAATATTGCAACTTGTCTCTTGAATTTGTTTCTCAGTTCATTCAAACAGGAGAAATGCTGAATGAGTCCTTCTCTTTTTATTCCTCTAATTTAGTTCTCTGCACAATCATTATAATAGTTTTATACCTCCAGAATTAACAGTGAGAAAAGGCCTTACCTTAGAACTACTAACTGGGATTTGGACATGGAGACTCCTAAGCTGTGAGACTTATCTGTTAATTTATTATATTGGGAGATTGGTCTTCATATTCCTTATTACTTTATAGCATTGGTATCTGTATTCTTTCTTGTTCATCCTTGTTCTAATTTTTTAGCAATTGTCTGTAATTTTGCTGTACTGAGGCAACTTGTGGATTGCTAGTGGGGTGTAATCTTAAACTACTGCCTTAACAATTACTTCGAATACAATATGGAATAGAGGGGTGATAGTGGGTATCTTTGTCTAGTAACATTTCAGACTAGGGTCTCAAACCAAGGTTTACAGGGCCTCCAAAAGGAAAAGGCTGACAGCCCAATACAAAAATGGGCAAAAGACATGAAATTATTCTTCAACAGGGAAGAATTTCATATGGTTAACAGACACATTAAAAAAACACACACAAAACAAACAAATGCTCAAAATTTGCCTCCAAAGAGCACTCCAGCTGCATCTTCTCCAAGACATATTTGTTTGTTCTTTTGGTTGTTCATATGATGTTCAGTGCTCTTCTCCAACACCATAACTCAAAGGCATCCATTCTTCTTCACTCATTATTATTTATTGTTTAGCTTTCAGATGCATAGTAAGTGATAGGGAAGGCTATGGCCTAAATCAGATGCTTAGGTCTTAAGCTGACATCATTATTTCTCAATAATTTGGAGAAGTCCCTAACCTTAGACATTCCCAGTGCAATGCATATCCTCATTTTCTGATTGCTGGTACCAGGGTGTTAATTTTGGATCCAAGTAAGATTAAATTACTAATAGTATTAGTCTCTTCTCCATTTATTGTGATATTGCCTAACAGTCCAGTGTTAAGAATTTTTGTTTTTTCTTGACACTGAGATGCAATCCACATTGAAATCTGCATTCCTTGATCTTATGCAACAAGTGCTGCAAGTTCTCCTCACTTTCAGCAAGCAAGGTTGTATCATCTGCATAATGCAGGTTACTGATGGCTCTCCCTCTGAACCTGATGTCATATTCCTCTTCATGAAGTCTAGATTATCGAATAATTTGTTCGGCATCTAGCAACATTATTCACAATAATAAGAAAATGAGAACAGTCCAAATGCGCAACAACAACCAGAAAGATTGAGAAACTGTGGTACATTCACCAAATGGAATATTATGTAGCACTCTGAG
>NW_006399773.1:25276141-25284955 GCF_000299155.1 Elephantulus edwardii
ACCATGGACTGCCAAGAAAACAAACAGATTCATCCTGGAGAGGGTTAAATCAGGCTACTCTTTGGAGGCAAGGATTCTGGGGCTTCATCTGATGTACTTTGGACATCTTGTAAGCAGAGACAAGTCCTTGGAGAGGGACATCATGCATGGTAGGGTGGAAGGACAGCAAAGGAGGGGAAGACCTTCTATGAGGTGGATTGAGTCAGTGACTGGGTTAATCGGGATGGGTGTGTCAGAGGCAATGGGATTGGCACAGGATAGAGCAGGGTTTAGGGGTGTTGTACATAGGGTCACTACAAGTCACAAGTGAGTCGACAGCACATAACAACAACAAGGAATAATGATTTCATAAAATACTATGAAACATGGGAGACTTCAGAAGCATCATGGTAAATGGATTTAATCTCATAAGGACAATCACTTCAAAAGACCATTGTTGTAAAAATAGAATAATAACTAATAAGATGTGCACAAATGTCCAAAAGCAGAAGGGTAAGGAAGAAGGCAGTGCAAAAAATGGAAAGGTGGAAATAACTAGGATAGCAGAGTTTAGTGGACAGATTACAGGAAGTCATGAAGGAATAGTAAAGATTCAATGAGGACTGAACATAATGGGATAATAATAGGTAAAGATCAATAGTAATTAATTATATAAAATATATACGAATGTATTAAACAATGTAAGTGAAAAATTATGTAAACACATTGCACATTAATGAGGGGGAGGGAAACGATTTTTATAGTTATATATAAGAGTAGGAGGACATTCTGTGAGGACAATGGAGATATTTAGGTCCACATACGCAGGAAGTCGAAGAATTGCCAGGACGAAGAACTGAAATGGAGTCCTGGTAGCCTAGTGGTAAGAATCTGCACTGCATTCACAAAAGCATACAGTCTGAATCTACCAGGTGTTCTGCAAGAAGAATGGGCAATCTCCTGTGCAATGACTGCCTCTGAAAACCCACCAGAGGGTCAGCTGTGGGCCGGTTCTGACTCGATGGTACACAACAACAATCATTGAAGTAGACAAAGAAGGACCTCCTCTTAGAGCCCAGTCTAAATTTAGACTTCTAGCCTAGTCAACTCTGAGAAAATACATTTTCTTTCTCCCTAGGCACTCACTTGTAATATTTTTGTGAGTTACAACTACAGTAAGCAAATAAAGCATTATCTTATGCATGTTGCTCATTTTACTACTAATGCAATAGGAAAAGAGCCTTCCCAGCACTGCTTAAGACAAAGTTTTACATATGAGAGGCAGTAAAAGAAAACAAAATTAGAAGAATGGAACAAATAAGTGAAAGAAAGAGTAAAAGTAGGAAAACCTTTATTGCTGTGAATCACTGTTTGAGTTAAATAGTGCTATTAAGTCACATTCATGACTCTTATTTTAAACATAAGCTGGTATTTAAGAATTTTCATCTTCATCTACTAGAAAGGTTGTTTATATAATTCCAATTCAAGTATTGAGGAGAAAATCTGTTTATCAGCTAATGTTTTCCTGGGTCACTTTAGTCTTCTTATTTTTATATTCTTTTTAGAATCCATGGAAGTTTATTAGCTCAGAAATATATTTGCCTTCTGGAAAATAAAGAGATGTTTAAAACCCATGTATTATGCTGCTAAGCTAAGGGTTACACTTCTTGGATGATTCAAATTGGCCAGCAGCTCTGTAGTTAGATTATAGGCAGCAGCATTCTTTCTGATTTAGAGTCTCAGAAACTAAAGAAAGGGTCAGATATGAATCATATTCAATTCCATAGGAATAAGAAATAGGAAAGAATAAATAATGATATTGCATTTGGAAGGTCTGCTGCGAGGGACCTTTCCAGAGTACTGAAGAGCAACAATATCAGACTGGAGACTAAGGTGTGCCTAATCCATGGTCTTCACGATTACTTGCTATGTGTCAGAGAGCTAGACAATGTCTAGAGATGACAGGAGAAATGATGCTTTGAGCTGTGGTGCTGAAGAAGGGTACTGAAGATATATATCATGGACTGTTAAGAGAACAAACAGGTTCATCCATGAGGGGATGAAACCAAGCTGCTCCTTGGAGGCATGGATTCTGAAGTTTTGTGTGACATATTTTGGGTTTGTTGCAAAAAGGGACATCATGCTAGGTAGGGTAGAGGGACAACACAAGAGAAGAAGACCTTTGATAAGATGAATTGATTCAGTGACTGGGCTAATGGGGATAGATGTGGCAGAGATAGTAAGTTTGGCACAGGAAAGAACAGAGCTCAGAGCTGTTGTATATAGTGTCGCTATATGTCACAATGACTTTTAAAACCACTGTCATTTTTAGGTGCCATTAAGTCATGTACAACTTACAGTGACTCTGAGTAACAAATCTGAACCCTATCCGGTGCCACTGTCACTCCCATTGCAACCGTCATTGTGTCAATCCATCTGGTTGAGGGTTTTTCCTCTCTTTCACCAAACTTCCAATTGTTTTTGGATAATCTTCAGCAGGATTTTGCTTGTGATATTGTTTGATAATTTTCATACTTTGTTACATCACCTTTTAGTTGGAATAGGAATAAGTATGGATCTCTTCTAGTCAGTTGGCCAGGTAGCTGTTCTCCAGATTTCTCGGCGTAGGCTGATGAGCACATCCAGGGCTGCATCTCTTTGTTGAAACAAGTAAATTGGTAGAGTACTGGTTTGCTAATTGCATCAGTTCCTGGTGCCTTGGTTTTTTGCCAATCCCTTCAGAGAAGCTTGAACTTCCTTCTTCATCACCATTGGCTCTTGAATATAAGTTGTTTAATAAAATACTTCTTTGTCAGCCAGTTATTTTTGGTACAGTTATTCTGTGTACTTCTTCCATCTTCTTTGCATGCTTCTTGGATCATTCATTATTCTGCCCATAGCATATTTAAGTATTGTAACTCAAGGCTTGAATTTGTTTTTTCCTTCAGCTTAAGAAATACCGAATGAGTTCACTCATTTTTTTTAATTTTCCAACTCTCTTTTTACATTTCATTATAATACTTTGTTCTTTCTTTCCATGCTTCCCTTTGAAATCTTCTGTTAAGCTCCTTAAGAAAGGTTTGTGTCAAAGTTTTATCCTTTCTCCATACCTACTCAATCGGAATTGCTGAGCAAATTATTCAAGAATCTGGACTCTATTAAGAATGTGGCATCAAGATTGAAGGCAGACTCATCAATAACCTTCATGATGCAGGTGGCAAAACCTTGTTTACTGAAATGAGGAGGACTTAAAAGATTTTCTGCAGAAGATTAAAGACTACAGCCTTCAATGCATCTCAACAACAAGGAAAAAATCTCACCACTGGAACATCATGGTAGATGGACAAAAGATTGAAAATATCAACAACTTCATTTTATTTGGATCTACAATTAATACGCTTGGTACTAGCAGTCAGGGGATCATTACTGTATTTTATTGAGAAAGTCTGCAATCAGGACTTCTCCACATTATTGAGGAACAATGATTAGTTATGTATCCCTAATTCAGACTGTGGTCTTTTCAAGCACTTGCTATCCTTGCAAGATCTTATTAAATGAATAAGATGACAGAGGAAGAATTGATGTCTCTGAGTTGTGGTGTTGGAGATGAGTACTGAATATCCCATGGACTGCTAAAAGAACAAATATATATCTTGAATAAGATGCAGTCATCATGCTTGAGATAATGAAGGGATAGCAAAAGAGAGGAACACTCTCAACCAGGGAGATTGATACAATGATGACAGCAATGAGCTCAAGTGTGTCAGAGATTATGAGAAAAGGGCAGGATAGAACAAGTTTCAGATCTGTTGTTCATGGGCTCACTGTGAGTAGTATCCAACCTGACGACACCTAACAAAACAACTATCTTTTTTTAACACTTAGAAGATTCCTATGTCCAGCCTTATTTCTATTACCAAGTCCTTTTCCCTAAGAACTTCCATTCCTTCTTCACTGCTACCCACATGTACATTCCTGTTACCAATCATCATTAACATCTCTTGATTGCATGTAAGGTCAATTTTAAACTGTAAGATTTGGTAAAAATTCTCAATTTCTTCCTCTTTGGCTCCATTTGTAGGAGGATATATCTGAATAATACTAGTGTAAAATAGTCTTCCTTGTCTATATATGGATATTACCCTGTTACAACATTGTTATTTCAGGAAAGAACTTGAAATTGACTGTTTTACTACAAATACAGCACCATATTTCTTCTGTTTTTCATTCCCTGCCTAGCATACCATGTGATTATCTGATTTAAAGTGGCCAAAGCTGGTCCACCTTATCTTATTAATGCCTAGTATGTCGATGTTCATGCATTTCATTTAATTTTTAAAAATTCCCAGTTTTCCAATATGCAAGCCACATACATTCCAGGTTCCAATTATTTAAAAAAAATATTATTTTTTCCTCATTTCAACTGGCTTCCAATTTAGGCTCTATCACTATAGCACTATAACTATCCTCATCCCCTTAGCATTCACATGGTTTTCAAAGGCCTGTTATTTTGGAAGTGAATGCCTCATCCTTCTTCCTTGTCTGTCTTTATTAGGGATCCCACAAAAACCAGTCCATCATGAGTAGTAACCCTTATTACATTTGATACACCAATGGTACAACTTTCAGTATCACAGCAAACCCAAATTATCTCAGTAGAGCAAACTGACGGACAAATGCTTTACCACTGAGAACAATGTTTGCCCCAAACACAGATAACTCCAGTTAACAAAATAAAAAAAGAAAAAACAATCCAACACCCAAATAATTTACATTGGACTTTCAAGTAAATCATAACAACTCACCCTCCAGAATTCAATTGTTCCAAGCTGGAGACTCTCAAGCAGCACCCAGCTGACTTTTAAATACAAAGACTCACCTCACCACCAATAGGTTCTGATTGCTTAAGCAAGAGGCTTCTAACCCTCAGCTGATTGTTAATGAAATCGCAACAACAATCAGCTTACACTTGATGGTTAACATTAAAAATACCAAAAAAAAAAAAACCCAAAGAAAATTTGGAGGGAGGTGAATCATAGCAATCAATAGATAAGAAGACCTATATAGTCTGTTTCTGAGGTCACTTTGAACTCAAAGACTAAAACATAGAATTAAAAAAAAAACAACATACACACACACCCACCAACACCCCAAACAAACAAAAAAAAAGAGTTAAAAAAATGCCCAAAGAGTTTACACCTGACATTTAAGTAAATCAAAAGAACTCACCCTCAAGAACTTGTCTTAGAAAGGGTGCAGCCTGAGTGCTCTTTGGAGACAAGAACAACGAGGCTTGCCTCATATACTTTAGGCACATACATAGCTAGGAGAGGCTATTCCTTGGAGAGGGTTATGACGCTGGGAAGGGTTCCAGGTCAGCAAAGGAGAGGAAGACTCTTGATCAGGTGTACTGACACCATGACTGCTGCAATGGGCTCCTGTCTGTCTGGAAGTGTGAATATGGCACAAGATAGAACAGGGTTCAGATCTGTTGTTTATAGGGATGCTATGAGTCATGCTCAACTCATTGGAACCTAGAGCAAATTTATTTTCTACTGATCACTGGAAGATATGGATATTAAAGGTTGTATGTTGTTGTGTACCACACACACACACACACACACACACACATTTATAACATATACTTAAGTGAAAAACTATTTATAGTTGACCCTCCAGCAGGTTTTCAGAAGCTGTCAGTCTTGTGGGAGGAAATTGACCATTGTTTTTTTCCTATGCCATATCTCTTGGTTTCCACGCACCTGTCCTGGGCTAATAGCAAAAACCCCCTTGCCTAATGGAAAGAATTGCCAGGTATCCTAGTGGCAAGAAGTTGTGTTGCAATCCTGAAGGCATACAGTTGAATCCACTAGCTGCTTTGCAGGAGAAGGATTGGCAATCTCTTCCCATGTGATTAAGTGCTTCTGAAAACCCATCAGAGGATCAGCTTTGGGTTGGTTCCAACTTGATGGTACACAACAACAACAGGCCACCAGAGAGTTTGTTTAATTTAATAATCCTTTTTTGTGCCATAGTGAGTCTCGGTTGTGTATGAAATTCCAAATGTGCTTAATGTAAGAATATCTATGAAGACATAATGAGGGAAATGAACCTATGTATCCTGAATGAAACACTTTGCTTAAGGATTAGTCATCAATAGTGAAATGACAGATAAGAGAATGTAAAAAGATGCAAAAATTGTTGCTTTTTTTAAGTTGAAAATCAATTCATATTTAGAACTCAACAGATCCAATGATGGGGGAAATTCATAGTGGATGTAATTTCAACTTGAATGTAGAATAGTTTTGATATTTTTTCCCAATATAAAATACTATAATGCCTAAACCACATATTCTGCCAAGAATTGCTTTTAGCATGTGATTAACCTCACAAACAATCCCATAATTCAAAAGGTCTTTTGGGAGGTCACAGTTTAGGAACAGCAAATAGAGTGTAATGCTTGACATTATTTACCAGCTACTGCCGCTGCTATTTGTTTGTGACATAATGGTCCCTCATTTTATCATTTATGTAACTGGTGATCATTAGCATATGGCTTTGCAGTACTTCATTTTCAGTGGTAGGAGAAGGAGCAAGTGAGTAAAAGTAATTTACTTCTAAAATGGCAACTTGAAGAAATGTGTTGCAAAAGTGTGACATTTCCTTGAACTCATCTTTTCATAACTTCCATTTTAAAAGACCTTTGAAAAGAGATCTCAGTGTTCCAGTAAAATTGTTGGAGTGGTAAGTGCTCCATAAGATGTGCTTTCTTCAATTCTCCACTTAATACTTTAGAATAACGATAATAATCACAATAATAATAATAATATGCTGCTATTAAATTTTTGGCACAGTTCTTCTAAAGAGCTCATAGCATACTGTGTGAACAAAATGGATGTGCTCTTCTTTTTTTAATGACCATTTTTAGAACACTACAGAGTTCAGAAGGTTCTATAATGCTTTTGTGCATGTGGAGTTTTTTGTGGGCTTTTTTTTTTAAAGAAAATGGGAAATCTCAAGTAATTTACTGCTTCCTGAGGTCAGGTTTTATTAACTAGCTACAAAGTTTTCCGAGGTATCAGATAGATCATCTTAAAATTGTTAATGAATTTATTTTCAGCTTTTACAATAAATTTTTCAAAACTTTGTCCATAAGTAAACCATGTTAAAAAGAGTAATTATTTGTTCTCTCACTGTTTTATGTCAATTTTTTTAAAAAAGGAAACAGTATGTTTCAATAAGACTGTATCTATAGCTCGTCTTTGAATTACAGTGAATATCGCAGATTTACTAAAGAGAGTAGAGAGGAAGGGCTTCAATAATTAATATTAGTTTAGATAAGACACCTGGTTCTATTATAGTAAATGCAAATACATGCTGACTCTCCTGACTGCCTTAATTGAAGTCTAAAGAACTCTGACCTCCTTTGAAAGAGAGCTACATCAACACAAGACAATCATCACCACCAGGAAATTACATATGAGTCAATTCAGGGCTGCATTAATGTCTGAGAGGAAGTCATTTGGATGATGTTAGGCTGTCATTTGATGCTTCTAATTATATTGTTTTGATTTTTCTGGCCATGTCAAATTTCTTTAAGACAACAAAAGAAAGTTGGGTTTTTTTTATTTTTAGGATGACAAAGGCATATTTTTATTTAATACATTCAGTCATGTGGGGACTCCGGGTTCTTATATTAAATTACAGGTAAATAAAAAATAGAATGAACGTTTTGATCTTTTTCTCCTTTTATGAATACCCAGTATTATTTGCTAAAAAAGACAGACAATTTTGATTTAATTTCTTTTTCCCCAAATAATAAAAAAAAAAAATGCAACCTATGTATTGATGCTGATCTATTTCTGGATTTTATTTCTATTCCATCTTTTTATATACATTGATTATACCATGCTGGTTTTCGTTATTGTTAGGTGCCATTGAGCCAAGTACATCCCATAGTAACCCTGTGAATAACAGATCTAAATCTTGCTTGTTCTATCTTGTGCCGTCCTCATCATCTCTGACATATTGAGTCCATTGTTATAGTCATTGTGTCAATCTTATTGAGAGTCTTCTCCTCTTATGTTGATTTCCTACCTTTCTAAGCACAATGTCTTTTTCTAATGAATGATCCCTCCTACCAAAATGCCCAAAGTATGTGAGATAGAGCTTCATAGTCCTTTAAGCTATGGAGCATTCTGTCTGCAGTCTCTCCATGACATCCATTTGTCCTTTTGGAATGCCATAGAATACTCAGTGTTCCTCTATAACACCACAACTCAAAGTTATTAATTCTTTTGTCATCCTTATTTGTTATTTAGCTCTCAGGTCTATAATAAGTGATTGAAAAAACCATGACCTAACTTCTTAATACTTTGGAGAAGTCATTGCTAGCAGACTATCCCAAAGCAATATATCTTTTCATTTCTTGACTTCTGGTAACAAGGATGTTGATTTTGGATCTGTTATTGTTATTGTTGTTATGTGCCATTGAGTCGCTTGCAACTCATAGTGACCCTATGTACAACAGTCCTAAACTCCACTCTGTCCTGTGCCAATCTCACTGCCTCCGACACACCCATCCCATTAACCACAGTCACCGAATCAATTCACTTCCTAGAGGGCCTTCCCCTCCTGCACCTGCCCTCCACCCTCCCAAACATGATGTCCTTCTCCAAGGATGTCCCTCCTTACAACATGACCAAAGTATGTCACATGAAGCCTCAGAATCCTTGCCTCCAAGGAGCAGCCCAGGTTACCCCTCTCAAGAATGAATCTGTTTATTTTCTTAGCAGTCAATTGTACCCTCAATACTCTTCTCCAACACCAAAGCTC